>NC_044057.1:15302685-15487685 GCF_902167405.1 Gadus morhua
GCCCCTAACTTTGAATTGAAACGTTTTTAACTCTTCATAGTCGAAAGATTGGCGACTGACAATATCGCCAGTTTCTGAATTAACATTGACCATTGTAGAGAGAGGTATTGAGGAAACGCTGTTTGTCAAAAGTGAGTAACTTATCTGACCGTTTTGTCCCCCGTCAACATCAATTGCCGACGCAGTTTTAATAAAAACACCTACTGGGCTATTCTCTTTGACGTAAACGTTCATCAGAGTCTCCGTGAAACGGGGCTCGTTGTCGTTAACGTCAGCCACGTGCACTGTGACAACGGTGGAGCTGGAAAGAGGTGGGGTACCTTCATCAGTTGCTACGATATTAACATTGTGATGAGCAATCGTCTCTCTGTCGATGAGCCCGTTAACTACCAGCGAGTAATAGTTTTTATAGTTCGTTTCCAACTTGAATGGCACGTCGTTCGCGATCACAACCCTCACTACGCTGTTCGTTCCATCGTCTTTGTCGAGAACGGAGATCAAAGCAATAGCGGTGCCTATTTTAGCGTCTTCTTCTACAGTATCCATCAATGACGTCACGGTGAGCTCCGGAGCATTGTCGTTGAGGTCCACTACCTCTACGAGTACTTTACAGTGAGCTGACATTGGAGGCTGGCCTCTGTCACTGGCTTGCGCGTGGATCTCAAACGCAGAGTTTTTTTCAAAGTCTATTGGACCTTTGATCGAAATTGCGCCGCTTTTAGAATCAATATCAAATAAAGGAAATATGTCATCCTGGCCTTTACTTCTAAGTGAGTATTCAATATCACTATTCACACCTTCATCTGCGTCTGATGCATTTAATATAATTATTTTAGTTCCAGGAGGCAAGTTTTCCAAAATCCGCGTTTTGAACAATGAACTACTGAAAACCGGGCGGTTATCATTTGTATCTAAAACGTTAATAACAATCTGTGATGTTCCTGATCTGGTAGGATTTCCCCCATCAACTGCTGTCAGTGTGAGCTTAATAAGGGCCTCTTTCTCCCGATCTAACGCCTTCTGAAGCACTAACTCGGCGGACACACTCTTACCTCCTTTATGTATTTCCAAAGTAAAGTAATCATTTGGACTGAGCGTGTATGTACTTACACTGTTTTTACCTACGTCCAAATCAGAGGCTTCAATAAGTGCAAATTTGGCTCCGGTTAGAGTACTTTCTGGGATGTCGAGGGATTGTACATTTTCTACGAAAAAGGGTGCATTATCATTTTGATCTACAATATTGACCTCTAAATGATACAATTTCAACGGATTATTGATCACGGCCTCTATGTTTACGGTGCACTTCGTAGCCTTTCCACAGAGCTCCTCACGGTCGATTCTTTCATTGATAAACAGAGAACCAGTCTTGAGATTCACCTCAAAGTATTTTCGCTTTGAGCCAGAAACGAGTTGAAACGTACGGGATTCCAGATCCTGAACATTGAGGTTTAGATCCTTAGCAATATTTCCAACGGAAGTGCCTGCTTTTATCTCCTCGGACACCGAATAGGAAAGCTGCCCGCACACCGTTTTCCAAAAGCATCCGAAAAGCGTAACCGCCAGATATATCCAAATACACCTCCTTTTCCTCATATGCAGTGACATAATTCCATCCGAAACGAACAGAAAATGGGTCGCAATATCGCTTTGGTCCCGTTGTTCCTGGAAAAGTCGTCCCTCAAATATAGATGTATATTCAGGAGCAATGCCAACACTACGGCCGCAGTTCTTTATCCTTCTGCTCGTCTTTGTAACAAAGCCCGGAGAAACGCAGTAGTCTCTCAGACCTGGGTGGAGTTTCACATAGAACTACAGTCGTCGAAATGTTATGGTCTACAATGTCCCCTTGTGGACACTTGACGCAAGTACAGTACATTTCCCAAAACAACCAGAGTATGGATTTTCCATTCTCTTGGAATACCAGATTAACTGTTCAGCGACGTTCAAAATGTATGAAATCTGACAGAAAAATGGGTTTCATAAGCCTTATCAAGTTGCTTGAACTCTGATATTTGAGGAATAAGTTACAGGCCTCCAGCGAGTAAATGAAACTGCTAACATCACATTCAAATGCTGTACATTTTCAACAACAAATTATTGTGCTCCATTATGAGGATGAATCATTCCAGTCTAGCGGAACGCGGTTACAAGCCTATTGAATACCGTTTCAGCACCAAGGACAGTGGTCCATTCAGTGGCTACCATAGCCATTGACGAAGGAGCCTTATTTACTCCATAATAATAAATCATTAAAAATATGTTGAAGAAAAAAGGTTTATAATGCAGTAAAGTTTAGAAGGACATGGATTTGATGCCTTGAGATTTGCTGCAAAACAGTTTAGATCATGAGAAAAGTAAAAACGCCCAGTCGAATGTTATGACGTAAGTTGTTGCTCTTACCTTATCTTTGTTTGGTAAAGTCTGAGTCCTGCTTAAAGTGTCTCCTCCGTTTATACTGATAAGTTCTCCATCAACAGGCGGGAATTGAGGAGGGAACACTACTACGTCACTCTTCAGTGTGTCTGAGCTGAAACACACGTCATACTGCTGAGTAGATTTAGAGTAAGACCAGCTCCCGTCGGGGTGGGTGGTGATCATTGGGGCGCTGTACCTGCTGAAACTGTTGTCTGTCCGGTGGCATTTGACTGCTATTAAACTGATGAGACTCAGTAGAAAGATCACTGACACCGACGCAATGGCGATCAGCAAATACAGGTTTAAAGCAGAGAAGCTGTCCTCCTTTAGCGGCACGTGTCTGAACTGAGTCTGAAGGTCTCCTGTGTTTTCAACCACAACGACATCAACAGACACAGTAGCTGTCAGGGAGGGCTCTCCGTTATCACATACCAACACCACCAACGGGTGAGTTTTCAAGTCATTGTCAATCATCCGTCTCTTAGTCCTGATTTCACCGGTGCTGGTTCCTATCCGAAAGAGATTGGTTCCTTTGGGCTCAGAGATGTGGTAAGAAAGCAGTGCATTGTAACCAGAGTCTGCGTCTACGGCCCTGATTTTAGCCACAAAGTATCCCGCTTCAGCAGAGTAGGGAATGTTCTCACTGTTAACGGATCCGTGTTCAGAATAGGGGGGTAGTATCCTGGGACTGTTGTCATTGTCATCCAAGATACAAACGTTAATTGTCACGTTACTGCTAAGGGGAGGGATTCCAGAGTCCGTGGCCTGAACTTTAAACTGAAACGATTTTAATTCCTCGTAGTTAAATGATTGAAGGGCTGAAACCTCTCCAGTTTCTGACTTAATATTCATCATTGAAGATAGCGGCAAAGGTGAACCACTGCTCTGCAAAAACGAATACTTCACTTGACCGTTTTGTTCGACGTCAGCGTCAACCGCAGAAACCCTCTTAACAACGACCCCCACCGGCCCGTTCTCTCGGACGTACACGTTCAGCACCGGCTCCGTGAAGCGGGGCACGTTGTCGTTGACATCAGAAACGTGAACAGTGACGACGGCAGTGCCCGAGAGAGGCGGGGACCCTTCATCAGTTGCTATAATAGTCACCGTGTACTGAGAAACGGTCTCCCTGTCCAGAGGTCCGTTAACTACTAAGGAATAATAGTTTTTGTAGTTCGTCTGAAGTTTAAATGGTGGGTCATTGGCGATAACCGCTTTTACCACACCGTTTATACCATCGTCTTTGTCAAGAACGGTAACCAGAGCAATAGCGGTTCCTATTTTAGCGTCCTCCTTCACCGCCGTCATGAGTGACGTCACGGTGATATCCGGAGCGTTGTCGTTGAGGTCCACTACCTCTACGAGTACTTTACAGTGAGCTGACATCGGAGGCTGGCCTCTGTCACTGGCCTGGGCGTGGATCTCAAACGCAGAGTTTTCTTCAAAGTCTATTGGACCTTTTATTGTTATTGCACCACTTTTAGAATCAATATCAAACAAATCTAAAATTAGATCCTGGCCTTTACTCCTGAGTGAATATTCAATTTCGCCATTTACCCCTTCATCTGCGTCTGTTGCTTCAAGTATGACCACTGTTGTTCCTGTCGGCACATTTTCTATAATTTGTGTTTTGTACAGTGACTTACTGAATACTGGAGAATTATCATTGTTGTCTAAAACATTAATAATTATTTGTGACGTTCCTGATTTAGGAGGATTTCCTCCGTCTACTGCGGTCAACGTAAGCTTTATCAGAGTCTGTTTCTCTCGGTCTAGCGGCTTCTGCAAAACTAACTCGGCAGACGGACTGTCTCCCCCTTTATGAATATCTAACGAAAAATGATCGTTAGAACTGAGCTTGTATGTATTCACGTCGTTCTTGCCAATGTCTACGTCCGATGCCTCTACAAGGCCGAATTTCTTCCCTGGGAATGTACTCTCGGCGATGTTAAGGGACTGCAACATCTCTGCGAAAAATGGTGCGTTATCATTAATGTCTAAAACGTTCACTTCTAATCGATGAAGTTCTAGAGGATCGTTGAGGACTGCCTCTACGTTTACGGTGCATTTTCTAGCTTTGGCGCACAGCTCCTCCCTGTCGATCCGTTCTTTGACAAAGAGAACACCAGTCTTAAAATCTACCTCGAAATGCCTCTTCTTTGAACCGGTGACAATCTGAAACCTACGCGAACCCAATTCCTGCATGTTGAGGTTAAGATCCTTCGCGAGGTTTCCAACAGACGTCCCGAGGTTTGCCTCTTCAGAGACGGAGTAGGAGAGCTGTCCGTACGCTGCTGTACAACACAAATCCAGTAACACAAGCGCTATGCGTATTCCAACGGAGCCACTTCGAATAGATACAGACATAGTACCATGCATGTCCGACACGGCCAATATGTCAAAATCAGAGAAATCCTCCAAAGTAATCCAGGAAAATATGGTAAATCCAACGAGTGTACATGCCCTTCTAATTATTTATAGGGAAACGATGGATGCCTTGCAGTTCATTATCCTCCTGCGTTTCTGTTAACAAAGCCCAGATAGTCGTCGTGAGCCGGGTAGTGGCCTCAGCCCTACGTTCCAATTCTTTCAATGTTGTGGTCTATAATGCCCCCTTCTGGTCACCTGATAGAAGTGTATTGAACGTTCACAGCTGTCATTCCAAACGTTGCCAAATTAGCCATTTCCAACTATCGAAGACACGATACGAACGGGAATCAAGTAACCATTTATACTATGTGATTCTTCTCAGTTCTTTCCAAAGCCAACCAATCAAATGCAACACGAAACAGATTACCAAGTGGCCCGACCGACAGTGTTTGAAATGTATAAACTACAGGGATGAGGCTATTTTTGCAGGTAGCTTATTCTTTCAAAGTGAACTGCTAACAGACTGGAAACTTGATTAGGCTTCAAAGTAACAGCCATTTTTATCCGTTGGCACATCATGGATGGTAACATCTCCAATGTTTCACAAAACTAACTGTTGTTGGAGTGTAACCACGTCCCCCTGCAGCAGCAGACAGAACACATGCAGCTGGTTTAGGTCCAGAATATTCGGAGCGCACTGGTTCAGGACCCGCATGTTCAGGACCCGCATGTTCAGGACCATGGCTAGCGGTCTATAAAATAAAATACAATGCGGATGCGTTGGGAACGCTAAACAGAAACTAAACAACAGGCAATGCACGTTTCTATCCGTACGAAACGATTGCATGCGCTATTTGGAATAACTATGTTTCCTTCGTACAATTGGCCAACATTTTTGTGTTTTACATTGAGTATTATCTTCTTTTCACCAAACTAAAATATAGGTTGTATTCATTACCATATAGTGAAGTATTGTCAGCCAACGTCTCTTTAAAGATCAACAACCCTAGGTAACAAATGACACAATTATAGCCAATTGAGCACTTTCGGTTATATTATTCCTGTATTTTACGTGTGATTGGTCTACCACGAGGAAAATGCCTTCAAGGCATCGTATTGATTGTACAAAAATATTAACCGTAGAAAGCATGATTCAAAACCAATGCATGGTAAAGGTCATGTTGTGGGCTTTCATGGGCAACATTGATGAGGGGAGGTTTAGAAAAGAGACTAGAAATGATGCAAATGCATTTGCTTAATAGCGGAAAAACTTTTGTAAGTGGAAACTCTGGTGAGAATTGCCCATTTTCAAGCATGCAACAGTTGTGATTTGTAGTATGTGTTTGATTCTTACCTTCTCGTGATTGGGCAAAGTCTGAGTTCTGCTTAAAGTGTCTCCTCCGTTTATACTGATCAGTTCTCCATCAACAGGCGGGAATTGAGGAGGGTACACTACTACGTCACTCTTCAGTGTGTCTGAGCTGAAACACACGTCATACTGCTGAGTAGATTTAGAGTAAGACCAGCTCCCGTCAGGGTGGGTGGTGATCATTGGGGCGCTGTACCTGCTGAAACTGTTGTCTGTCCGGTGGCATTTGACTGCTATTAAACTGATGAGACTTAGTAGAAAGATCACTGACACCGACGCAATGGCGATCAGCAAATACAGGTTTAAAGTAGAGAAGCTGTCCTCCTTTAGCGGCACGTGTCTGAACTGAGTCTGAAGGTCTCCTGTGTTTTCAACCACAACGACATCCATAGACACAGTAGCTGTCAGGGAGGGCTCCCCGTTATCACAAACCAACACCACCAACGGGTGAGTTTTCAGGTCATTGTCACTCATCCGTCTCTTAGTCCTGATTTCACCGGTGCTGGTTCCGATCCGAAAGAGATTGGTTCCTTTGGGTTCAGAAATGTGATAAGAAAGCAGTGCATTGTAACCAGAGTCTGCGTCTACGGCCCTGATTTTAGCCACAAAGTATCCCGCTTCAGCAGAGTAGGGAATGCTCTCACTGTTAACGGAGCCGTGTTCAGAATAGGGGGGTAATATTCCGGGACTGTTGTCATTCTCATCCAGGATACAAACATTAACAGTCACGCTACTGCTGAGGGGAGGGACTCCAGAGTCCGTGGCCTGAACTTTAAACTGAAACGATTTTAATTCCTCGTAGTTAAATGATTGAATGGATGAAACCTCTCCAGTTTCTGAATTAATATTCATCATTGAAGAAAGCGGCAAAGGTGAACTACTGCTCGGTAAAAACGAATACTTCACTTGACCGTTTTGATCGACGTCAGCGTCAACCGCAAAAACCGTCTTAACAACGACCCCCACCGGCCCGTTCTCTCTAACGTACACGTTCAGCACCGGCTCCGTGAATCGGGGCTCGTTGTCGTTGACGTCAGAAACGTGAACAGTGACGACGGCAGTGCCCGAGAGAGGCGGGGACCCTTCATCAGTGGCTATAATAGTCACCGTGTACTGGGCGACGGTCTCCCTGTCCAGAGGTCCGTTTACTACTAAGGAATAATAGTTTTTGTAGTTCGTCTGAAGTTTAAATGGTGGATCATTGGCGATGACCGCTTTTACCACACCGTTTATACCATCGTCTTTGTCAAGGACGGTGACCAGGGCAATAGCGGTCCCTATTTTAGCGTCCTCTTTCACTGCGTTCATGAGTGACGTCACGGTGATCTCCGGAGCGTTGTCGTTGAGGTCCACTACCTCTACGAGTACTTTACAGTGAGCTGATATCGGATGCTGGCCTCTGTCACTGGCCTGGGCGTGGATCTCAAATCTAGGGTTTTGTTCAAAGTCTATTGTACCTTTAACGGAAATTGCACCACTTTTAGAATCAATTTCAAATAAATCTAAAATGTGATCCTGGCCTTTACTCCTGAGTGAATATTCAATTTCGCCATTTACACCTTCATCTGCGTCTGATGCTTCGAGGATGACTATTGTGGTTCCTGTAGGCACATTTTCTACAATTTGTGTTTTGTACAGTGAATTACTGAATACCGGAGGATTGTCATTGTTGTCTAAAACATTAATAATTATTTGTGACGTTCCTGATTTAGGAGGATTTCCTCCGTCTACTGCGGTCAACGTGAGCTTTATCAGAGCCTGTTTCTCTCGGTCCAGCGGCTTCTGCAGAACTAACTCAGCAGACGGACTGTCTCCCCCTTTATGAATATCCAGCGAAAAATAATCATTAGGACTGAGCTTGTATGTATTCACGCTGTTCTTGCCAATGTCTAAATCGGATGCCTCCACGAGGCTGAATTTTAGTCCTGGGACAGTACTCTCGGCGATGTTAAGAGAATGTAGCACCTCTGTGAAAAACGGTGTGTTATCATTAATGTCTAAAACATTCACTTCTAATCGATGAAGTTCTAAAGGATCGTTGATAACTGCTTCTACGTTTACGATGCATTTTCTAGCTTTGGCGCACAGCTCCTCCCTGTCGATCCGTTCTTTGACAAAGAGAACACCAGTCTTTAGATCTACCTCGAAATGTCGTTTCTTTGAACTGGTGACAATCTGAAATCTACGCGAATCCAATTCCTGCAAGTTGAGGTTCAGATCCTTCGCGAGGTTTCCAACAGAAGTCCCGGGGTTTGCCTCTTCAGATACGGAGTAGGAGAGCTGTCCGTCCGCTGCTGTACAATACAAATCCAGTAACACAATCGCTATGTGTAGACCAACGGAGACCCTTTGAATAGATACAGACATTGTAGGCTACCATCCGACGCGGCCAAACGGTAATTCAAAATCGGATAAATCCTTTAAAGTAATCCAGGAAAATAGAACAAATCCATCGATCGATGGCCTTCTAATTATTTAGCATGAAACGATGGATGCCTTGCAGTTCATTCTCCTTCTACGTTTCTGGTGACAAAGCCCAGAGAGTCGTCGTGAGCCGGGGAGTGGCCTCAGCTTACGCTCAAATTATTTCAATGTTGTGGTCTATAATGCCCCCCTCTGGTCACCTGATAGGCGTGAATCGAACCTTCTCAGTTATCATGCTAAACGTTGCCAAGTTAGCCATTTCCAAGTAAACAAAGACACGATACAAACAGGAAACAAATCAATATGAATCTAGGGGATTTTCCCAGTGATTTCCAATGGCAAGCAACCAAATGCAGCACAGTAAATATTTCCACGTTGCCGTACAGAAATAATTTGAATTCTAATCGTTTAACGTTGAATAGCTAACACACCTAAAACTCTGTCAAGTGTGAGGCTTTAAGATGACAACCATGTTATGAAATGACCCATCATAGAAGGTTAAATCTCCACTTTCTCAAACCTAACTGTTGTTTGAGGTGAACCACGTCCCCAGCAGCAGACAAAACGCATGCAGCTCGTTCAGGGCCAGCATATTCAGAACCCCCTGGTTCAGGTTCCGCATGTTCAGGACCCGCATGTTCAGGACCATGGACAGTGGTACATAAGCATTAACTGGGACTTGTTTGGAACGTATAACATGTCTCTGGGCAATCGAAAGAATGCTATATCATATCACAGCTTCTTGTTGGCCATGTTTGTAACACTGCAATCGCAACGAAATTGCAAACTAAAGTATCTTGCAACAAACATTAATATATACAATTACATTACCTATTCAGCGAACAGGCAATGCACGTTACTATCTGGAAAAACGATTTCATGTATTTGCAATTACTATGCAATTATGCAACTATTTTTCCGTAGTACAATTGGCCAATATTTTAGTATTTTACATGAAGTATTCTCTTCATTTTCACAGCAATATAATATAATACAAGTTGTAATCATTACCACATACAGCGAATTATTGTCAGCCAACACCTCTTCAAAAATGATCAACCCTATGTGACAAATTACATTATAGCCTGTTCAACACATTAGGTTACATTATTTCTGTCAATTGGTGTTCCAAGGGGAAAATACCTTCAAGGCATGGTATTCATTAACAGTAGAAACCTTAAAATCATAACAAATACATTTTACAGGTCATGTTCAGTGCTTTCATGGTCATCATTGATGAGGGGTAGTTGAGAAAAGAAAAAGAAAAAAAAAGTTGTGACTTATAATATGATGTGTTCTATTCTTACCTTCTCGTGATTGGGCAAAGTCTGAGTTCTGCTTAAAGTGTCTCCTCCGTTTATACTGATCAGTTCTCCATCAACAGGCGGGAATTGAGGAGGGAACACTACTACGTCACTCTTCAGTGTGTCTGAGCTGAAACACACGTCATACTGCTGAGCAGATTTAGAGTAAGACCAGCTCCCGTCAGGGTGGGTGGTGATCATTGGGGCGCTGTACCTGCTGAAACTGTTGTCTGTCCGGTGGCATTTTACTGCTATTAAACTGATGAGACTCAGTAGAAAGATCACTGACACCGACGCAATGGCGATCAGCAAATACAGGTTTAAAGCAGAGAAGCTGTCCTCCTTTGGCGGCACGTGTCTGAACTGAGTCTGAAGGTCTCCTGTGTTTTCAACCACAACGACATCAATAGACACACTAGCTGTCAGGGAGGGCTCTCCGTTATCACAAACCAACACCACCATCGGGTGAGTTTTCAGGTCATTGTCACTCATCCGTCTCTTAGTCCTGATTTCACCGGTGCTGGTTCCGATCCGAAAGAGATTGGTTCCTTTGGGTTCAGAGATGTGATAAGAAAGCAGTGCATTGTAACCAGAGTCTGCGTCTACGGCCCTGATTTTAGCCACAAAGTATCCCGCTTCAGCAGAGTAGGGAATGTTCTCATTGTTAACGGATCCGTGTTCAGAATAGGGGGCTAAAATCCCGGGACTGTTGTCATTCTCATCAAGGATGAAAACGTTGACAGTGGTGTTACTGCTCAGTGAAGGAACTCCAGAATCGATGCCTTTAACTTTGAACTGAAATGTTTTTTTTTCTTCATAATTAAAAGACTGAAGGCAAACTATTTCACCAGTATCTGAGTTGATATTAACCATTGATAACACAGGCATGGACACTTCATTAATTATAGTGTACGTTATTTTTGCATTCTCTCCTAAATCTGCGTCAGTAGCGCTTACTGTATGAATGACTTGATCCGTCAGGCTGTTTTCTTTCACATAAACATTTATGACCGGATGAGGAAAACGCGGTGGATTGTCATTAACATCAGAAACGTGGACGGTGATCACATTGGTACTAGAGAGAGGTGGAGACCCCTCGTCCGTAGCTGTGATTGTGACGTCATACTGAGAAACGCTCTCTCTATCAAGAGCACCGTCAACCAACAAAGAGTAGTAATTCTTATAGTTTGACTTCAGTTTAAAAGGAAGAGAGCCAGTAATTCTACAATTTGCATGGCCATTTTTGCCTCCGTCTCTATCTGTCACAGTTACCAAAGCCACGACTGTACCTAATTCAGCGTCTTCTTTAACCTGATTCATAAGAGATGAGACAATTATTTCCGGTAAATTATCATTTATGTCGATCACCTCGACCAAAACCTTACCATGTCCAATACGAGGAGGCGTACCTTTATCTTTTGCTTGGACACGAATATCATAAGCTTGATTTTCCTCAAAATCAATGTTTGATTTTACTGTGATAACACCGGTCTCTTCGTTGAGGGAGAATTTATCACTGGGGTCTACGCGCCCCTTTGCTGCAAACGAGTAGAGAAGCTCACTATTCACCCCGTCATCGAGGTCAGTAGCGCTGAGAGTTAATAACGTGGCTCCTATTTCAGCATTCTCAACAATCTGCGCTTTGAAGAGGGATTGACTAAACACGGGAGTGTTGTCATTCACGTCCATCACGTTAACGGTTATTTGCAATGTCCCCGATCTGGGAGGTTTACCACCGTCTACAGCGGTCAGAGTCAGTGTGATTACGGCCTGTTTCTCTCTGTCTAATGATTTATGCAAAACCAACTCAGCAGACAGACTGCCATCTCCACTGCTTTGAACATCTAAAGAAAAATGTTCGTTGGGGGTCAATTTATACGCCTTTACAGTGTTACTACCTATATCAACATCATGAGCAGTTGGCAATGGATACCTCTCCCCGGGATATGATGACTCAGTCAGATCAATTATCTTGTCTTCCTCCATGAAATATGGTGAATTATCATTTACATCGAGAATATCAATTTCTATTCTACGAAGATCTCGCGGATGACTTAACATGGCCTCTACGTTTAAAGAGCACTTTACCGTGTTAGGACAAAGCTCCTCTCGGTCTATCCTCTCGTCAACATATAGAAATCCACTTTTCAAATCAACCTGAAAATGCTGAGTTTTGTAACCCGAATTGATTTCAAGATTCCTGGATTGTAATTGCTGGAGAATGAGGTTTAAATCTTTGGCGAGGTTCCCGACTACGGTTCCTTTGTCCACCTCTTCGGAAACAGAGTAGGATATCTGTGCAACGGACCATTCACAGAAACAAAGCAGAACGCAAAGTACAATCCACACATGATCGTATCGTTCCAATGCAGCCATCGCCAAAGTATCAAAATAGATAAATCCTCGATCCACGAAACATGAGGAATATCCAGTTTCATGCCACGGTCCAACCCTTCTCCTACGACTTCATCCAAATGTTTCCTGGACCACAAAGCACTACACACTGACGACTTTGGTTAAACAGAGGAGGAGTCTGATACCTCTATATTTTTCCACGGTCTCAAGCGACACCACGTGTCTGTCATGAGGAAATAAAGGTTCAGAAAAAGCTATGTGACAACGGGCTATAATGGTAATGTGACCAACCATATGGAAAACGAGATTATTTTTTTGTTCCATGTAATTGTTACGCGTTAATTAATGGATTAAGAATAACGGGGATGTGTCGAAAATGTCAGAATAATCTTTTTTCTAAACTATGCTAATGTGAATTCTCCCATGGCAATTTATTTTGGAAGCAAATATGCCCACCAAAAATGCAAAGGCACATTCACGTATTTGTTGTTCATGAATAAAAGTAACGTGTCAACCATTTACGAAACAACAATACCTCTATAATACCTTCATTATACAAACAACAATAATAATCATGAGAAGTTTTGTGATCATGAAGATGATTATTGTTACTATAGGTTAATAACCATTTTATTTGATAGCCGTTAATATTTGTTCATTTGTATAACACTCCTCATTATCGAATCGAATAGATATAACCATTAGCTGCATTTGTTTAATAGCTAGGTCTTTAAAGTATTGTTTCAGATGGGACAGCATAACGTAGTTTCGGATTAGGATGATCCAATACAGACAGTAAATGCATCAACAGAATAATCAAATATGAACGTTCATGTGTCTTACCTTCTCGTGATTGGGCAAAGTCTGAGTCCTGCTTAAAGTGTCTCCTCCATTTATACTGATCAGTTCTCCATCAACAGGCGGGAATTGAGGAGGGAAAACTACTACGTCACTCTTCAGTGTGTCTGAGCTGAAACACACGTCATACTGCTGAGTAGATTTAGAGTAAGACCAGCTCCCGTCAGGGTGGGTGGTGATCATTGGGGCGCTGTACCTGCTGAAACTGTTGTCTGTCCGGTGGCATTTGACTGCTATTAAACTGATGAGACTCAGTAGAAAGATCACTGACACTGAGGCAATGGCGATCAGTAAATACAGGTTTAAAGCAGAGAAGCTGTCCTCCTTTAGCGGCACGTGTCTGAACTGAGTCTGAAGGTCTCCTGTGTTTTCAACCACAACGACATCAATAGACACAGTAGCAGTCAGGGAGGGCTCTCCGTTATCACAAACCAACACCACCAACGGGTGAGTTTTCAGGTCATTGTCACTCATCCGTCTCTTAGTCCTGATTTCACCGGTGCTGGTTCCGATCCGAAAGAGATTGGTTCCTTTGGGTTCAGAGATGTGATAAGAAAGCAGTGCATTGTAACCAGAGTCTGCGTCTACGGCCCTGATTTTAGCCACAAAGTATCCCGCTTCAGCAGAGTAGGGAATGTTCTCACTGTTAACGGAGCCGTGTTCAGAATAGGGGGCTAAAATCCCCGGACTGTTGTCATTCTCATCCAGGATGAAAACATTCACTGTCACGTTACTGCTGAGGGGAGGAATACCGGAGTCTGTGCCCGTAACTTTGAATTGAAACGTTTTTAACTCTTCATAGTCGAAAGATTGGCGACTGACAATATCGCCAGTTTCTGAATTAACATTGACCATTGTAGAGAGAGGTATTGAGGAAACGCTGTTTGTCAAAAGTGAGTAACTTATCTGACCGTTTTGTCCCCCGTCAACATCAATTGCCGACGCAGTTTTAATAAAAACACCTATTGGGCTATTCTCTTTGACGTAAACGTTCATCAGAGTCTCCGTGAAACGGGGCTCGTTGTCGTTAACGTCAGCCACGTGCACTGTGACAACGGTGGAGCTGGAAAGAGGTGGGGTACCTTCATCAGTTGCTACGATATTAACATTGTGATGAGCAATCGTCTCTCTGTCGATGAGCCCGTTAACTACCAGCGAGTAATAGTTTTTATAGTTCGTTTCCAACTTGAATGGCACGTCGTTCGCGATCACAACCCTCACTACGCTGTTCTTTCCATCGTCTTTGTCGAGAACGGAGACCAAAGCAATAGCGGTGCCTATTTTAGCGTCTTCTTTTACAGTATCCATTAATGACGTCACGGTGAGCTCCGGAG
The DNA here is from genome assembly GCF_902167405.1 of Gadus morhua. NCBI lineage: Eukaryota > Metazoa > Chordata > Actinopteri > Gadiformes > Gadidae > Gadus > Gadus morhua. The sequence goes on from NC_044057.1 coordinate 15,317,118, forward strand.
CATTGTCGTTGAGGTCCACTACCTCTACGAGTACTTTACAGTGAGCTGACATTGGAGGCTGGCCTCTGTCACTGGCCTGCGCGTGGATCTCAAACGCAGAGTTTTTTTCAAAGTCTATTGGACCTTTGATCGAAATTGCGCCGCTTTTAGAATCAATATCAAATAAATCAAATATGTCATCCTGGCCTTTACTTCTAAGTGAGTATTCAATATCACTATTCACACCTTCATCTGCGTCTGTTGCATTTAATATAATTATTTTAGTTCCAGGAGGCAAGTTTTCCAAAATCCGCGTTTTGAACAATGAACTACTGAAAACCGGGCGGTTATCATTTATATCTAAAACGTTAATAACAATCTGTGATGTTCCTGATCTGGTAGGATTTCCCCCATCAACTGCTGTCAGTGTGAGCTTAATAAGGGCCTCTTTCTCCCGATCTAACGCCTTCTGAAGCACTAACTCGGCGGACACACTCTTACCTGCTTTATGTATTTCCAAAGTAAAGTAATCATTTGGACTGAGCGTGTATGTACTTACACTGTTTTTACCTACGTCCAAATCAGAGGCTTCAATAAGTGCAAATTTGGCTCCGGTTAGAGTACTTTCTGGGATGTCGAGGGATTGTACATTTTCTACGAAAAAGGGTGCATTATCATTTTGATCTACAATATTGACCTCTAAATGATACAATTTCAACGGATTATTGATCGCGGCCTCTATGTTTACGGTGCACTTCGTAGCCTTTCCACAGAGCTCCTCACGGTCGATTCTTTCATTGATAAACAGAGAACCAGTCTTGAGATTCACCTCAAAGTATTTTCGCTTTGAGCCAGAAACGAGTTGAAACGTACGGGATTCCAGATCCTGAACATTGAGGTTTAGATCCTTAGCAATATTTCCAACGGAAGTGCCTGCTTTTATCTCCTCGGACACCGAATAGGAAAGCTGCCCGCACACAGTTTTCCAAAAGCATCCGAAAAGCGTAACCGCCAGATATATCCAAATACACCTCCTTTTCCTCATATGCAGTGACATAATTCCATCCGAAACGAACAGAAAATGGGTCGAAATATCGCTTTAGCCCGTTGTTCCTGGAAAAGTCGTCCCTCAAATATAGATGTATATTCAGGAGCAATGCCAACACAACGGCCGCAGTTCTTTATCCTTCTGCTTGTCTTTGTAACAAAGCCCGGAGAAACGCAGTCGTCTCTCAGACCTGGGTGGAGTTTCACATAGAACTACAGTCGTCGAAATGTTATGGTCTACAATGTCCCCTTGTGGACACTTGACGCAAGTACAGTACATTTTCCAAAACAACCAGAGAATGGATTTTCCATTCTCTTGGAATACCAGATTAACTGTTCAGCGACGTTCAAAATGTATGAAATCTGACAGAAAAATGGGTTTCATAAGCCTTATCAAGTTGCTTGAACTCTGATATTTGAGGAATAAATTACAGGCCTCCAGCGAGTAAATGAAACTGCTAACATCACATTCAAATGCAGTAGGCCTACATTTTCAACAACAAATTATTGTGCTCCATTATGAGGATGAATCATTCCAGTCTAGCGGAACGCGGTTACAAGCCTATTGAATACCGTTTCAGCACCAAGGACAGTGGTCCATTCAGTGGCCACCATAGCCATTGACGAAGGAGCCTTATTTACTCCATAATAATAAATCATTAAAAATATGTTAAAGAAAAAAGGTTTATAATGCAGTAAAGTTTAGAATGACATGGATTTGATGCCTTGAGATTTGCTGCAAAACAGTTTAGATCATGAGAAAAGTAAAAACGCCCAGTCGAATGTTATGACGTAAGTTGTTGCTCTTACCTTATCTTTGTTTGGTAAAGTCTGAGTCCTGCTTAAAGTGTCTCCTCCGTTTATACTGATAAGTTCTCCATCAACAGGCGGGAATTGAGGAGGGAACACTACTACGTCACTCTTCAGCGTGTCTGAGCTGAAACACACGTCATACTGCTGAGTAGATTTAGAGTAAGACCAGCTCCCGTCAGGGTGGGTGGTGATCATTGGGGCGCTGTACCTGCTGAAACTGTTGTCTGTCCGGTGGCATTTGACTGCTATTAAACTGATGAGACTCAGTAGAAAGATCACTGACACCGACGCAATGGCGATCAGCAAATACAGGTTTAAAGCAGAGAAGCTGTCCTCCTTTAGCGGCACGTGTCTGAACTGAGTCTGAAGGTCTCCTGTGTTTTCAACCACAACGACATCAATAGACACAGTAGCAGTCAGGGAGGGCTCTCCGTTATCACAAACCAACACAACCAACGGGTGAGTTTTCAGGTCATTGTCACTCATCCGTCTCTTAGTCCTGATTTCACCGGTGCTGGTTCCGATCCGAAAGAGATTGGTTCCTTTGGGTTCAGAAATGTGATAAGAAAGCAGTGCATTGTAACCAGAGTCTGCGTCTACGGCCCTGATTTTAGCCACAAAGTATCCCGCTTCAGCAGAGTAGGGAATGTTCTCACTGTTAACGGAACCGTGTTCAGAATAGGGGGGTAATATTCCGGGACTGTTGTCATTCTCATCCAGGATACAAACGTTAACAGTCACGCTACTGCTGAGGGGAGGGACTCCAGAGTCCGTGGCCTGAACTTTAAACTGAAACGATTTTAATTCCTCGTAGTTAAATGATTGAATAGATGAAACCTCTCCAGTTTCCGCATTGATATTCATCATTGAAGAAAGCGGCAAAGGTGAACTACTGCTCGGTAAAAACGAATACTTCACTTGACCGTTTTGATCGACGTCAGCGTCAACCGCAAAAACCGTCTTAACAACGACCCCCACCGGCCCGTTCTCTCTAACGTACACGTTCAGCACGGGCTCCTTGAATCGGGGCTCGTTGTCGTTGACGTCAGAAACGTGAACAGTGACGGCGGCAGTGCCCGAGAGAGGCGGGGACCCTTCATCAGTGGCTATAATAGTCACCGTGTACTGGGCGACGGTCTCTCTGTCCAGAGGTCCGTTTACTACTAAGGAATAATAGTTTTTGTAGTTCGTCTGAAGTTTAAATGGTTGATCATTGGCGATGACCGCTTTTACCACACCGTTTATACCATCGTCTTTGTCAAGAACGGTAACAAGAGCAATAGCGGTGCCTATTTTAGCGTCCTCTTTCACCGCCGTCATTAGTGACGTCACGGTAATCTCCGGGGCGTTGTCGTTGAGGTCCACTACCTCTACGAGTACTTTACAGTGGGCTGACATCGGAGGCTGGCCTCTGTCACTGGCCTGGGCGTGGATCTCAAACGCAGAGTTTTCTTCAAAGTCTATTTGACCTTTTATTGTTATTGCACCGCTTTTAGAATCAATATCAAATAAATCTAAAATTAGATCCTGGCCTTTACTCCTGAGTGAATATTCAATTTCGCCATTTACACCTTCATCTGCGTCTGTTGCTTCGAGGATGACTACTGTTGTTCCCGAAGGCACATTTTCTATAATTTGTGTTTTGTACAGTGATTTACCGAATACTGGAAGATTATCATTGTTGTCTAACACATTAATAATTATTTGTGACGTTCCTGATTTAGGAGGATTTCCTCCGTCTACTGCGGTCAACGTGAGCTTTATCAGAGCCTGTTTCTCTCGGTCTAGAGGCTTCTGCAGAACTAACTCAGCAGACGGACTGTCTCCCCCTTTATGAATATCCAACGAAAAGTAATCATTAGGACTGAGCTTGTATGTATTCACGCCGTTCTTGCCAATGTCTAAATCTAATGCCTCTACAAGGCCGAATTTTACTCCTGCAATAGTACTCTCGGCGATGTTAATAGACTGTGACACCTCTGTGAAAAATGGTGCGTTGTCATTAATGTCTAAAACATTCACTTCTAATCGATGAAGTTCTAGAGGGTCGTTGATGACTGCCTCCACGTTTACGGTGCATTTTCGAGCTTTGGCGCACAGCTCCTCCCTGTCGATCCGTTCTTTGACAAAGAGAACCCCAGTCTTTAAATCCACCTCGAAATGCCTCTTCTTTGAACCAGCGACAATCTGAAACCTACGCGAATCCAATTCCTGCAGGTTGAGGTTCAGATCTTTTGCTAGGTTTCCAACAGACGTCCCGGGGTTTGCCTCTTCAGAAACGGAGTAGGAGAGCTGTCCGGACGCTGCTGTACAACACAAATCCAGTAACACAATCGCTATGTGTATACCAACGGAGCTCCTTAGAATAGATACCGACATAGTACCATACGGCACGACCAAAACATATATCAAAATCAGAGAAATCATCCAAAGTAATCCAGGGAAAGAAAGTACATCCAACGAGTGTACATGCCCTTCTTAGCAGTAATAGTGAAATGACGGTTGCCTTGCAGTTCAATTTCCTTCTGCGTTTCTGGTAACAAAGCCCAGAGAGTCGTCGTGAGCCGGGGAGTGGCCTCAACACTTGTTACAAATCGTTCAATGTTATGGTCTATAATGCCCCCTTCTGGTCACCTGATAGAAGTGTATCAAACATTCACATCTGTCAATCCAATTGTAGCAAAATAAGCCACATGTAATTAAACAGGGGCACGTTGCAAACAGGAAACAAATCAATATTATTACGAAGTGATTTTTCTCAGGTACATCCAATGCCAAACAACAAAATTCAACACTGAAAAATCAGCGTGGCCAGTCAGAGATTTTTTAGAAATGTACAGAGCTGCATTGATGAGGCCATTTTTGCAGATTGCCCATCTTTTAAACCTGAACAGCTAACAGATTCAGTCAAATGTTAAGGCATCATGATAACAAAAAAAATCATCAGATGGCACATCATGGAAGGTAATATCTCCATTGCTTCTATGTTGTTTGAGTGGAACCACGTCCCCCTGCAGCAGCAGACAGAACACATGCAGCTGGTTCAGACCCATCATATTCAGAACCCACTGGTTCAGGACCCGAAGGTTCAGGAAGGGATGGTTCAGGCCCATGGACAGCGGTCCATAAGAACCAAAATGGGCATGTTTGGAACATGTCACACGTCTCTGGCCAATCGAAAAACAAATTCTTGATATCACAGCTACCTCTTAGCCATGTCTGTACCACTGCAAACGCAATGAAATTAACTACTAAGTTCCTAGACATAATGAACTGAACAACGAAGAGTATGTTTCTATCTGTAAAAGATTAGTGCATTCCCTATTTGCAATAACTAGGTTTCCGTAGTACAATTGGCCAATATTTTAGTCTTTTACATTAAGTATTCTCTTCTTTTCAAAGAACTAAAATATAGATTGTATTCATCACCACATACAGCCAAGTATGTCAGCCAAAACCTCTTTAAAGAAAATCCACCTAAGTGACCAATTACATAATTTTAGCCAGTTGAACACATTAGGTTATATTATTTCTGTCTTTTATATGTGATTGGTATACCAAGAGGAAAAGGCCTTCAAGGCATGGTATTCATTATAGAAATAGAATAACTGTAGAATGCATTACTTCAAATCCAATGCATGGTAAAGGTCATGTTCAGGGCTTTCATGGTAATCATTGATGAGGGGCAGTTTAGAAAAGGGACTAGAAATTCTGTAAATGCATTTGCTTAACAGCGGAAAAACTTTTGTGAGGGGTAACTCTGTTGAGAATTGCACTTTTTCAAACATGCAACAGTTGTGATTCATAATAAGATGTGTTTGATCCTTACCTTCTCGTGATTGGGCAAAGTCTGAGTTCTGCTTAAAGTGTCTCCTCCGTTTATACTGATCAGTTCTCCATCAACAGGCGGGAATTGAGGAGGGAACACTACTACGTCACTCTTCAGTGTGTCTGAGCTGAAACACACGTCATACTGCTGAGTAGATTTAGAGTATGACCAGCTCCCGTCAGGGTGGGTGGTGATCATTGGGGCGCTGTACCTGCTGAAACTGTTGTCGGTCCGGTGGCATTTGACTGCTATTAAACTGATGAGACTCAGTAGAAAGATCACTGACAGCGACGCAATGGCGATCAGCAAATACAGGTTTAAAGCAGAGAAGCTGTCCTCCTTTAGCGGGACGTGTCTGAACTGAGTCTGAAGGTCTCCTGTGTTTTCAACCACAACGACATCAATAGACACAGTAGCTGTCAGGGAGGGCTCTCCGTTATCACAAACCAACACCACCAACGGGTGAGTTTTCAGGTCATTGTCACTCATCCGTCTCTTAGTCCTGATTTCACCGGTGCTGGTTCCGATCCGAAAGAGATTGGTTCCTTTGGGTTCAGAGATGTGATAAGAAAGCAGTGCATTGTAGCCAGAGTCTGCGTCTACGGCCCTGATTTTAGCGACGAAGTATCCCGCTTCAGCAGAGTAGGGAATGTTCTCACTGTTAACGGAGCCGTGTTCAGAATAGGGGGCTAAAATCCCGGGACTGTTGTCATTATCATCCAGGATACAAACGTTAACAGTCACGTTACTGCTTAGCGGGGGAACTCCAGAGTCGGTTGCCTGAACTTTAAACTGAAACGATTTTAATTCCTCGTAGTTAAATGATTGAAGGGATGAAATCTCTCCAGTTTCTGAATTAATGTTCATCATTGACGAAATTGGCAAATGTGAACTACTGCTCGGGAGAAACGAATACTTCACTTGACCGTTTCGATCGACGTCAGAGTCAACCGCAGAAACCGTCTTAACAACGACCCCCACCGGCCCGTTCTCTCTGACGTACACGTTCAGCACGGGCTCCGTGAAGTGGGGCTCGTTGTCGTTGACGTCAGAAACATGAACGGTGAGTTCGGCAGTGCCCGAGAGAGGCGGGGACCCTTCATCAGTGGCTATAATAGTCACCGTGTACTTGGCGACGGTCTCCCTGTCCAGAGGTCCGTTAACTACTAAGGAATAATAGTTTTTGTAGTTCGTCTGAAGTTTAAATGTTGGATCATTGGCGATAACCGCCTTTACCACACCGTTTATTCCATCATCGTTGTCAAGAACGGTAACCAGAGCAATAGCGGTTCCAATTTTAACGTCCTCTTTCACTGCGGTCATTAGTAACGTCGCGGTGATTTCCGGAGCGTTGTCGTTGAGGTCCACTACCTCTACGAGTACTTTACAGTGAGCTGACATCGGATGCTGGCCTCTGTCACTGGCCTGGGCGTGGATCTCAAACGCAGAGTTTTCTTCAAAGTCTATTGGACCTTTTATTGTTATTGCACCACTTTTAGAATCAATATCAAATAAATCTAAAATTAGATCCTGGCCTTTTCTCCTGAGTGAAAATTCAATTTCGCCATTTACACCTTCATCTGCGTCTGTGGCTTCAAGGATGACCAATGTGGTTCCTGTAGGCACATTTTCTATAATTTGTGTTTTGTACAGTGATTTACTGAATACTGGAGAATTATCATTGTTGTCTAAAACATTAATAATTATTTGGGATGTTCCTGATTTAGGAGAATTTCCTCCGTCTACTGCGGTCAACGTGAGCTTTATCAGAGCCTGTTTCTCTCGGTCTAGCGGCTTCTGCAGAACTAACTCGGCAGACGGACTGTCTCCCCCTTTATGAATATCCAGCGAAAAATACTCATTAGGGCTGAGCTTGTATGTATTCACGCTGTTCTTGCCAATGTCTAAATCAGATGCCTCTACAAGGCCGAATTTTTGTCCTGGGAGTGTACTCTCGGCGATGTTAAGAGACTGCAACGTCTCTGTGAAACACGGTGCGTTATCATTAATGTCTAAAACGTTCACTTCTAATCGATGAAGTTCTAGAGGATCGTTGATAACTGCCTCTACGTTTACGATGCATTTTCTAGCTTTGGCGCACAGCTCCTCCCTGTCGATCCGTTCTTTGACAAAGAGGACACCAGTCTTTAGATCCACCTCGAAATGCCTTTTCTTTGAACCGGTGACAATCTGAAACCTACGCGAACCCAATTCCTGCAGGTTGAGGTTAAGATCCTTCGCGAGGTTTCCAACAGACGTCCCGAGGTTTGCCTCTTCAGAGACAGAGTAGGAGAGCTGTCCGTACGCTGCTGTAAAATACAAATCCAGTAACACAATCGCTATGTATATACCAACGGAGCCCCTTTGAATAGATACAGACATAGTACCATGCGAGTCCGACGCGGTCAATACGTCAAAATCAGAGAAATCCTCAAAAATAATCCAGGAAAATATGGTAAATCCAACGAGTGTACATGTCCTTCTAATTATTTATAGTGAAACGATGGATGCCTTACACTTCATTCTCCTTCTGCGTTTCTGTTAACAATGCCCAGATAGTCGTTGTGAGCCGGGTAGTGGCCTCAGCCCTACGTTCCAATTATTTCTATTTTGTGGTCTATACTGCCCCCTTCTGGTCACCTGATGGAAGTGTATTGAACGTTCACAGCTGTCATTCCAAACGTTGCCAAATTAGCCATTTCCAACTAAACGAAGACGCGATACGAACGGGAAGCAAATAACTATTTATACCATGTGATTCTTCTCAGTGCTTTCCAATGCCAACAAATCAAATGCAACACGAAACAGATTACCAAGTGGCCAGACCGACAGTATTTGAAATGCATAGAACTACAGGGATGAGGTTATTTTTTGCAGATAGCTCATTGTTTCAAAGTGAACTGCTAACAGACTGGAAACTAACTACAATGATTAGGCTTCACAATTACAACCATTTTATCCAATGGCACATCATGGATGGTAACATCTCCAATGTTTCACAAATCTAACTATTGTTGGAGTGGAACCACGTCCCCCTGCAGCAACAGACAGAACACATGCAGCTGGTTCAGGACCAGCATATTCAGAGCCCACTGCTTCAGGACCCGCATATTCAGGACCATGGATAGCGGTCTATCAAATACAACGCGGATGCGTCGGGAACGCATCACATTTCTCTATCCAGTCGAAAGACAACTTTATCGTGTAGCAGCTTCCTCTTGGGCATGCTTGTAACACTGCAATCGCAAATTAATTCGCAAACCAAAGTAATCTTGTGACAAACAACGTCGTGACTACTAAGTTGTCAGACATACATTAACGAAACAGCAAACAGGCAATGCACGTTTCTATCCGTACGAAACGATTGCATGCCCTATTTGGAATAACTGTTTCCGTTGCACAATTTGCCAACATTTTTGTGTTTTACATTAAGTATTATACTCTTTTCACATAATTAAAATATAGCTTGTATTCATTACCATATACAGCGAAGTATTTTCAGCCAACACCTGTTTAAAGATAATCAACCCTAGGTGACAAAGAACATAATTATAGCCAGTTGAGCACTTTAGGTTATATTATTCCTATCTTTTACATGTGATTGGTCTACCAAGAGGAAATTGCCTTCAAGGCATCGTATTCATTATACAAAAATATTAACCGTAGAAAGCTTGATTCAAAACCAATACATGGTTAAGGTCGTGTTGTGGGCTGTCATGGGCAACATAGATGAGGGGAGGTTTAGAAAAGAGACTGGAAATGATGTAAATGCATTTGCTTAATAGCAGAAAAACTTTTGTAAGGGGAAACTGGTGAGAATTGCACTTTTTCAAGCATGCAACAGATTTGTAGTATTTGTTTGATTCTTACCTTATCGTGATTGGGCAAAGTCTGAGTCATGCTTAAAGTGTCTCCTCCATTTATACTGATCAGTTCTCCATCAACAGGCGGGAATTGAGGAGGGAACACTACTACGTCACTCTTCAGTGTGTCTGAGCTGAAACACACGTCATACTGCTGAGTAGATTTGGAGTAAGACCAGCTCCCGTCAGGGTGGGTGGTGATCATTGGGGCGCTGTACCTGCTGAAACTGTTGTCTGTCCGGTGGCATTTGACTGCTATTAAACTGATGAGACTCAGTAGAAAGATCACGGACACCGACGCAATGGCGATCAGTAAATACAGGTTTAAAGCAGAGAAGCTGTCCTCCTTTAGCGGCACGTGTCTGAACTGAGTCTGAAGGTCTCCTGTATTTTCAACCACAACGACATCAATAGACACAGTAGCTGTCAGGGAGGGCTCTCCGTTATCACAGACCAAAACCACCAACGGGTGAGTTTTCAGGTCATTGTCACTCATCCGTCTCTTAGTCCTGATTTCACCGGTGCTGGTTCCGATCCGAAAGAGATTGGTTCCTTTGGGTTCAGAGATGTGATATGAAAGCAGTGCATTGTAACCAGAGTCTGCGTCTACGGCCCTGATTTTAGCCACAAAGTATCCCGCTTCAGCAGAGTAGGGAATGTTCTCACTGTTAACGGAGCCGTGTTCAGAATAGGGGGGTAGAATCCCGGGACTGTTGTCATTCTCATCCAGGATAAAAACATTGACTGTCACGTTGCTGCTGAGGGGAGGAACTCCAGAGTCTGTGGCCTTAACTTTAAACTGAAACGTTTTGAGCTCCTCGTAATTAAAAGACTGAAGGTTGGTGATTTCTCCCGTTTGTGGATTCACGTTAATCATTGAAGACAGCGGCAATGCATTCCTATTGCTGTTTAGAACTGAATAGCTCAAGAGGCCGTTCTCACCAACGTCCGCATCAACTGCAGAAATCGATTTAATGGTGGCTCCTATTGGGCTGTTTTCCTTCACATATATGCGAACCGAGGGCTCTGAGAAGCGCGGAGCGTTGTCGTTAATATCGGAAACATAAACGTTAATAAAGCTTCGGCTGGACTGACGCGGAATCCCTTCGTCGTTAGCCATGATGGTGACGTTATACTGGGACGCGCTCTCCCTGTCTAGTGGACCAGCAACAACCAAGGAGTAATAGTTTTTGTAATTGGATTCCAATTTAAAAGGAATATTTTTCGTGACCTCACATTTCACTTCACCATTACGTCCTCCGTCCTTATCGGAGACCGACACCAGAGCAATCGCGGTGCCCAGTGGGGCGTCCTCTTTGACCCTGTCTAGTAATGACGTCACTGTAATTTGAGGCGCGTTGTCATTCTCGTCCATGACTTCTACTAGCACTTTACTATGAGCGGACATCGGCGGCTGGCCTTTGTCTCTGGCCTCGACGCGTATCTCAAAAGCCTTTTTTGCCTCAAAGTCAAGGTTTCCTTTCAACGTAATAACTCCCGTGTCGGCGTCAATTTGAAAAATGTCAAGCACGCGGTCTTGATCTTTGCTTCTGAGAGAATATACGATCTCACTATTATCGCCTTCGTCTGCGTCCGTGGCGTTTACTGCCATTACGGTTCTACCTGGGCGCGAGTTCTCGGCTATTTGAGTCTTGTATAGAGATTTGCTGAATATTGGAAGATTGTCGTTTATATCTAGGACATGAATAATAATCAGCGAACTACCAGATTTAGCGGGTGTACCCCCATCAAGAGCAGATAGTGTTAGGTTTATAACAGCTTGCTTTTCTCTGTCAAGACCTTTCTGTAAAACTAATTCGGCCGACACCGCCCCTTCTGCTTTATGCACTGCCAAGGTGAAATATTCATTTGGGCTTAATTTATACGTATTGACTCCATTCTTCCCCACATCTGCATCGGTCGCCTCAGATAAGGCAAATTTCACTCCTGATAACGTGCTTTCTGCTATATTTAAAATTTGCAATGGTTCTGTAAACAATGGGCCATTGTCATTTGCATCTAAAATGTCTATTTCGATACGGAAGAGCTTCAACGGGTTGTTTATGACGGCTTCTACACTCACTGTACATTTCGGTTCCTCAGCGCACAGCTCCTCTCTGTCTATCCTCTCATTGATAAAGAGAATACCCGTCTTGAGATTGACCTCGAAATATTTCCTCTTCGATCCAATAACCACCTGAAACATGCGTGACTCCAGCTCTTGTAGGTTTAGGTTTAGATCCTTAGCGAGATTTCCAACCGTAGTCCCTCGGTTTACTTCCTCTGAGACCGAATACGACAGCTGCCCGACCACCGCACCCGAGAGCAATCCCAGCAGGATGAACAAAAGCTGAAGCCACAAATATGTCAGTCTGCATTTAACACGATCCATAACCATTCCTCGTTTCAGTGAAAATGTATCCAAATTGTAAAAAAGAAGTGTATAGTGCATGGCCAATATATCAGTTGAAATTATCAGTAAACATAGATTTCCTTGCTTCTACCACCCTCCTTCACTCATCCTTCTTCTCTTTGTAACAATGCATGTAGAAATGTCCCAGCCAGTCTGAAAAAAGGAGGGCCCTAGACAAGCTAAGGCGTCCTCTCAATTTAAGTAGTACCACAGCGACACTTGGTGGCACAGCAACGCATATGCAGGCACACTGTAACCTTTTAAGCTTCCCATGTGCTGTTCACAGAAATAGCCACATCCAATTATAGAGAAACATTCATGCGTTATATTTATATTCAGTATTGTTTCATCGTTTTTCATTATCATACAACATTATTAATTTAGTTTAAGATAGACTCTGACGACATGATAATGAGGCCATTTCATGTATTTCCCTCAAATATTACTCATCAGTGGAAAGCAAAAAGCCTCCATGTCGTATTTCAGGACCACGGACAGCACTATCTGTGTGTCACCGGCAATAGAACGCATTCATTACAAAGCATCCTAAAGCAAGCCTACCTACAGCCAACTTGTGTGTGTGTGTGTGTGTGTGTGTGTGTGTGTGTGTGTGTGTGTGTGTGTGTCCGTCCGTCCGTCCGTCCGTCCGTCCGTCCGTCCGTCCGTCCGTCCGTCCGTCCGTCCGTCCGTCCGTCCGTCCGTCCGTCCGTCCGTCCGTCCGTCCGTCCGTCCGTCCGTCCGTCCGTCCGTCCGTCCGTCCGTCCGTCCGTCCGTCCGTCCGTCCGTCCGTCCGTCCGTCCGTCCGTCTGTCTGTCTGTCTGAATGGGTGTGTATGTGTGTGTGTGTGATGTTTTTACCAACGCCCTCTGCTCTGTAATCCCTGGATTAGGTGATGGGTGCAGAACCCCCTGCCCTATTTTCATATGGTAACATGATTAGAAAATATTAATAATAATGGTATCCTGAGACATAAGCATCCCCCTACACACACACACACACACACACACACACACACACACACACACACACACACACACACACACACACACACACACACACACACACACACACACACACACAACCATACACACAGTCTCGCTCTCACTCACTCACTCACACAATCACTCATTCACTCACTCACAATCACACGCACGTATACACACACACACACACACACACACACACACACACACACACACACACACACACACACACACACACACACACACACACACACACACACACACACACACACACACGCCCTAAAACCCAATAACCATAAAAGCTAAGAAGATAATCTAGGATCGGAATCGTCTGACGTTTCCGTAATGTATCACAATGGGCCACAATGAAGGAGTGAGGCTCTCTCTCTCTCTCTCTGGCTCTCCTTTAGAGAGCTCAAAACACACACACACACACACACACACACACACACACACACACACACACACACACACACACACACACACACACACACAAACTGCAGAGGGGTATAATCAAATGACGGTACCCTACAGACCAAGGCTACTCCCAGACGTGTACTGGGGCATTCCTTCATCTCCATGCTGCCAGATACCACTCCTGCCACCCCTCCAGTCCCTAGCCTAGTTACGTGGGTGTTGTGTGTGTGGTACAATCCAGCACCACACTATGCCACCGACCAATCAATCTGCACCCTATATCCACAACAAGCCCATTCAATCACCGCTTGACCCACATTTGTGGGTGCTGATGGAGGTTGTTTCATTGATTCCCAGCCCTGGGGAGAAGTAAACATACAGTGAGCCAGGCCTCATTCACCCGACTGTGTGAAGCAGGAGAGAGAGAGAGAGAGAGAGAGAGAGAGAGAGAGAGAGAGAGAGAGAGAGAGAGAGAGAGAGAGAGAGAGAGAGAGAGAGAGAGAGAGAGAGAGAGCGCACCCCTGGGGGGGCTAGAGGAGATAGGACAGTTTAAAATATGAGGCAGGACAAACTACTCGCTACAGCAGCTTCTCCCATTCATATTGAAAGAGTTTTCGTGCTGCACGCAATGTGTCATCTTCCATTAGTTTAACAATAAAGCCATGTGGTTTTTGGCCATTTAGGAAAATAGTTTGTATTGTCATTGAATTGGCAACGTTTTCTTTTGTTATTTTACGTAATATTTGTGATACTGTAATGCTTTGGCAACACTGGTTTGTTTGACCAAAATAGTTATGCCATTAAAGCTTTTTGAATTTGAAAGAGAGAGAGAGAGAGAGAGACAGAGAGAGAGAGAGAGATGCAGTGTTATCTGGCCCTATATAGACAGTACACTGACCACAGTGACTGATGTTAGACACAGAGTGATGTTAACAAAGTACAGACTGAGCGCTCACAGCCTGGCCATAAAAACAGGCCGATATAGGAAATCATGGCTGCCCAAAGAAGAGCAGCTGTGCCAGCAGTGTGAAGACGCTGCTGTAGAGACCAAGCAGCACTTCCTCCTCCACTGTCCCAAATTCAAAAATGTCCGCAAAGTATATTTTAGCAAATTCAGCACAAAACACCGGCATTTTATAAACTATCATGTAGACCAACTAGAAATATTAATTGGAGAGAGAAAAGAGAGCGCCGTCCTTGCAGGACAGTTTATTTCAGCTTGCCACAACATGAGAGGATGACATTCTACTGTGTTTTATGTAGCTTCTCTTTACATTAATTTAATTTCACTATAATATTACTATCATTTCTATCCATACATCTGTATATTATGGTATATTGTTATAGGTTGTTATTTGTACATATTGTTCTGACGTTCTCTTTTGTTATTATACATAATATTTGTAACACTGTAATACTTTGGCAACACTGTTTGGTTTAGAGAGAGAGAGAGAGAGAGAGAGAGAGAGAGAGAGAGAGAGAGAGATGAGATAGTTCCCACTGAAGCCCCCCCCCCCTCCACTAGGAAACATCCAGCTGAGCGATCATTGAGCTGGTTAGATCTTCTAATCAAGTTTATCTGTATCGGTATTGAAAATGAATGTATTCATGTAATGAATATTAAATACTTTGGTGGTGGTGATTGATGAATGCATTTACGGATGTTCATCTTCCCCCATGCAAGCACACTAAACTTAACCCATAGAGGCAGATAAAGGGAGTTACACAACACTTCAGCAAATGGCTGTGATCAGTGATTTGAGTGCTTGTTTGACTCTACACCACTGGGCTGCTGCCAAGCAGAGATTGATATACCTGAATGTAGTGTGTCTTTTACTTGACAACCAAACATACTTGGCTGCTATAGTTACTGCTGCTGCCAGATCCATTGCTAGGGCGGTGATGTTTGTGTCTGTGGCGTAACAATTGCCGGCCAACTAGGTTTGCCATAAGATCGCTCTTTGAAACAAAGGGCACTATATGATTCTGATATTACGCATGGCTGCTCATGCATTGGTAATGATTCTCTGCAGCAGCATATTTGCTGTGACAGATCTACTTTAACAGCAGTGTCTGCTTACCCCACCCCCTCACACACTTGCCTACTCAAACACACACACACACACACACACACACACACACACACACACACACACACACACACACACACACACACACACA
This sequence comes from Gadus morhua, assembly GCF_902167405.1. Lineage (NCBI taxonomy): Eukaryota > Metazoa > Chordata > Actinopteri > Gadiformes > Gadidae > Gadus > Gadus morhua. The sequence goes on from NC_044057.1 coordinate 15,332,643, forward strand.
CACACACACACACACACACACACACAGAAACACTCATGCCGAGGCTGACCTTCTCCCTGTGCCATGCCTGGCTGCCTTTTACCATCTAGAAGCAGAGCTCTAGAGACCACGCCCTCTCCCCCTCCCTCCCTCTTCTCTGCGTCACCCCACTTCCTCCTGTCGGCGGGTGGTGACGTCACACTGGGCTTGAGGAAGTGTAGCTCTAGCCAATAGGACAAGAGAGGGCAGCAGACACCAGTGTGAAGAGCCCTGCCGCAACGTGAAATATATGGCTTAAAGCAGAGCCTCTCTCCCCCTCTCTCCCCCTCTCTCCCCCACTGGGAGCCCCATGGCCCTCCTGTATCCCCTCCTCCTTGTGTCCTGCCACTGAGGGTTCAGGTGCAGAACAATATTACCAATAGTGCTGTATAAGGGACTAGGGCCCAAAGCAACCAGACATTGTATGCAGTCTCCCCCCCCCCCCCCCCCCCCCCCCCCCAAGCCCCCAAGGTCTTGTCTCAACAGCTGCTGCACCAGAGCCTGTGTGCAGCACTAGAGGAACCACACCCTAATATGGTCGTAGCCGGCTAATGATGGGGATACAGGAAGTATAGTGAGAGAGGAAGGACGGACGGCATACTAAATAGCTAAGCAAATGGACCAGAGATATAGGGAGATACAGAGATATAGCGGGATAGAGTGTGTAAGGAGACGAGTGTAGAGTGGTTGTATGAATTGAAAGGGGAAGGTGGAACATGAATCTAGGTTGCAGGAAGGAGTGGGTGAGGATAGGGGATAAGCCTCTGGCAAGAGAGGAAGAGGTAAAAATAGCAGAGGAAATTCTATCATTATTAATGAGGGTAAGGCTTGAACATGCAACATTGGATGTGTGCAGTGTGGAATATTTCTCCCCTTGCAATTTATTGTCTTAACATCCATGAGGATTTTCGTTAAATCGGAGTCTGCGCATTTATCCAATCACATATTGAATCAGAATCGAACACATTGGCAATGAATAAGTGTGCGCACTCCCGTAGACGCACGACAGATTAGAGGCCGATGTGCGTACTGACACACGCATACTAAAATGAATCCTGATAGCTGGAGGATATGGAGAGAGCGGTTGTGTTCAGTATTTAAGCAGACAACCACTTCATCATTTATGTCAGAATCTGAGTCTCCACCAGTTCTGCAGTAGGTCGGACATGGGCGGGTCTAGAGTCACAGAACAAGGACCTGGAGGAGAACAAGGGCCTGGCAATAGGGATTACACCCAAACATGGTCACACACACACACACACACACACACAGACACAGACACAGACACAGACAGACGTGCACGCACCACACATGCACGAACACACACACATACACCTACACACCCACACACACACACACAGACACAAACACACAACGCACGCACACACACACATACACACAGACACACACAGACACACATACAGACACACACAAAGACACATAGACACACACAGACACACACACACACACACACACACACGGACACACACACACAAACACATACGCACACACACGCACACACAGATGATTCTGAGATAACATTGGAGCCAGACCAACTCAATGTTCACTCACATGGAACATGATTGCACAATGCCCTGGGGTGGAGCGGGGGATACAATTAGCTACTCTACTGTAAAGTACAGACATGTAAAACAGCATGACGATATTCAGAGGCCTTTGCCTCGTGCGGTAAAGGGCTGGGCTACTGAGCGGCGATTCAACAGAGACCACTGCTGATCAGACCACTGCCTGTTAATCATGCCGTCGCTCCACAAACGCAGTATGACTCAAACACAACCCTACTTAATAGCTGGACAGCTTGACACAAATAAAGACACACACACACACACACACACACACATCAACCACATCTCTGTTTATCATGTGTGGAGCCTATTCCTGGCACAGAGAGGTTTCCCTGTGTCATCTGCGTGTCTCCCTGCAGCTAAACTCCCCAGAAAGACTCAGACATGATGTCAGTCCTCTCACCACCAACTGGACTCACTGCAGACACAGTGACCTAAAGACTTAAGGCTTACTGCAAAGTCTTATCAACCAAGTTGATTGGTTATCATGTGAAATGCAGGCAGCAAGATGGTGGAGCTGTGTTGATATCAGTGATGATGACAGGGATTTTTGGTTCTGGTTTATCAACTTGCAATACAGGCATTCGGCATTAGCACTTTGGGATTATTGAAAGGCGCTTTCCAGATCACAAATATTATTGGCATGATTGCGGGACGGTTTTTCTGAAAAGCCAAACCGTAACATAGAAATTCATTGACGACGCAGGCGGGATTAAGTAGGGATGTGTTTGAGTCATGCGTTTGTGGAGCGACGGCGTGAGTAACAGGCAGTGGCCTCTCGTCGCCGCTCAGTAGCTCAGCCCTTTTCACGCACGAGACAAAGGCATCTGAACAACGGCATGCCATTTTACATGTCTGTATTTTACGGATGACACACAGAAAGCTCTCTGTCTCACTCAGGAAAGGGGCACCTACATCACTAACAGGGATTCATATGCCTGTGTGAATGTGTCTTTATTTGTGTCCAGCTATCCCTTTTATCTGTCCATATTTGTTTGTGTGGTTATAATGGTATGGCATACATAATGTATATAAATATATATATATATATGTATATATATATATGTATATATATATATATATATATATATTTTGTAGCGGGCCAGTGGGTGTGCGGTTTCCACACTACCAAGTTAAACAGATATGACACAACACCGAGAGCAGGTCCAAATCCGAATGATTTATTTACCTAGTAACCCAAACCCGGGTGGGAAAAGGGTCATCCACCTCTTATGTGAAACAGTACAATTCTTTCCACCTATCTCTTTCCCTCAGCCCGATCCGTGCTTCCAGGCGATCACACAGATCCTGCCTGTCCTGTCCTGTGCTAGCCCTAGCCCTTGCCCTAGCCCTAGCCCAAGCCCTAGCCCTAGCCCTAGCCCTAGCCCTAGCCCTAGCTCCAACCTCTCCCTTAGCCTTCCTTCCCTTTCACGACTGTTTGCTCGCCCTCTTAAGCCCAAGCACCCCTGCCTGACGATCCCCAGGCTTGCCTCGTTAGAGGGAGGAAGTCCATATATGGCTTGGGGATGGAGCCAGCAGGATGCCAGACCTACCACTCCCCTCACTCCTCCCTGGCATCTGCCACACAAACTCCATCTCAGCTCCGACCAAGAGGGAGGGGCGGTCCAGCTCCCTAGAGCAACCCTCCTGGACAGGGCCTCTGCAATCCCCTGTGCTGCGTCGTCTCCGGCTGCGGCCTCGTCTCTGGCGGCGGCGGCTTCCCATGAGGCGGCGGCGTCCCTTTCTGCGGTGGCGTCCCTTTCTGCGGTGGCGTCCCTTTCGGCGGCGGCGGCGGCGGCGGCGTCTTTTGCGGCGGCGGCGGCTGCGTCCCTTTCGGCGGCGGCGGCTGCGTCTCTTGCCATGGCGAGACAAACCTGCTGGGGCCCAAGACAGGGCACTGCCGCACCTGCAGCCCTGCTGACCTGACCGGCTTTCAGCACTCCCAGCAGCTCCCGGCTACTGGCTAGCTGTGCCATGTTCGCCTCCAATAGCCTCCTCAACAATGCTTCCATGTTTGCTCTGTGTGTTGGTCTACCTACTCAATTTAGGATTACTAGCACGCATCCTCCACCATGTGTAGCGGGCCAGTGGGTGTGGGGTTTCCACGCTACCAAGTTGAACAGATATTATGACACAACACCGAGAGCAGGTCCAAAGCCGAATGATTTACCTAGTAACCCGAACCCGGGTGGAAAAAGGGTCATCCACCTCTTATGTGAAACAGTCCAATTCTTTCCCTCAGCCCGATCCATGCTTCCAGGCGATCAAACAGATCCTGCCCTAGCCCTAGCCCTAGCCCTAGCCCTAGCCCTAGCCCCATGTATATATACATACATATAGATGTTTATATAAACATGTGTTTAAATATACATATATGTATATATGTTGTGTGTATATATATATATATATATATGCATATGTAAAGAATATACATATATGTGTTTATATATACATATATATATCCGTTTATGTTCTGTACGTATGTTAGGCAATTGAAAAGGAGCTGTGTGTGACCAACACACCGCAGATAACCCAGATGAACTGTACGGACGCAACCACGGCAGTGTATCAAACCAGATCAACCATTTCTGAGGAATACTTTGGCTGATGTATTGTGATACGGAAACAACAAAGGCAGCATAGCGCTCTCTGATTGGACACCTAAATTAAGCAAGGCAGCGACCGCGCAACCGGTTGGCTCCACATCTTGCCTAGCAACAAAAAGCCAATGTCCGATGGATTTGCTCCTCCCTGGGGAGCTGCTTGATTTGAGTAAAAGGGATCTCCATAATAATTGATTCACTACCTCTCCTCCGGTATCCATGGCGATATCCCCCTCCCTCTCTTCTATAAACACCGTGAACATACAAGGACAGGACCAGGCTGGCAGAAGGACATGATAAACAAGGCCAGTGGAGAGCAAACACAGTCCTGTGTGTATTCAATATATATATATAACCATAGCCATAAATACATAAATAAATTAATAAAAAAATTAATGTGCTATTACTCACACACATGCTCGCAAATACACAGGCACGGCCAAACCATTTTTTGTGCAGCATTAAGTATAACTCAGAGGAGAGAGGCGAACCTGGATTTGTATTGTGGAGTGTTTTTGACACAGACTGTGATGGCCCACACTGTGTAGGATCAATACAGTTAAAGATCCACACGAGCGTTATTAGTCAATACTGTAACATGTAGTGTATGGAGTCGGCGCATGCTAAATAATTGAATGCATTGACACAAAACAAAAAGGAGTGGCTGGTTAAGTACCAGATTTCGCCAGAAGGGGGAGATTGTTTTTCTCTCGTTTCTCTTGGCTCTTTGTTTTATGGTGCTAATGAGAGCTGCTTTGCAGCAGCGGGGGGAGCGCGTAAACGTGCACGCATACACGTGCACCTCCTCGCATGAGTGAGAGGAAAACTATGCATTCATTCCGTTTCAATTTCACCTGAGCACATTCGCAACAGGATTATTACAGGACACATTGGCTGTCTGTGGCATATCTCACCTGCCCACGGAAATGAAAAAGAAAAAAAAAATGGGATGATGACGCATCTGTGATTGTGTGCTAACATACCTAGCCCACCAGCATACAGCTGAAATACACATTTACACAGCGCATCACAGCAGGAAGATAAAGAAATGGAGAGATCCAGGGAAGGATTATTTTGTCAAATTAGTCTGATGAATATTGCAAGTGACAGCCTTGAAGCAGACACATGAACACTTCAAGTGTACATTTATAGTGAGTTTCAATAGACAGTGATCTACACAAGCTTAACAACACAATGATCCTGGTCAGGTGGTGTAATTATAAGCCTGCTCATCACCCACACTTTGTCAGAGCCAATTTAGGTTTCTTTAATTCGAGACATTAAAGTTCAGTACATATACAGGCGAGGGGCAGCGTGGGACGGCAGCATTGTGTAATATCTATTTTTAACCCTCTTCCCATTGCCATGCGTCGCTGACTTTTCAGCATGCGACGCGGTAAAGTGCAGTGCAGCGCTCTGCAGGTCCGCCCCTGATTCACCAGGCCTTGGCCCACTTCCTCAGAAGCGGGCCTAAATAATAGAACTGCTGGTCTGCAGAGACTCAAAGCACGGAGGCGGTCAAGCTCTTCTAAGGTTGTTCTATGTTTTTTTACGCAGGAAAAAGTAAAGAGAAAAGTAACATTTAAACATCATCTTGTACTATTTATAAAGAAGGCAAAGCGGGCTACTTGGGCTCTTTGAGTACCAGACCAAGCCTTCTACTCTCATCAACATCTAAAGCTCATCAGAGACATGGTACGTCTCTCTGGTGGAAGCGGAGACATCATCTATTTATAGTCTCAGGGGGGCGAGATGTGCTCACTCTGTATTAATAGATGAACCCGTTTACCGTGTGTGGGTGTCTGTGTACGTATGTGTGTGTTCACCCACTCATGACCGGGTTGTTAAAGGTTTGAAGAAAGAATCTCTTTAAACATTGACCATAACATTAATGACCTTTGAACTCTCGTGATGCGTGATCTCGTTAACCCTAACCCTAACCTAGAGAGACATGGTCTGTCTTTCCGGACAACCTTTGGTGATCGTTAGTTTAACAAACGTATTAACATGGTCATCATTGGTCAATAGTTAATACTAACACGACCCGGCCTTTATGATCACTTATGGATTATGGAGGAAGCTTGATAACAGCTTCATCCTCACATGATCAAATGATTACCGTGCGTTCTTCGGCCTGCAGGGTCAGCGAGAGAGGGACACAGTGAAAGGCAGTAAAGTCACTGAGGCAAGGAATTGATGAGACGCAGTTACAGTGGGCTGCAATGAAATCATCGCACGCAGAGATAGTGCTCAACAGATCGGCGTTCATATCCTATATATAGGGTCTGAAGGAGGGCCAAACCAGCCTCCTCTGAGTTGATGATGCTGGAAGCGTCCCATTTTATAACCCTCTGCACCTGCTGTTTTGACAAAGCTATAGCGTTATTAAGACACCCTCTAATCGCATTAGACGGGCACGGAGAAATAGAATGATCCCCTTACACACTGTTAACGGATGCTCTAATCCCGGCAAACCAGACAGGCTCAGAGAGAATGGGAGGATGAAGCTCGGGGGAAAGTTACAAGGTTAAGTTCTGTAAATGCTTTTACAGACGAGAGACAAACTTCTGACGTTCTGATTTTAAAAAACCGAGGTCACAGAATGTCTTCAGTGGGACACAATCCCTCAAGCCACTCACTACAAGTTTTATGGAGAAACTAAGTAGACCGGAGAGGACAGGATTATGGTGGCGGCATGGGCGTAAACAAGGGTGTAATTCAGTCAAGGACTAATCTTATGGAGGGACAGCCAAGCCAGCCAGAGCCAACTCCTCCCCATGGGAGCGGGCATGCTAATGTCCACTGGTCTGCAGTCTGCAAAGCCGCCTCTTGTTCCTTGATTTGAATCATCCAGGACACTGCATCGGTGATGTGCTCCTGTGTATCTGCGGAGGGGACTCTTGAGGTGGATTTGGTGCAGCTCACATACACACGACCATACATAGCCCAGTGTGTGGTCTCGTTATGGGCCATGACACACTGCTCTGAGCTGAATGTAGGGGTGACATTTATGGGAATTCACTGTGACGCACACACAGAGTGCGACACATTCAGACCCCCGGTCGGGCTGTGGGCTGATGGACTGTAGATGAGACTTGCATCCATGTGAACGTCCTCTCTCTCTCTCTCTCTCTCTCTCTCTCTCTCTCTCTCTCTCTCTCTCTCTCTCTCTCTCTCTGTTTCTTAGTCTATATTCACACCCACAAACTCACTGACACACACTAATTTTAGAAATAAGGTTCAAACCTCACCAAATAGCACACAGAGCTCAAACATCGTCCCTATTTAATGGAGCATCTGCTGTCACAGAAAGCTTTTCCATTCAGCTGAATGATGAAGGATACCAAATTCACGTAGTCTCTGAATAATAGCCAGTGAAGCTCTTTACATGCAATTCATGCAAGAAAAGTGTGATACTGGATATAGAAGCTGGTAACCAGCAGGGAGGAGGAGTAGAACGTTTTCAGCCATTTTCTACCAGCCTGCACTGACGTCAAGAAACAGAGGGGGGCACAAGAGAGTGAGTCGAAAGCAGGAAGTGTGGGAGGTGGCAAGGGAAGGAGAGAGCGGGAGAACAACCTTCTTTGTGTGAGGAAGAGAGATAAAGAACACAGTGATAGGATAAGAGGGGAGTAGGAGGATGCAGGTAAAACTCCTAAGCTGTGCAGAAATGGGGATGCAGAGTAACCGATCAAGCGTGAGTGGAGAAGGAGACAAAGAACAGGTGGGGTGGAAATAGACTTTGGGTGGGTGGGGTGGTTGGTGTGGGTTGCTGGAGCAAAGAGGGGAGGGGAGAGAGGAAGAGGGAGGGAGGCTGTGTCTGTGTCTGTGACTCATCCAGGCGAACAGTGGTGCAGCACTTCTTACGCACTCCTATCTCCCTGTTTTATTCATAGACGACACCAACGGGAAAAGATGCAGTCTAGTAGCATTGAAAGATACTGACCACAGAGCTCTTTCTCTCTGTCGCTCTCTCGCTGTCTCTCAATCACTCACGCACACACCCAGTCACGTGTGGCTGATGGGCCATCACATTAGCATCTCCGAATAGATTCAAACATCCACAACGCTAGCGTGACTACAGAAATCCTCAATGTCTGATTCCACTAGTTATTTCGTTATGAGGACAGATGGACCCCGTTTGCAAGGCAGACTCGCTTTGGGACAGAACAAGGTTTCAGAAAGCTCCATGTGTGCGGGCTGACTCACACTCCAGGACTAACTGGCTACAGATTACATGGAGATTTAAACATGGCATTTTTATTTGTATTTGTTCGATTGTAACACAATGTTCCAAAAAATGTTTTTTTTTTCTAGAAATGTTTTCTCTTGTAATAAATTAATAAATGAAAATACACAGAATAGAGAACATTCAGTGGACATGCCATAATAAGATACAACGGTTGACAAACATGAACTCTCTGGCTAAACGGCACAGACATGATCATTAGTGGTCTGGAGAACCATGCATGATACGCTGGGAAACACAGGGAATGTGGATTTGACACAGAGAGGATTAAGACACTGTAGAAAAGATATATATATATATATACAGAAAACAGTTCAAGGCTATATTTTGACACAATATTTACTATTTCCGCAGATTTAAAGCACTGACCGGAAGAGTTAGCAGTATATACATGTGCAGCAGGTAGAATGCATGTTGAATGGATAATGTTATGCAGGACAAATAAATTGATATCCACCCCTTAAGTACACTGTAAAAGTGGAGTTTGACTTGACGACAGATACTAGGTACAACAGGCCAGGTGTGTTTGTTCACCTAAATGCATACTGTTAACCGCTACCTCTAACCTAATCTGAAACAATTACCACGACCACTGACCAACACCTGCGCCACTCCACCGCACATCACTCCATCACAGTCGTATTTTTTCCACAATACTATAAACTACGCTGATCATGCAATGTCATGTATTCATTGTATGATACATCCTTTGAACTAAGCACTATGCATTTATTGGCACACTTACACAACAATGCATGCATCAGTAATCTAAGTTTACAATGAAGCCTGCAGATATGCAACTAGGAAAGACAACTGAAAGAGTTTCCAATACACACTTATTTTTTTTTAAATATCAATAACTATAACTATTCACATTTGTTAGCACACAATGTCCATATGTGTTGATCACTTGAATGTGATGATACTGAGGCCGGCTCTAAAGCACATGGAGTGCCATTTGCTCATCCGCCATTAATCATCTTCTTCATCGTTTGTCCTCCATCTCTCTCTCCTCATTCCATGTTGGACTGGGAAATAAACACACAGTCATGGTGATGTTAATGTTAAAGCTGCATGTGCAATAGACCTCATTTGAGTGTAGAACTAATTGTATTCCATGGACGCCAAAGTATCCAGTGTCATCTGGATACTTCACACCTAAAAACAACAAAAGCTACTTTGTTTAGACTTTTAGCATTAACTTAGGTTCAATGAAAGTTGTACATCAAAATCTGCAGCCTATGCTCGTATTTGTGGATCTGTGAATGCAGCTAAGAGTACCTACCGGGTCAACACAAACAAGAGACGAGCTTCAGTACTATGTCGGCCTTCCCCTGTAGCTCCAGGTGTTCATCTCTATAGGGTTGGGTGTTGTTTGGGGCTGGTGTGGGTGAGAAGAGGGGGAGGGGAGAGGACAGTCTTATGTTACTCATTGAGTTTAGATTTCTCCAGAGGGGGCAGAAGAACATTACAGTGAGGAGGGTAACAAATAAGGTCACATCAAAGGGCCAATAAATACATTCTTTCAGATAATTCAGGCCCGTTTAGCGCTCAATATAATATAAAATGCTGGGCATATTACACAAAGGTAAAAATATAAATCAGATACCGTAGATGAAAGAATGTCCAGCCACCAAACAGAGTCCAGATCATTTAAAACAAGAACATACATGTAAAGAACAAGATAGGTCAGCAATCTTTTTACACCTCTTTGTATTTGTTTGCATGCAAGTTATAATATATAGCCTTGGTGATCTCGGGAGGCCTAGACCTAGGTCTTTCATCTATGACAGGCTTACAAAGTGCCCTCCAATCCATGCTGAGCAGTTCCCCAACATGCCCTAGAAACGGGCACATCTCCACCAGGGATTGGAGTCCTGCAGGCCTGCAGACTCGAGTCGTCCAGACTAAAGCTTCTCGCATCCCAGAGTCAAGTGCATGGCAACGGTGGTCGTATTTCAGCCTGGACCCCCTGCTGTGATCTCTGCCACGGATACTAGTTGGGAAAGGCAATCCTCTTATTCAGGAAAGAACTTGACGTTCCCAAACATCTGCCTCTGACGGGGGTTCTCACAACCTCAGTAATAACTATCTTGAAGTAGATGAGATTTCTCTCGGTGGTTTCAACCCAACAATCGGACGGAGCATCAAGTAGGCATCCGACCATACGGGCTGTCTTCCTTTCCACAGCTTCCTGTCTCAGACGGGGCCTGGCGGTGACCCCTGCAGTCAGTTCAACACTGCATACGGTCATGATCTTAAGTACAGCAGCATCTGTCGGGGCTTGAGCAGCGCAGATGCTTAAGCAGAGCTGCGTACGGCTACATATGTCCACATCCCTGTTGATGACTGAGGGGAAAGATGCTCACCCTATAAATACACTGACTGAGCTGCACAATAAGCTCAAGTGACCGGTCTATGATCCCGGGTACCAGCAACATCATCTCGGGCCAGCCCTCTGTGTGTACCGCGAATGGAAATGTTCTGGTCAGTTTATCTCTTCATAAAAAAAGATGTGAAAAGATAAACACTTTCTTATAGATTTGCTCAGCATTTGAAAGTTATTTGCTGAAATAGACCAGGCCAGCACCCTGGGGAAACCGCTTTGTCACTGACCCTGATTTGATTTCAGTGCTGTGAGTCGATAGCTCAGAGAGGCACGGCCTTGATATAGTGGAGGATTGGACCCATTCATACATGTACTATGCAGTGAAGCAGTGGGCCAAGACACACTCAACCCAGGGACTTGGATAGCGTTCTGGGATGGAGATGAGCGATTGTCAGGTCAGAGCTACTCACTCCCGGGAGGCTGAAGAGAGAGAGAACCTGCATGAAGAGGTTTGATAAGGAAAGAGAAGGAGGAAAATGGAGATAAAGAAATAAGTATAGCGATTCTGATATAAGGACAGAGATGGAAATAGAGAGAGATTAAGATAGATATAGACATAGTTATAAATGGAAGAGAGGTGCAGATAGAGACAGGGTGATGAGGATTTTACATAATTGAAAAGAGAAGGGACCCACTGAGTTACACATCTTGAGAAACCCACAGAAATGAGCAATTCAGGGGTTCTGCACTGAAGTCACATGCAAGCATGTTTCAGCATCACCTTGGCAAAACCGGGTCTGATTCCTACTGGGAAAACCAGTCTAGAATATTCCACGACAGTCAAACACCTATTCTTCTCTGCGGCTCAGTCTTAAAACACAATAATCCATCCCAATGACTGGGCTGAAATGACTTCTCAAATATGTTCCTATTCTCTTCTTAATAGTTCAAAGATTAAAAAAGAGTATGTGGCACCAATTCTACCAGTTTTATTGAATTACCAATCACTCTCTTGTATGTGTTTATAATCAAATAGAAGATATCCAAAGGATATATAAGAGGACTTCTCTGTAAATTAAATTGAAAGTCAAGTCAAGTCATTGTGTTCCTGAAATATTGCACCATCAGTATTATTCCATTGTAACCCGCCCACTGTGGCGCGCTCTGCCTCTGCAGTCGGTCTTTAGTCACATGAACCCTCCCAGTAGAGTCTGCTGGTCCCACGGATACACTGGCAGCTCTTGCCGCAGTGGCTGCAGTCAATGACCTCTACAATAAGCAGAACTACCCAAGTCCCAGATAACACAGAAGCAGGATGGGATGACCAGAGGAGGTGCATTGGCACCTTGGCACACTCACACCTGCACAGTGACACACTCATTTTGATGTTTTATGCAGAGGAAAACCTCACAAGCAAAGTCAGCAAGAACCTGAATTATTTTTGCGAACCGCTCTGTGTGTGTGTGTGTGTGTATGTGTGTGTGTGTGTGTGTGTGTGTGTGTGTGTGTGTGTGTGTGTGTGTGTGTGTGTGTGTGTGTGTGTGTGGCTGTGTGTGTGTGCGTGTGAATTTAGCTGTGTGTGTGTTTGTAATCTTCAAAATGCTATGGAGTAGGCTGAGATATCAGTATTTGTCAAAGCAGTGAGTTTGAAAAGTATGAATCCACCCTCAGGTAGATTGCGTCGAGTCTTCATATATTTCATATCAAATATGTTCGGAACTAGGTTAGGATCGCAAAGCAGGCAGTACAAGCTATGAAGGTGGAAGCAGAGAGAAGCGACTCACAATTAGCTGGGTGAATACACACAGAAACCTAGCATCTGTACCGCTGTGATAGCCTTGCCCATCCTTATGTTCATAGGCTATGCACTTAATTAGCATTTGTGTTCATGCTAGCCATGCCATTAAATGGCATCAACTTAACAACACAAAAGGCCCCGCCAGCCTAGCCCTAGATAATATATATTTTCCACAAGTTCCGAAATGTGTCAACAATTCAGCTATCCTATCTATGCTGTGTAATACTAGGGTACAGTTAGCCGCCAGCATGTAAGCATATAGCATGCTAGCAGGAACTATATACACTAGAGCACTCTGGGTTGTGAGTGTGTTGAAACCCAGTGGGTCGACGGGGTAGGAGGCACAGGGAGAAGGAGGTCACACGTAGGATGCTATATGTATTCTATAATGCCATTGGTCATTTTGATAACATCAATCCATGAATCACCAATTGGTTGTAGAAATATAAGATAAGATCATAGCAACACAACTTACACATGGTAAGCTAGGCATGCGTCCCAAGTGATGCATTGTAAGATGAACAGAAAGTGTTAGGCTAGGTCTCTCACATTTTCTCATTAGCCTTTCTCTATATCTCTCACTCACACATACACACAAATGAGATGCCTAATATTTGAGTCTATTTTCCACTGCATCACAGCTGGTGCCAGTCTGACCCTAAAAGACCCTTAAAGACCTTGCAGAATGCCTAAATTGCAAGGCATGCCATAAAATGAATTCATGAAAAAGCTTATTGGGACAGACCAAATGCAGCACCAAAACATTCCAGCACAAAACAGAACCGCACGTAGGTAAGGGTTACATTTTCAGTTTCCAAACAACAACGGTCTTGGTTCCGCTTTTAAAATTTGAATCGGCCCATACTCTTAAAAAGCCAAGGTTACTGTGACATCTCGACTTGTTTCTTCCTGCCCTGCCCTGACCCGTTCACCAAATACAGAGACACTATTATGGAATTAGCCTTATAGTGCTGTGACATGATTGGGAGTCCACCCCGACACTGCATAGCCACCCTCCCCCTTCTGGCCACCATCGTACACTGTATTGTATTGTGTTTTATTGTGTTGTATTGTATTGTATTGTATTATAGTACTTAACTGTGTAGCAACTGCAGTAGCTGCTATCATTGCTGTAACACCGGGAATTGGTTAGCCTAGCGATTGTTGTACTTGCACTTGGTTCTATGAACATCCTTTCTGTACCGACAGCGATATATTGATGCGCTTCTTATGACAAATGTACTTATTGTAAGTCGCTTTTGATAAAAGCGTCTGCTAAATGCCCTGAATGTAAATGTAAATGATAGAATAGATAATCATTTAGTTGTTTAGTTTTTGGATGTTGTTTGGTTGTCCTGGTGCCCTCAGGCAACCGGAGATTCATTCCAGGTTATGCGTTATGTATCTTCTGAAAATGGAGACAAAGCAGACGCACACACACACATTCACTCTCTATCACGTCCTCTCTTTGTAAGAGGCTATTACATATATTATGCTGACCAAGGTGAAAGAATTTATAGTTGTGTGTGTTGGTTTGTTTGTGCATGCGTATGTGTGTATGCATGTTTGTGTGTCCATTCCTGCTTCGGTGAAAGTGACCCCCATGTGCGTGCTAGTGAGGTTTTATCCATTTGATCATGCACACACACACACACACAGAAACACACACACACACACATATGTAACCGTCGGAACGTTGAGCTAGTGGAGGTTTTGGCTTTGAGCTGCTGTGTCTGAATTAGATTAGCATCACAGAGTTGACCTCGTTGTGCGAGAGCTGCCATACCCCCCTTGACAACAAAGCCCGGGCAAAACTGAGCATGTGCCCCACTGACACACAACAGCACACAGCCCCTACTGCAGCACACAGCCGAGAGAGAGAGAGAGAGAGAGAGAGAGAGAGAGAGAGAGAGAGAGAGAGAGAGAGAGAGAGAGAGAGAGAGAGAGAGAGAGAGAGAGAGAGAGAGAGAGAGAGAGAGAGAGAGAGAGAGAGAGAGAGAGAGAGAGAGAGAGAGAATGCAAGTCTCATCTACAGCACGAGAGTGAACACACCTCCGACTGTTCTAACCTCCGAGTATGCACATGGAGGTCAGTGTCTCCCTGTGCCAGAGAGGCTTAATTAGGCTTGCAGGTGGAAGAGGAAATTAGTCTATGTGGTGGAGTTACTAGACGACGAAGAGCAAGCAAGGAGGAGAGAGGTGGGGGAGGGGAGATCAGAGATGAGGGAGCTGTAGAGGGAGACCGAAGAGGGAGCAAACGGAGAACGATATCAGGATGAGGTGTGGGGGAGGGAGAGAGACACACACAAAAATCTGCTTCTCGAAAAGGACTTTGGCTAATCAGAGAAACACATTACGGAACTGAGGAGAGACAGAACAGGAAATAGGTCATGGGAACATACAATATAAATGGTCAATACTATTTTTGTGCCCAATGAAAGAGCCATTCTATAGATAAGGCTACGCATTCTTCAGAAAAGAGGGAGTAGAAAGATAGGGATGCAGTTGGAATGGAAGAAAGAACGGTCTTAACACCAAATTAGGGCAAATGCTGAGAGAGAGAGGGGGGGGAGACACACGCACACAGAGAGGAAGAGGGAGAGACTGACCAGGGGCTAGTCTCTGAGTAAAACAGAATGAAAGAAAGGAAAATGGAATCCAAGAGCATGTGTGCTTCAAGAGACGTGTGTGTGTGTGTGTGTGTGTGTGTGTGTGTGTGTGTGTGTGTGTGTGTGTGTGTGTGTGTGTGTGTGTGTGTGTGTGTGTGTGTGTGTTTGTCTTTGTGTGTGTGTCTGTGTGTGTGTAATTGTCTACAAGTGTGCATGCACACATTAAATCTGCCATGCATAACAGTCATTTCTAGACAAGTTACAGTTTGTTCAGTCCTTCCACAATCATTTCCTATTTATTATAGTCACGGATTACACACTTCTACCAAAGCAACCCAGGGCGAAGCCAGAGTTACAAGCAGCACTCAGCTGTGAGCCTCAACCTATGCAGACACATGGCATGCTAACACAATTGCACTGCTAAGCCAAACCAAGCATCCTCCTCACACATCCAAACCAGAAGGCTTGAGGCAGTCACTTCACAAATACAACAGGAGCGTGGGACTGCGTACATTAGATCCATGATCACACTGTTTAAAAAGATATAACATTGACAACGCCTCACTCAATATGCCTCCTGCATGTGGCAAAGAGCAAAAGAAACAAAAAGCAACCAAGCATTCTAGAGAGTGCTAACACAAAGCTAGCTAGAGTAGCTACATGTTGGGGAGCCAGGTAGAGAGAGTTGGAACAAAGAGTGGACAGAATAAAACGATCCACTCAGGTCCCAATATGAGTTGTTTGCTTTAATGCGATTGTTTAATCACTGCAGTGGATCTCATATGGACTGGTCGGCTGTCCGAGGGCAGCTTTGACACAGCTTTGCACACACGCACGCTGTGACAATCTGTCACACAAAACAGTGTGACGGATTAGCACACTCTGAACAACATTGCAGAGATCGATAGAAGGGTTTGTGATTTTTGTATTTAGTTCATTATTGGCTTATCTCTCTCCAGCTAGCATAGTAGCCCTACATCTGCGGGATCAGGCATACACTTCAGACACAACCACTGCATCCTGCTATGAGCCCACTATGAAGAGGGTAGGAGTCAAAGACAATAGGACGACGTTGCACACTATTCTCTGTTAGGTTTTCTCATAGGCAAGCAGTGAGTGGGTGACCCAGATGTTGAGGGCAATAGATAATCTATAGGAGTGTGAAATGTATCTCATTAGGAGCTCAGCACAAGCCTGTGTTTTCCCTTGCCTACTATACATGTCTGCTCCATCTGTTGGACAACTTGCGATGAGGGCTTCACTGACAGAATAACACCCCATGTGTCATTTTCCAATAACCACAATTTTTCACGAAATCCTGTGAAACGGCTTCTCAGAAGCCATGGCAAAGACATCCCCTCCCCCACTCTCGGCTGCTCTCCCCATCCGTTCCTCCCTCCCTCCCCGTCTTTCTCTGTGGCTGTTGCTAGGACCGCTGGCAGCACGCGCCTACAATGGAAACCAGCGCATTTATAGAGGTGGATACGCCGGTGTGTTGCTATAGGCAACACGCTGCATCCATTCAACTGTGCTGTGCACATAATGCAGGGGGAGCACAGTGATTCAGAGGGGTCTGCCTTCGATGTTGAGTTGAATGGTTTATTATCTTAATGAAGTACGAAGGGAAGCTTAAAGGGAACAACAAATAGAGGCCCGTTCTGCTATTATAATGCTATGCACATTATCGGTACAAGTTGGGGCTCAACCAAGCAGGAGTCAAAGGCTCTCTCAGGAAATGCCAACACTGCAACACCAGAGCAGAGACAAAGGAAGGGAGAGAACAGATGCGGCAATGAAATAAATAAATAAATAACATATCGCTGCACTGCACTAGTGTACAGAGTTGTTGTGCAGTTGTCGAGAGATCCAATGCACTGATAGAGTGGTAGAGCAATCCCCTGCACTACTGTATGGACTGGTAGTAGAGAAGGAGAGCAATCCAGTATACTTGTGTATGGATGGTATAAGGGCAATCCACTATACTAGTGTAGAGTGAGCGAGAGGGAGAGAGAGAGAGAGCGAGAGGGAGAGAGAGAGAGAGAGAGAGAGAGAGAGAGAGAGAGAGAGAGAGAGAGAGAGAGAGAGAGAGAGAGAGAGAGAGAGAGAGAGAGAGAGAGAGAGAGAGAACATGGATTCAGGTCTCATCTACAGTCCATCAGCCCACAGCATGAGAGCAATGTCAGCTCAGGTTACTGGATATTATCTGTAGCTGCTTGCTTTCAATTAATTTATTACAACACCCAGACCCCTAGCGACATCAAGAATTAGTCCTACAAACTTGAAAAAACACAAACATGAAATAAAAAGATAAACTATCATAACAAGCAAATGGGTTTGAATAGGGATGAATAGTGATCACAATAAATGTGATGATGCGTAACACAGTGTTTGTTATCATCAATGGCTTGTTAATGACATCTATTTTCTTCAGTAGCTCAGAAGTGAGCTTGGAAGCATCACTATGTTCTACGTGGAGGATGGTAGTGACTGCTTTCACCATGTCACCTCCTTTAACCCAGGAGGGGTACATGAACCAGGAGGAGACCTATATTAGAACCCCGGGAGAGCACACAGAGCCGCCGCATCAGATAACCCCTCACTTAGCGACAGGGCCCCAGTGTGGTCTTTGCCAGGCTGGGAACCAAACACAGAGAGCTAACCAGTACACAGCCTGAAGACAGCTCAGCAGGTCATTCATAAGGCCTGGAGGGGACATTGAATGTGGTAATAAAACCCCACACATATATATATATATATATATTCTGCCATTCCCCACAGGACATTTATTTATTTGAGTTTGAAACCGTGGTACAAACAAAACAAAACCTGTATTCAGGTTCCAACCCAATCCTTGCAGAAATTAATCAGATAATTAATATTCAGACTAACCCAACTGCTGGGACAATTGTATTCAGAAATTCTGAGTGGCCTTGTCTTACCTCTCCAGCTGCAGACCTTCTATCAGGGAGAACCAGAGTGTTCCCATTGCTCCCCGGGACTATAGTAGATCCTATACTCATTCTGGGTCCAACTAACATGTAGCGTTTCTCTCCAGATCTGTACTGGATGCTGTGACACAGAGTTCCATCATAGTTTGTTTCAGGTAAATACTTGGAGGATACGTCCGTGGTTTTAGAGCACTGCATTGCAATAAGCACAATAATACTGATGAGGAAAAGAGTTGAAACTGAAGCCAGAGTTATCATTAAATAAAATGTCACGCCACTATCCCCAATGTCTGTCACTGCACTTTTCACATCAGAAGCTGAAATGGCCTCTTTGGGCTCCACCAGCTTGACAAACACAGTAGCTGTTGCTGAGAGTGACACGTTCCCATTATCTTTGACCAGTATGACCAGTTTATGTTGAGCCTCGTCTGTCTCTGTGAATGAGCGCAGTGTTCTTATCCGTCCAGTATAGCGGTCCAAACCAAAGAGACTGTGGTCACTCACTTCCTGTAGTGAGAATAACAGCCAGCCGTTGTATCCTATATCAGCATCGTAGGCTCTCACTTTAGTCACCAGGTGGCCTGCAGGAACATTGCGAGGAACCTCCTCTACTCCTTCAGCAGAACCGTTAGAGCTGACGGGATGTAAGATAACCGGAGGGTTGTCGTTCTGGTCCAGAAGAAACACGTTCACCGAAACGTTACTGCTTAAAGACGGACTTCCAGAGTCTGTTGCCACAACATGGAATCTAAACGTTTTTAATTTTTCAAAGTCAAAACTTTTCACTGCCAATATCTCTCCAGTCTCATGGTTGATATTAAGATAGGAGGCAAGTTTGTTTTCATCTCTTCCCTCTCTTGGAATATGATAGGAGACCACAGCATTATCACCTTTATCTCGGTCTGAGGCCATCACTGAGAATATAGGGGCGCCCGGAGCATTGTTCTCACTCATGTAAAATGTGTACGGGCTGTGTGAAAACACAGGGCCGTTATCGTTGACGTCAGACACAACGATGGCTATGGTCTTCATGGAAGAGAGCGCGGGAGAACCAGCGTCTCTTACCACCACTGTGACGTCATAATAAGACTGATGCTCTCTGTCCAGCAACGATTTGGTGACGACGGAATACATGTTGTCCTGTAAGGAGGGCGTTAACGTGAAAGGCACGTCCTCTTTAATCGAGCAGAGGACTTTCCCGTTTAAACCAGAATCCAAGTCACTGAGTGTGATGAGTGCGACGGTAGTTCCTGTTTTAGAATCCTCTGGAATGGCGTTTAAAAAAGAGGTTACCTCTATTTCAGGTGTGTTGTCGTTTACGTCAACAACTTTTATGACGACGCTCGTGTCTGCTTTTAAAGGAAAGACCCCCCTATCCGATGCCCTGATATCGATCTCATAACGATCCTTTTGTTCGAAATCGATCAAGCCCTTCACAGTTACTTCGCCTGTATTGGTGTTTATGTCGAAAAGCTCCAGCAATTCGCTGTTGACATTGTTTCCTAGTGAATAGAATACCTCTCCGTTCAGACCGTCGTCTAAATCCGTGGCGTTCACATGAATCACTGTTGTGCCAATAGGTGAATTTTCCTTTAGCATGGCTGAATATGATTCTTTTGTGAACACTGGCATATTGTCATTCGCATCCAAAACTTCCACAAATATTACTGTGGACCCTGAACGTTGAGGTTTTCCTCCATCGCTGGCAGACAGCGTTAATTTATGACGTCTGGCAGTTTCTCTATCAAGCGATTTCTGTAAATGCAAAACGGGAATTTTACCATCGTTGCCCCTATCCTTAACCTCTAAACGAAAATGATCATTTTGGCTGAGTTTGTATTGATGGATTGAATTCAAACCGCTGTCTGGATCTCGCGCAGGGCGCAGTTGAAATCGTTCCCCAGGTAAGGCCGACTCGAAAATCTCCAACAGCGTTTCCTTCTCTGGAAAGCTGGGGCTGTGGTCGTTCACATCTAGCACCTCAACTGTAGCATAATGGATTTCCAGTGGGTTCTCAAGCACGGTTTTTAAGTTGATCACACACGTATTGCTTCGCCCGCACACCTCTTCCCGGTCTATTTGTTTGTTGGTATATAAAACACCATCAGTCTGGTTTAGCTGAAACAAGGCGTCGTTGGGGCCAGACGCGATACGAAAACCCCGGAGTTTTAATGAACTGACATCCAGCCCTAGGTCCTTCGCTACGTTCCCAACCAGCGTGCCCCCCTTGAGTTCTTCGGTGATGGAATATCTGATTTGTCCGGAGGTGACGTTCCAGAACAGAACGAATACAGTGAAAATCGTGGCGAGTTGCTCCCGCCATGCTTCGTGTCGCGATATTGCCATGCTGCTGAAATAAGGAATCATCCACACGAACAAATGCTTCGTAGCCTATGTTAAAAACCCACACAATAAAAACAAAAATCCATCATATAGTCCAGATCCACAAAGTGTATATGTCCTGAGGAACGCCAATAGATGTTGTCCTTACTGTAACTGTACTCCTAAAACACTAACTCAGCTTTAACTGTAGACATGAGGAACGATACTGACTGGCCAAGCCAAGGGGCAGGGTTCTACTTTGATATATGCCTATTGATGCAATGGGTACCAAAACGTCATGGCACATGCGCGCTGACATTATGCGATCTCGCGTTTCATTGCACGATACAGGTGTCGGTCACCCATTTTACGCACGAATAAGACCGATGGAACGATGTCCTGCCATTATTATATTTTTTATGTCCAGTACCTGGTTACGCTACCTGGTCGGTGGGTAAAGTAGGCTATTCACTTCTTATTATATTTGCTTGAGTATTCTTTTTTTATTGAAGGTTACTCTTGAGAGTGCCCCAAATTAACTATTATACCATACGACGAGCAATGATACACACACACGCGCACACACGCACACGCACGCACGCACGCACGCACGCACACACACACACACACACACACACACACACACACACACACACACACACACACACACACACACACGCACACACACGCACACACACACACACACGCATCGCCATTAATGTTCTTACCTCCGCAGATGTACTCCTCCTATCAGGGACCACCAGAGTGTTCCCATTGCTCCCCGGGACTATAGTAGATCCTATACTCATTCTGGGTCCAACTAACATGTAGCGTTTCTCTCCAGATCTGTACTGGATGCTGTGACACAGAGTTCCATCATAGTTCGGCTCTTGTATAAACTTTGAAGAGCGGTCTGTAGATTTCGAGCACTGCATGGCTATCAATACGATAATACTGAGGATAAAAAGCACAGAAACTGAGCCCAAAGTTATTATGAGATAAAACGATAGATTATTCTCGTTTTCAATCGTTGCTGAACTTTTCACATCAGAAGCTGAAATGGCCTCTTTGGGCTCCACGAGCTTGACAACCACAGTAGCTGTTGCTGAGAGTGACACGTTCCCATTGTCTTTGACCAGTATGACCAGTTTATGTTGAGCTTCGTCTGTCTCTGTGAATGAGCGTAGTGTTCTTATCCGTCCAGTATAGCGGTCCAAACCAAAGAGACTGTGGTCACTCACTTCCTGTAGTGAGAATAACAGCCAGCCGTTGTATCCTATATCAGCATCGTAGGCTCTCACTTTAGTCACCAGGTGACCCGTGTGGACGTTACGGGGAATGTCCACCTCCCCCTCGCTTGTGCCGTTAGTACGTGGGGGATACAGGATGACGGGAGGGTTGTCATTCTGGTCCAGGATGAACACATAAACGGTGACGTTACTACTCAGTGGCGGCCTTCCAGAATCTGTTGCAATAACTTGAAAGTTAAACGTCTTTGACGTTTCGAAATCAAAGCTTTTTAATGCCGAAACATCCCCATTTTGCGAATTTATATTTAGAAATGACACCAGCTTATCGTCTTCACGGCCTGCCCTCCCGATGTGAAATGAAATTGCTGCGTTTTGGTTCTCGTCTCGATCAAAAGCCCCTACGTTGAATATGGAAGCGCCCGGGCCGTTATTCTCAGTTAGATAAAACGTATACGGACTCCGTGAGAACTCTGGACTGTTGTCATTCACATCTGACACGACAACGCTCATTGACTTTTCGGTTGATAGGGCAGGCTTGCCCGCATCCCTTGCGACTATCGTTAGGTCGTAATGTGCCTGCTTCTCTCTATCGAGCAGCGACTTGGTCACTAACGAATACATGTTTTCTTCTAAGGAGGGGGATAAGGTGAAAGGGGTAATTTCTCTAATGGAACAAGTCACTTTCCCGTTGAGGCCGGAGTCAGAATCAATCACACTTATGAGGGCGACTGTGGTCCCCGGCCTGGAATCCTCAGCAACGGCGCTGGAGAATGATGTCACCTCAATCTCTGGCGCATTGTCGTTTACGTCAACAATTTTAATAATGACGCTCTTCTCTGAGGTGAGGGGCGCAAGCCCTTTATCCGATGCTTGTATTTCAATTTCATATTTGTCCTTGTGTTCATAGTCAATAAGGCCTTTTACAATTATTTCACCTGTTAGCTGATTAATATCAAAGAGCTTGAATAGTCTGTTATTCACACTATTTCCGAATGAATAAATTACCTGTCCATTTGGACCGTCATCTAAATCACTTGCATTTACTTGTATTATTGTACTGCCGATCGCCGCGTTTTCATTGAGAAGCACCGAATAAACATCTTTAGAAAAAACAGGGGTATTGTCGTTGACATCCAGTACATCCACTCGAATGCTCATTTCACCAGATTTCGGTGGTTTTCCCCCGTCCAAAGCGGTCAGCAACATTGCATGACTTATTTCCACTTCTCTATCTAACGACTTTTGTAAAACTAATATTGGTATTTTGCCATCTTCTCCCTTATCTTTCACTTCCAAACGGAAATGATCATTATGGCTCAGTTTATATTTTTGGACAGAAAACTGACCACCGTCTGGATCCCGTGACGCCTGCAGCTGAAAGCGCGCTCCAGGTAGAACTGACTCGGAAATCTCTAACGTTTTCTCTTTCTCTGGAAAGCTTGGCGAATGGTCGTTCATATCCAGCACCTCCACCCCAACATAATGCACCTCCAGTGGATTCTCGAGCACCGTTTTCAGATTGATTAAACACGCACTAGTCCTCTCGCATACCTCTTCCCTGTCGATCTTGCGATTCACATACAAAACGCCGTCGACTTGATTCACATAGAAAAGTGGATCGGAAGAACCAGAAACGATGCGGTATTTCCTTTCTTTTAATTTGCTCTTATCCAGCCCTAAATCCTTGGCCACATTTCCAACGACAGTTCCTTCATTCACTTCCTCAGAAATGGAATATCGTATTTGTGCCGATGTCGAAATAATCACCGTAACCAAGAAGGCGATCCACAGCTCGCGCTTTCTTTGTTCCATGACGAACAGACGGCACAAACTCCTTCAATAGAATATAAGCCGCTGTTGTGGTCAATATAGCCATACACGCGAAAATGATTCTGCTCAACAAACGGTAAAATGCAAGATTATTGTCCTACTGTTGCTCGTACGATCAGATATCATTCTGCCCTCATCGAAACAATACGTATTTTAAGGGGTGGGCAAACAATTCGACGACTGGAATGAATGCCGGCGTCGCCCCTCCTCTGGTACAGTGACACCATGCGACCCTCTGGTGAATAACATAAAGTACAATGAGCCTCTCCACTCCTCGTCTTATTGTGTTGAACAAATTATCAAATTTGTGGACCTGAATAGAAAGTGGTTGCGCGTCCGACTTCAGCACCACGGACAGCGGCTCTAAGTCATTGAGACGTCAAGCTTTGACGAACATTGAGAGAGAAACCAGGAATGTCTCCGAGCAAAAATGTGCCACAAATGAAGATGAATCCAATACTTATGTTTGAAATATTGATTTAAAATAACACAGGTCAGCAATCTTACCTCAACAGATGTGCTCCTCCTGTCAGGGACCACTAGAGTGTTCCCATTGCTCCCCGGGACTATAGTAGATCCTATACTCATTCTGGGTCCAACTAACATGTAGCGTTTCTCTCCAGATCTGTACTGGATGCTGTGACACAGAGTTCCATCGTAGTTTGTTTCTGGTAAATACTTGGAGGATACGTCCGTGGTTTTAGAGCACTGCATTGCAATCAGCACAATAATACTGATGAGAAAAAGAGTTGAAACTGAAGCCAGAGTTATCATTAAATAAAATGTCACGCCACTATCCCCAATGTCAGTCACTGCACTTTTCACATCAGAAGCTGAAAAGGCCTCTTTGGGCTCCACGAGCTTGACAACCATAGTAGCTGTTGCTGAGAGCGATACGTTCCCATTGTCTTTGACCAGTATGACCAGTTTATGTTGAGCCTCGTCTGTCTCTGTGAATAAGCGCAGTGTTCTTATCCGTCCAGTATAGCGGTCCAAACCAAAGAGACTGTGGTCACTCACTTCCTGTAGTGAGAATAAAAGCCAGCCGTTGTATCCTATATCAGCATCGTAGGCTCTCACTTTAGTCAACAGGTGGCCTGCAGGAACATTGCGAGGAACCTCCACTACTCCCTCAGCAGATCCGTTAGAGCTGACCGGATGTAAGATAACTGGAGGGTTGTCGTTCTGGTCCAGAAGAAACACGTTCACCGAAACGTTACTGCTTAAAGACGGACTTCCAGAGTCTGTTGCCACAACGTGGAATCTAAACGTTTTTAATCTTTCAAAGTCAAAACTCTTTAAAGCCGAGATGTCTCCATTTACAGGGTTAATGTTTAGAAAGGAAGATAACAAATTGTCTCCGCCCCTAAATATATGGTAGGAAATAAGCGCGTTATTCCCTTCGTCCTGATCAGCCGCCTGCACTTTGATTATGGAGACTCCAGGAGAATTGTTCTCAGTAAGATACAAAGTATAGGGACTCAGTAGAAACTGGGGGCTGTTGTCATTCACATCTGATATTTCGATCCGGATAGTCTTTTCAGAGGACAAGGATGGCTCACCTGTGTCTTTAGCGATGATTGTAACATCGTAATGAGATTGTTTCTCTCGATCTAAAGGTGTTTTGGTAACTATAGAGAACATGTTATTCTGTACTGATGGAGTCAGTGTAAACGGAACATCTTGGTTTATAAAACATAGCACCTTTCCGTTGATACCGGAGTCTGAGTCCTTCACTGTAATGACAGCCACAGTTGTCCCTGACTTAGAATCTTCAGAAAGGGCTTTGGAATATGAATTTACTTCTATCTCGGGTGCATTGTCGTTAACATCGATGATATTAATAATCACACTCTTGTCACTTGTTAAAGGAGCAGATCCTTTGTCTGATGCCTGGATGTCAATCTCATATCTCTTTCGCTCTTCAAAATCTAAGATTCCTGAAACTTTTAATTCCCCTGTTATTGCATTTAAATAAAAATATTCCCGGACTTTTCCGTGCACTTCACCACTAAATGAATAAACAACTTCGCCATTAGCACCATCATCCAGGTCTGTTGCATTAACTTGTATAATATTAGTGCCTATAGATGTGTTTTCCTGCAGCTGGACAGAGTAAGAGTCCTTGGTAAAGACTGGGTGGTTGTCGTTGACATCAACTACTACTACAGTTATTTTCATTTCACCAGACTTTGGGGGTTTACCTCCATCGATAGCAGTCAAAAGTAAATTATGTATTTTAACTGATTCTCTATCGAGTGACTTTTGGAGGATTAAAATTGGAGTCTTCCCATCTTCACCACGATCTTTAACCTCCAAACGAAAATGTTCATTAGGACTTAACTTATATTGCTGAACGGATAATAATCCACTGTCCCCATCGTGCGCGGCGTGTAGTTGAAAACGCGCTCCTGGTAACGCAGATTCAGAAATCTCAATTTTTTTTTCTTTTTCGGTAAAGCTAGGAGCGTTGTCGTTCACATCCAACACTTCCACCGCTACATAATGAACCTCTAGCGGGTTATCCAGAAATGTTTTCAGTTCTATTACACAGGCTTTGCTTCTCTCGCACACCTCCTCCCTGTCTATTTTCCGGTTCACATACAAAATGCCATCGTCTTGATTAACCTGGAATAGGGGCTCCGTCGAGCCGTGGACAATACGATAGCCTCTGTTTCTCAGTGTCCTCTTGTCGAGTCCTAAATCCTTAGCGATTTGTCCAACAACAGTCCCTTCTCGAACCTCCTCAGCGATGGAATATCGTATCTGAGCCAAAGAAACACTTCTAAAGGCAACCATTGCGAAAAAACAGGAAAGACACAGCCATCGCTCCCTCCACGTCCACCGTCCTCTTTGTTCCATTTTGAGAGAAATTTAGACGACAACGTCAATCTAAAACATTTATTCCACAATAATATCCTTTATCAACATCCCAGTATGAAAAATGCATAAGATGTTATCCAACAAATATTTAAAAGCAGTGCGGATCCTAGTTATTCCTCTCACGCCACTCCCTCACAATGGTTTAGCGCACTCCAAAATCTCGATGTGAACAAGGATGGGCTTATCAGCTGTGGCCAACACGCTGCAGAACAGTTATCCGGCTTCCTACTGACACCACGTGAGGCTCAATGTTATTGCAGGGTATAGACTTTTACAATGGGTTTCAAATTATAATGAAAAAAAACTTGTTAAAAACTCAAACTTATTTAAATTACTCTTCTAAAAATAAAATATCGTTTACAATATTTAGAATATGGATAAAGTGAACACGTTTTAATCGCACGGTAATAGCAAGAACCATGTAGTTATTAATGATCACAACTTCTTGTTTCCAAAACCATGGACAGCGTTGATTCTTCTTAGAGTTTCCACAAAAACGAAAGTAAATATACCAAGTAACTTGGAATTAACTTTCAATACAGCCGATATTAAACAACAAATGATGGATGATACGGTCAACCAAACTGTTAGGGGTGAAGCTTACATTTTAAAATGTGTGTGATTGTCATTTCTTACCTCTGCAGATGTACTCCTCCTGTCAGGGACCACTAGAGTGTTCCCATTGCTCCCCGGGACTATAGTAGATCCTATACTCATTCTGGGTCCAACTAACATGTAGCGTTTCTCTCCAGATCTGTACTGGATACTGTGACACAGAGTTCCATCATAGTTTGTTTCAGGTAAATACTTGGAGGATACATCCGTGGTTTTAGAGCACTGCATTGCAATCAGCACAATAATACTGATGAGAAAAAGAGTTGAAACTGAAGCCAGAGTTATCATTAAATAAAATGTCACGCCACTATCCCCAATGTCAGTCGCTGCACTTTTCACATCAGAAGCTGAAATGG
Organism: Gadus morhua; assembly: GCF_902167405.1. Classification (NCBI taxonomy): domain Eukaryota; kingdom Metazoa; phylum Chordata; class Actinopteri; order Gadiformes; family Gadidae; genus Gadus; species Gadus morhua. Next base: position 15,360,038 of record NC_044057.1, read on the forward strand.
CCTCTTTGGGCTCCACCAGTTTAACAACAACAGTAGCTGTTGCTGAGAGTGACACGTTCCCATTGTCTTTGACCAGTATGACCAGTTTATGTTGAGCCTCGTCTGTCTCTGTGAATGAGCGCAGTGTTCTTATCCGTCCAGTATAGCGGTCCAAACCAAAGAGACTGTGGTCACTCACTTCCTGTAGGGAGAATAACAGCCAGCCGTTGTATCCTATATCAGCATCCCAGGCTCTCACTTTAGTCACCAGGTGGCCTGCAGGAACATTGCGAGGAACCTCCTCTACTCCTTCAGCAGAACCGTTAGAGCTGACGGGATGTAAGATAACCGGAGGGTTGTCGTTCTGGTCCAGAAGAAACACGTTCACCGAAACGTTACTGCTTAAAGACGGACTTCCAGAGTCTGTTGCCACAACGTGGAATCTAAAAGTTTTCAATTTTTCAAAGTCAAAACTTTTTAAAGCTGAGATTTCTCCGTTTACAGGGTTAATGTTTAAAAAGGAAGATAAAAGATTGTCTCCGCCCTTTAAGATAAGGTAGGAAATAAGCGCGTTATTCCCTTCATCTTGATCAGTCGCCTGCACTTTGAATATGGAGTCTCCAGGAGAATTGTTCTCAGTAAGATATAAAGTATAGGGACTCAGTAGAAACTGGGGGCTGTTGTCGTTCACATCTGATATATCGATCCGGATAGTCTTTTCCGAGGACAAGGATGGCTCACCTGCGTCTTTAGCAATGATCGTAACATCGTATTGAGATTGCTTCTCTCGATCTAAAGTTTTTTTGGTTACTATGGAGAACATGTTATTCTGTACAGATGGAGTCAGTGTAAACGGAACATCTTGGTTAATAAAACATAGCACCTTTCCGTTGATACCAGAGTCTGAGTCCTTCACTGTAATTACAGCCACTGTTGTCCCTGACTTAGAATCTTCTGGAAGGGATTTGGAATATGACATTACTTCTATCTCGGGTGCGTTGTCATTCACATCAATTATATTAATAATCACACTTTTATCAGTGGTAAATGCAACTGCCCCTTTGTCTGATGCCTGGATGTCAATCTCATATCTGTTACGCTCTTCATAATCTATGATTCCTGAAACTTGTAATTCCCCTGTTATTGCATTTAATTCAAAATATTCCCGCACTTTTCCGTGCACATCATCACTAAATGAATACACAACCTCTCCATTAGCACCATCATCCAGGTCAGTTGCATTGACTTGTATAATAGTAGTGCCTATAGCAGTGTTTTCCTGCAGCTGCACAGAGTAAGAGTCCTTGGTAAAGACAGGGTGATTATCATTGACATCACCTACTACTACTGTTATTTTAATTTCTCCCGACTTTGGGGGTTTACCTCCGTCTATAGCAGTCAGAAGTAAATTATGTATTTTAACTGATTCTCTATCCAGTAACTTTTGGAGGATTAAAATTGGCGTCTTCCTATCTTCACCACGATCTTTAACCTCCAAGCGAAAGTGTTCATTAGGGCTCAATTTGTACTGCTGAACAGATAATAATCCGCTGTCCCCATCGTGCGCGGCGTGTATTTGAAATCGAGCTCCTGGTAACGCAGATTCAGAAATCTCGATTTTTTTTTCGTTTTCGGGGAAGATGGGCGCGTTGTCGTTATTATCCAACACTTCGACTGCTACATAATGGACCTCTAGCGGGTTCTCTAGAACAGTTTTCAGTTCTATTACACAGGCTTTGCTTCTCTCGCATACCTCCTCCCGGTCTATTTTCCGGTTCACATACAGAACGCCATCGTCTTGATTAACCTGGAAGAGGGGCTCCGTTGAGCCGTGGACTATACGATAGCCTCTATTTCTCAATGTGCCCTTGTCGAGTCCTAAATCCTTAGCGATGTGTCCAACAACAGTCCCTTCTTTAACCTCCTCAGCGATGGAATATCGTATCTGAGCCAAAGAAACGCTTCTAAAGGCAACCATAGCGAAAAAACAGGAAAGCCACAGCCATCGCTCCCTCCACGTCCCCTGTCCTCTTTGTTCCATTGCGAATGAAGTGTAGACTACAACGTAGATCTAAAATATGTATTCCGCCAACAGGATATCCTTTGCCATCATCGTGGAATGAAAAAGTATAAGCTGTAATCCAACAAATATTTAGAAGCCGTGCAGATCCTATTATTCATCAAACACCAAAACGCACAATGGTTTACTGCACTTCAAAATCTCGACGTGAAAGAGGATGGGCTTATCAGCGTTGGCCAACACGCTGCAGAACCGTTTTACCGGCTTCTTACTGACACGCCGTGATGCTCAATGTTATTGCAGGGTATAGACTATAAGCAAAAAATCATGGAATCATAAAGAAGCAAAACCTGTTAATTAACACAAACTCTTTTTAAATGTTTTTCGTAATTTAAAGTAACCTATAAAATATTTAGAAATGGTCGACGTGCAAATGTTTTAATTGCACGATAGAAGCAAGCAGGACCCATCAAGTTATTCACAATTAAACACGTATTTTTAAGAACCATGGACAGCGTTGATTCTTCAGGGAGATTCCATGAGAACGAAAATAAGTAACTTGGAGTTAACTTTGATTGCGGCTGAAATTAAATGACAAAAGATGGATGATAACGTCGACCAAACTGTAAGGGAAGTATCAGACTCAATAAATGAGAGTGATTGTAATTCCTTACCTCAGCCGATGTACTCCTCCTGTCAGGGACCACTAGGGTGTTCCCATTGCTCCCCGGGACTATAGTAGATCCTATACTCATTCTGGGTCCAACTAGCATGTAGCGTTTCTCTCCAGATCTGTACTGGATGCTGTGACACAGAGTTCCATCATAGTTTGTTTCTGGTAAATACTTGGAGGATACGTCCGTGGTTTTAGAGCACTGCATTGCAATCAGCACAATGATGCTGATGAGGAAAAGAGTTGAAACTGAAGCCAGAGTTATCATTAAATAAAATGTCACGCCACTATCCCCAATGTCAGTCGCTGCACTTTTCACATCAGAAGCTGAAATGGCCTCTTTGGGCTCCACCAGCTTGACAACCACAGTAGCTGTTGCTGAGAGTGACACGTTCCCATTGTCTTTGACCAGTATGACCAGTTTATGTTGAGCCTCGTCTGTCTCTGTGAATGAGCGCAGTGTTCTTATCCGTCCAGTATAGCGGTCCAAACCAAAGAGACTGTGGTCACTCACTTCCTGTAGGGAGAATAACAGCCAGCCGTTGTATCCTATATCAGCATCCCAGGCTCTCACTTTAGTCACCAGGTGGCCTGCAGGAACATTGCGAGGAACCTCCTCTACTCCTTCAGCAGAACCGTTAGAGCTGACGGGATGTAAGATAACCGGAGGGTTGTCGTTCTGGTCCAGAAGAAACACGTTCACCGAAACGTTACTGCTTAAAGACGGACTTCCAGAGTCTGTTGCCACAACGTGGAATCTAAACGTTTTCAATTTTTCGAAGTCAAAACTCTTTAAAGCCGAGATATCTCCGTTTATTGGGTTAATGTTTAAAAAAGAAGAAAACAGATTGTCTCCGCCCCTAAAGATATGGTAGGAAATAAGCGCGTTATCCCCTTCGTCCTGATCAGTCGCCTGCACCTTAAATATGGAGTCACCAGGAGAATTGTTTTCAGTAAGATAGAATGTATAGGGACTCAGTAGAAACTTGGGGCTGTTGTCGTTCACATCTGATATATCGATCCGGATAGTCTTTTCAGAGGACAAGGATGGCTCACCTGCGTCTTTAGCGATGATTGTAACGTCGTACTGAGATCGTTTCTCTCGATCTAAAGGTGTTTTGGTTACTATGGAGAACATGTTATTCTGTACTGATGGAGTCATTGTGAACGGAACATCTTGGTTAATGAAACATAGCACCTTTCCGTTGATACCGGAGTCTGAGTCCTTTACTGTAATGACAGCTACTGTTGTCCCTGACTTGGAATTTTCTGGAAGGGTTTTGGAAAAAGACGTCAATTCTATCTCTGGTACATTGTCGTTTATGTCAATAATATTAATAATCACTATTCTGTCACTTGTTAAAGGAGCTGGCCCTTTGTCTGATGCCTGTATGTCAATCTCATATCTGTTACGCTCTTCGAAATTCAACATTTCTACCACCGTTATTTCCCCTGTTAATGGATTCAAGTTAAAATGTGAACGCGCCTCTCCGTCGACGTCATTACCAAACGAATACACAACCTCTCCATTTAAACCGTCGTCCATATCTGTTGCATTCACTTGTATAATTGTAGTACCTATCAGGGTATTTTCATTAAGTTGTAAGGAATATGATTCCTTGGTGAACACAGGTGGGTTATCATTAACGTCAGATACATGTATTGTAATTTTCATTTCACCGGACTTGGGCGGTTTTCCTCCATCACTCGCAGTTAAAAGTAGGGTATGGATTTTAACTGATTCTCTATCCAGTGGCTTTTGGAGTATTAATATTGGCGTTTTCCGGTTTTCGCCGCGATCTTTCACCTCCAAACGAAAGTGTTCATTGTTACTGATTTTATACTGCTGAACGGATAATAAGCCACTATCAGAATCGTGCGCACCTTGTAACTGAAATCGTGCCCCTGGTAACGCAGATTCAAAAATCTCTAACATCCTTTCCTTTTCGAGGAAGCTGGGAGCGTGGTCGTTCACATCCAACACTTCCACCGCTACATAGTGGACCTCTAGCGGGTTCTCCAGAGCAGTCTTAAGTTCTATTACACAGGCTTTGCTTCTCTCGCATACCTCCTCCCTGTCTATTTTCCGGTTCACATACAAAATGCCATCGTCTTGATTAACCTGGAATAGAGGCTCCGTCGAGCCGTGGACTATACGATAGCCTCTGCTTCTCAATGTGCTCTTGTCGAGTCCTAAATCCTTAGCGATGTGTCCAACAACAGTCCCTTCTTTAACCTCCTCAGCGATGGAATAGCGTATCTGAGCCAAAGAAACGCTTCTAAAAGCAACCATCGCGAAAAAACAGGAAAGCCACAGCCATCGCTCCCTCCACGTCCGCCGTCCTCTTTGTTCCATTGCGAGAAAAATGTACACGACAACGTAAATCTAAAACATATAATCCACAGCCAGTTTATCCTTTGCCAACAGCATAGTTTGAAATCAGTATAGGCTAATATCCAACCAATTAAACGGGAGCTTTGCGTATCCTAGTCATTCATCCATCGCAGCTCCGGCACAATGGTTTAGCACACACACCAAAACCTCGACGTGAACAAGGATGGGCTTATCAGCCGTTGCCAACACGCTGCCAAACCATTTTCCGGCCCTTGCTGACACCACGTGATGCTAAAAGTTATTACAGGGTTATTGCATTGAATTATAATGAAAAAATGCCTGTTAAAACGACTCAAACTCATTTAAACTATTGTTCTCAAAATTATATACTCGTTAAAATGTATAAAAAAATGATAACTTGCAAATGTTTTAATCGCACGATTGTTGCAATCAAATGTTAATCATCAAATATGTATTTTTCAGCTCCATGGACAGCAAAGGTATTTATAGGAGTTTCCACAAGAAGAAAAATAAAGATGTAAGGGGTTTGGAATTTACTTTTATAGGGTTCAAAATAATTGACAAATGATGAAAAATACAGTAGACCGAAATGTTAAGGGGGATCTTTACTCAAAGAAATATAGTGTATTGTCGTTTCTTACCTCTACAGAAGTACTCCTCCTGTCAGGGATCACTAGAGTGTTCCCATTGCTCCCCGGGACTATAGTAGATCCTATACTCATTCTGGGTCCAACTAACATGTAGCGTTTCTCTCCAGATCTGTACTGGATGCTGTGACACAGAGTTCCATCATAGTTGGTTTCTGGTAAATACTTGGAGGATACGTCCGTGGTTTTAGAGCACTGCATTGCAATCAGCACAATGATACTGATGAGAAAAAGAGTTGAAACTGAAGCCAGAGTTATCATTAAATAAAATGCCACGCCACTATCCCCAATGTCAGTAGCTGCACTTTTCACATCAGAAGCTGAAATGGCCTCTTTGGGCTCCACCAGCTTGACAACCACAGTAGCTGTTGCTGAGAGCGACACGTTCCCATTGTCTTTGACCAGTATGACCAGTTTATGTTGAGCCTCGTCTGTCTCTGTGAAGGAGCGCAGTGTTCTTATCCGTCCAGTATAGCGGTCCAAACCAAAGAGACTGTGGTCACTCACTTCCTGCAGTGAGAATAACAGCCAGCCGTTGTATCCTATATCAGCATCGTAGGCCCTCACTTTAGTCACCAGATGGCCTGCAGGAACATTGCGAGGAACCTCCTCTACTCCTTCAGCAGAACCGTTAGAGCTGAGTGGATGTAAGATAACTGGAGGGTTGTCGTTCTGGTCCAGAAGAAACACATTCACTGACACGTTACTGCTTAAAGACGGACCTCCAGAGTCTGTTGCCATAACGTGGAATCTAAACGTTTTTAACTTTTCAAAGTCAAAACTCTTTAAAGCCGAGATATCTCCGTTTACAGGGTTAATGTTTATAAAGGAAGATAACAGATTGTCTCCGCCCCTGAAGATATGGTAGGAAACAAGTGCGTTATTCCCTTCGTCTTGATCAGTCGCCTGCACTTTGAATATGGAGTCTCCAGGAGAATTGTTTTCAGTAAGATAGAAAGTATAGGGACTCAGTAGAAACTGGGGGCTGTTGTCGTTCACATCTGATATATCGATCCGGATAGTCTTTACAGAGGACAAGGATGGCACACCTGCGTCTTGAGCGATGATTGTAACATCGTAATATGGTTGTTTCTCCCGATCTAAGGGTGTTTTAGTAACTACGGAGAACATGTTACTCTGTACAGATGGAGTCAGTGTAAACGGAACATCATGGTTTATAAAACAAAGCACTTTTCCATTGATACCGAAGTCTGAGTCCTTTACTGTAATTACAGCGACTGTTGTGCCTGACTTGGAATCTTCTGGAAGGGCTTTGGAATATGACATTACTTTAATCTCGGGTGCATTGTCGTTCACGTCAATGACATTGATAATCACACTTTTATCGGTTGTAAATGCAATCGCCCCTTTGTCTGATGCCTGGATGTCAATCTCATATCTATTTTTCTCTTCAAAATCTATGATTCCTGACACTGTTATTTCCCCAGTTTTAACATTTAGATCAAAATATTCCCGCACTTTTCCGTGCACATCATCACTAAACGAATACACAACCTCTCCATTAGCACCATCATCCAGGTCTGTTGCATTAACTTGTATTATAGTAGTGCCTATAGCAGTGTTTTCCTGCAGCTGCACAGAATAAGACTCCTTGGTAAAGACTGGGTGATTATCGTTAACATCACCTACTACTACTGTTATTTTCATTTCTCCAGACTTTGGGGGTTTACCACCATCGACAGCAGTCAGAAGTAAATTATGTATTTTAATTGATTCTCTATCCAATGACTTTTGGAGAATTAAAATTGGAGTCTTTCTATCTTCACCTCGATCTTTAACCTCCAAACGAAAATGCTCATTAGGGCTCAACTTATACTGCTGAACAGATAATAAGCCGCTGTCCCCATCGTGCGCGGCGTGTAGTTGAAATCGCGCTCCTGGTAACGCAGTTTCAGAAATTTCTATCTTTTTTTCTTTTTCGGGAAAGCTGGGAGCGTGGTCGTTCACATCCAACACTTCGACTGCTACATCATGGACCTCTAGCGGGTTCTCCAGAACAGTTTTCAGTTCAATTACACAGGCTTTGCTTCTCTCGCATACCTTCTCCCGGTCAATTTTCCGGTTCACATACAAAATGCCATCATCTTGATTAACCTGGAAAAGCGGCTCTGTCAAACCGTGGACTATACGATAGCCTCTGTTTCTCAATGTGCTCTTGTCGAGTCCTAAATCCTTTGCGATTTGTCCAACAACAGTCCCTTCTTTAACCTCCTCAGCGATGGAATATCGTATCTGAGCGAAGGAAACGCCGCTAATGGCACCCGTAGCGAAAAAACAGGAAAGCCACAGCCATCGCTCTCTCCACGCCCGCCGTCCTCTTTGTTCCATTGCGAGAGAAATGTAGACGACAACGTAAATCAAAAAAATATATTCCACAACCTCACTGTCCTATTTTGTAATCATTCTTCGGAAATCAGCATTATTCAATAAATATTTAGAAGCAGTGGGGATCTTAGTAATTCCTCAAACGCGGCTACCTCACAATGGTTTAGCACACACCAAATTGTCGACATGAATAAGGATGGGCTTAACAGCTGCAGCCACCACGCTGCAGAATCGTTATCCGGCTTCCTACTGACACCACGTGAGGCTCAACAGTAATGCAGGGTAAAGACTTTTACAAAGTGTATCAAATTATAATGAAACAAAAGCTGTTAAAACCACTCAAACTATTTTTTCCCCAAAACATACACATGTCTCAATCGCAGGATAGTTACATAGATAGAGAGTCAAGTAATTACATATCAAATCTGTATTTCCAGCACCATGGACAACGTCGTTTTTTTCTCTGAGTTTCCACAAGAACACAAATAAATATAGTAAGCAATTCGGAATTAACTTTGAATACGGCTGTCATTAAATGACAAATGATGGATGATGCAGACGACCAAACTGTCAGGGGAGAACCTGACATAATAAAGTGTGTGTGGTGTCGTTTCTTACCTCAGCAGATGTACTCCTCCTGTCAGGGACAACTAGAGTGTTCCCATTGCTCCCCGGGACTATAGTAGATCCTATGCTCATTCTGGGGCCAACTAACATGTAACGTTTCTCTCCAGATCTGTACTGGATGCTGTGACACAGAGTTCCGTCATAGTTTGTTTCTGGTAAATACTTGGAGGATACGTCTGTGGTTTTAGAGCACTGCATTGCAATCAGCACCATAATACTGATGAGAAAAAGAGTTGAAACTGAAGCCAGAGTTATCATTAAATAAAATGTCACGCCACTATCCCCAATGTCAGTCGCTGCACTTTTCACATCAGAAGCTGAAATGGCCTCTTTGGGCTCCACCAGTTTGACAACCACTGTAGCTGTTGCTGAGAGTGAAACGTTCCCATTGTCTTTGACCAGTATGACCAGTTTATGTTGAGCCTCGTCGCTCTCTGTGAATGAGCGCAGTGTTCTTATACGTCCAGTATAGCGGTCCAAACCAAAGAGACTGTGGTCACTCAATTCCTGTAGTGAGAATAACAGCCAGCCGTTGTATCCTATATCAGCATCGTAGGCTCTCACTTTAGTCACCAGGTGGCCTGCAGGAACATTGCGAGGAACCTCCTCTACTCCTTCAGCAGAACCGTTAGAGCTTAGCGGATGTAAGATAACTGGAGGGTTGTCGTTCTGGTCCAGAAGAAACACGTTCACCGAAACGTTTCTGCTTAAAGACGGACTTCCAGAATCTGTTGCCACAACGTGGAATCTAAAGGTTTTCAATTGTTCAAAGTCAAAACTCTTTAAAGCCGATATATCTCCGTTTACAGGGTTAATGTTTAAAAAAGAAGAAAACAGATTGTCGCCGCCCCTAAAGATATGGTAGGAAATAAGCGCGTTATCCCCTTCGTCCTGATCAGTCGCCTGCACCTTAAATATGGAGTCTCCAGGAGAATTGTTCTCAGTAAGATAGAATGTATAGGGACTCAGTAGAAACTTGGGGCTGTTGTCGTTCACATCTGATATATCGATCCGGATAGTCTTTTCAGAGGACAAGGATGGCTCACCTGCGTCTTTAGCGATGATTGTAACATCGTATTGAGATTGCTTTTCTCGATCTAAAGTTTTTTTGGTTACTATGGAGAACATGTTAGTCTGTACAGATGGAGTCAGTGTAAATGGAACATCTTGGTTTATAAAACATAGCACCTTTCCGTTGATACCGGAGTCTGAGTCCTTTACTGTAATCACAGCCACTGTTGTCCCTGACTTAGAATCTTCTGGAAGGGCTTTGGAATATGAATTTACTTCTATCTCAGGTGCATTGTCATTGACGTCAATAATATTAATAATGACACTTTTGTCTGTTGTCAGTGTAGCTGCCCCTTTGTCTGATGCCTGTATGTCAATCTCATATCTGTTACGCTCCTCAAAATCCAACGTCTCTACTACAGTTATTTCCCCTGTTGATGGATTCAAGTTAAAATGTGAACGTGCCTCTCCGTCGACGTCATTACCAAACGAATACACAACCTCGCTATTTAAACCTTCATCGGGATCTGTTGCGTTCACTTGTATAATAGTAGTACCTTTCACGGTATTTTCATTTATTTGTAAGGTATATGAATCCTTAGTGAAGACAGGTGGGTTATCATTGACGTCAGATACATGAATAATAATTTTCATTTCACCAGACTTAGGAGGTTTGCCTCCATCAGTCGCGGTCAGAAGTAAATTATGGGTTTTAACTGATTCTCTGTCCAGTGGCTTTTGGATAATTAAAATAGGAGTCTTCCGGTTTTCCCCGCGATCTTTCACTTCTAAGCGAAAGTATTCATTATGACTTATTCGATACTGCTGAACAGATAATAAGCCACTGTCAGAATCCTGCGCACCTTGTAACAGAAATCGCGCACCTGGTAACACAGATTCTGAAATCTCGAACGTTTTTTCCATTTCGGGAAAGCTGGGAGCGTGGTCGTTGACATCTAACACTTCCACCGCTACATAATGGACCTCTAACGGGTTCTCCAGAAATGTCTTCAGTTCTATTAAACAGGCTTTGCTTCTCTCGCACACCTCCTCCCTGTCTATTTTCCGATTCACATACAAAATGCCATCGTCTTGGTTAACCTGGAATAGGGGCTCCGTCGAGCCGTGGACTATACGATAGCCTCTGCTTCTCAATGTGCTCATGTCGAGTCCTAAATCCTTGGCGATGTGTCCAACAACAGTCCCTTCTTTAACCTCCTCAGCGATGGAATATCGTATCTGAGCCAAAGAAACGCTTCTAAAGGCAACCGTAGCGAAAAAACAGGAAAGCCATAGCCATCGCTCCCTCCACGTCCGCCGTCCTCTTTGTTCCATTGCGAGAGAAATGTAGACAACAATGTAAATCTAAAACATATAATACACAACCAGGATATCCTTTGCCACCATCATAGTTTGGAAAAAAATAAGGCTATTATCAAACCAATATTTAGAATCCGTGGGGAGCCTAGTTATTCCTCAAACGCCGCAATCGCACAATGGTTTAGCGCAATCCAAAAGCTCGAAGCGAACAAGGATGGGCTTATCAACTGTGGGCAACACGCTGCAAAACCGTTATCCGGCTGCCTACTGACACCACGTGATGCTCAATGTTACTGCAGGTCGTAGATTTTTACAAAGGGATTCGAATTATGTTGCAACAAAAATATGTTACAATAACTCAAACTCATTTAAATGATTGTTCTTATAATAATGTATACTTCAAATTAGAAAATTGATAACCTGCAAATGCTTTATTCGCTTTATATTTGCATTTATCAAATAATTAATGATAAGTTATGTATTTTTCAGCACCATGGACAGCTTTGATTTTTCTGGCAGTTTCCACAAGAACGAACATCAATATAGTAAGTAACTAGAAAAAAAATATTGATTACGGCTGAAATTAAATAACTAAAAATCGACCAAACTGTTAGGGGAGAACCTGACACAATAAAGTGTGATGGTCGTTTCTTACCTCTGCAGATGTACTCCTCCTGTCAGGGACCACTAGAGTGTTCCCATTGCTCCCCGGGACTATAGTAGATCCTATACTCATTCTGGGTCCAACTAACATGTAGCGTTTCTCTCCAGATCTGTACTGGATGCTGTGACAAAGAGTTCCGTCATAGTTTGTTTCTGGTAAATACTTGGAGGATACGTCCGTGGTTTTAGAGCACTGCATTGCAATCAGCACAATAATACTGATGAGGAAAAGAGTTGAAACTGAAGCCAGAGTTATCATTAAATAAAATGTCACGCCACTATCCCCAATGTCAGTCGCTGCACTTTTCACATCAGAAGCTGAAATGGCCTCTTTGGGCTCCACCAGCTTGACAACCACAGTAGCTGTTGCTGAGAGTGACACGTTTCCATTGTCTTTGACCAGTATGACCAGTTTATGTTGAGCCTCGTCTGTCTCTGTGAAGGAGCGCAGTGTTCTTATCCGTCCAGTATAGCGGTCCAAACCAAAGAGACTGTGGTCACTCACTTCCTGTAGTGAGAATAACAGCCAGCCGTTGTATCCTATATCAGCATCGTAGGCTCTCACTTTAGTCACCAGGTGGCCTGCAGGAACATTGCGAGGAACCTCCTCTACTCCTTCAGCAGAACCGTTAGAGCTGACCGGATGTAAGATAACTGGAGGGTTGTCGTTCTGGTCCAGAAGAAACACGTTTACCGAAACGTTACTGCTTAAAGACGGACTTCCAGAGTCTGTCGCCACAACGTAGAATCTAAACGTTTTTAATTTTTCAAAATCAAAACTCTTTAAAGCCGAGATGTCTCCGTTTACAGGGTTAATGTTTAACAATGAAGATAATACATTCTCTCCGCCCCTAAAGATATGGTAGGAAATAAGCGCGTTATTCCCTTCGTCTTGATCAGTCGCCTGCACTTTGAATATGGAGTCTCCAGGATAATTGTTCTCAGTAAGATAGAAAGTATAAGTTCTAAGAAGAAACTGGGGGCTGTTGTCGTTCATATCTGATATATCGATCCGGATTGTCTTTTCAGAGGACAAGGATGGCTCACCAGCGTCTTTAGCGATGATTGTCACATCGTATTGAGATCGTTTCTCTCGATCTAAAGGTGTTTTGGTTACTATGGAGAACATGTTATTTTGTACAGAAGGATTCAGTGTAAACGGAACATCTTGGTTTATAAAACATAGCACCTTTCCGTTGATACCGGAGTCTGTGTCCTTTACTGTAATTACAGCCACTGTTGTCCCTGACTTAGAATCTTCTGGAAGGGTTTTGGAATATGACATTAGTTCTATCTCGGGTGCATTGTCGTTCACGTCAATGATATTAATAATTACGGTTTTATCAGTTGTCAAAGTACCAACACCTTTGTCAGATGCCTGGATGTCAATCTCATATCTGTTACGTTCTTCAAAGTCTAAGATTCCTGACACTGTTATTTCCCCTGTTATTGAATTCAAATCAAAATATTCTTTCACTTTTCCATGCACATCCTTACTAAATGAATACAAAACATCTCCATTGGCACCTTCATCGGGATCAGTTGCATTAACTTGTATAATAGTAGTGCCTAGAGCAGTATTTTCCTGTAATTGTACTGAATAGGACTCCTTCGTAAATACTGGGTGGTTATCGTTGACATCAACTAAGACTATATTTATTTTCATTTCGCCAGACTTCGGAGGTTTACCCCCATCATTCGCAGTTAGATGTAGAGTATATGATTTTATAGATTCTCTATCCAGTGGCTTTTGAAGAATTAATATTGGAGTTTTTCGATCCTCTCCACGATCTTTAACTTCGAGGCGAAAGTGGTCGTTAGGACTTAATGTGTAACGCTGGACGGATAATAAGCCACTATCAGAATCGTGCGCACCTTGTAACAGAAACCGCGTCCCTGGCAACGCAGACTCAGAAATCTCTAAAAATGTTTCCTTTTCGATAAAGCTGGGAGCGTTGTCGTTCATATCCAACACTTCCACTGCAATATAATGGACCTCTAGCGGGTTCTCGAGAGCAGTTTTCAGTTCTATTACACAGGCTTTGCTTCTCTCGCATACCTCCTCCCTGTCTATTTTCCGCTTCACATACAAAATGCCATCATCTTGATTAACCTGGAATAGGGGCTCCGTAGAGCCGTGGACAATACGATAGCCTCTGCTTCTCAATGTGCTCTGGTCGAGTCCTAAATCCTTAGCGATGTGTCCAACAACAGTTCCTTCTTTAACCTCTTCAGCGATGGAATATCGTATCTGAGCCAAAGAAACGCTTTGAAAGGCAACCATAGCGAAAAAACAGGAAAGCCACAGCCATCGCCTCCTCCACGTCTGACGTCCTCTTTGTTCCATTGCGAGACAAATGTAGACAACAACGTCAATCTAAAACATATATTCCACAATAATATCCTTTGTCACCATCCCATTATGAAAAAAATATAGGATATTATCCAACAAATATTGATAAGCAGGGCGGATCCTAGTTATTCCTCTAACGCCACTCCCGCACAATGGTTGTGGGCACTCCAAAATCTCGAAGTGAACAAGGATGGGCTTATCAGCTGTGGCCAACACGCTGCCGAACTGTTATCCGGCTTCTTACTGACACCACGTGATGCTCTATGTTATTGCAGGCAAAGACTTTTACGAAGTGTATCGAATTCTAATGAAACAAAACCTTTTAAAACAACTAAAACTGATTTAAATCATTTTACTAAAAATAATATATCCTTTGAAATATTTGGAAAATTGTTAACGTGCACATGTCATAGTAGCACAATAGTTGCATGAAGATCATATTATTAATTATCAGATAGTTTTCAGCGCCTCGGAAAGGGTACATTTTTCTGCGAATATCCACAATGACGAAAATAAATAAAGTAACTAAATTGTCATTTACTTTGAATAAGGCTGTATTAAAATGACAAATCATGGATGTTACAGTTGAACAAAATGTTGGGGGAGTACCTGACTCAAAAAAAGTGTGATTGTCGTTTCTTACCTCAGCAGAAGTACTCCTCCTGTCAGGGACCACTAGAGTGTTCCCATTGCTCCCCGGGACTATAGTAGATCCTATACTCATTCTGGGTCCAACTAACATGTAGCGTTTCTCTCCAGATCTGTACTGAATGCTGTGACAAAGAGTTCCATCGTAGTTTGTTTCAGGTAAATATTTGGAGGCTACGTCCGTGGTTTTAGAGCACTGCATTGCAATCAGCACAATAATACTGATGAGAAAAAGAGTTGAAACTGAGGCCAGAGTTATCATTAAATAAAATGTCACGCCACTATCACCAATGTCAGCCGCTGCACTTTTCACATCAGAAGCTGAAATGGCCTCTTTGGGCTCCACCAGCTTGACAACCACAGTAGCTGTTGCTGAGAGTGACACATTCCCATTGTCTTTGACCAGTATGACCAGTTTATGTTGAGCCTCGTCTGTCTCTGTGAAGGAGCGCAGTGTTCTTATCCGTCCAGTATAGCGGTCCAAACCAAAGAGACTGTGGTCACTCACTTCCTGCAGTGAGAATAACATCCAGCCGTTGTATCCTATGTCAGCATCGTAGGCTCTCACTTTAGTCACCAGGTGGCCGGCAGGAACATTGCGAGGAACCTCCTCTACTCCTTCAGCAGAACCGTTAGAGCTGACCGGATGTAAGATAACTGGAGGGTTGTCGTTCTGGTCCAGAAGAAACACGTTCACCGAAACGTTACTGCTTAATGACGGACTACCAGAGTCTGTTGCCACAACGTGGAATATGAACGTTTTTAACTTTTCAAAGTCAAAACTCTTTAAAGACGAGATATCGCCGTTTACAGGGTTAATGTTTAAAAGGGAAGATAACAAATTGTCTCCGCCCCTCAAGATATGGTAGGAAATAAGCGCGTTATCCCCTTCGTCTTGATCAGTCGCCTGCACCTTCAATATGGAGTCTCCAGGAGAATTGTTCTCAGTAAGATAGAAAGTATAGGGACTTAGAAGAAACTGGGGGCTGTTGTCGTTCACATCTGATATAGCGATCTGGATAGTCTTTTCAGATGACAAGGATGGCTCACCTGCGTCTTTAGCAATGATTGTAACATCGTATTGAGATTGTTTCTCTCGATCTAGAGTTGTTTTGGTTACTACGGAGAACATGTTATTCTGTACTGATGGAGTCAGTGTAAACGGAACATCTTGGTTAATAAAACATAGCACCTTTCCGTTGATACCGGAGTCTGAGTCCTTTACTGTAATGACAGCCACTGTTGTCCCTGACTTAGAATCTTCTGGAAGGGCTTTGGAATATGACATTACTTCTATCTTGGGTGCATTGTCGTTCATGTCAATTATTTCAATAATCACACTTTTATCCATTGTTAATGGAAATGCCCCTTTGTCTGATGCCTGGATGTCAATCTCATATCTGTTACTCTCCTCAAAATCGATGATTCCTGAAATTTTCAATTCCCCTGTTATTGCATTTAGATCAAAATATTCCCCCACTTTTCCATGCACATCATCACTAAATGAATAAACAACTTCGCCATTAGTACCATGATCCAGGTCAGTTGCATTAACTTGTATGATAGTAGTGCCTATAGCAGTGTTTTCCTGCAGCTGCACAGAGTAAGAGTCCTTCGTGAAGACGGGATGATTATCATTGACATCAACTACTAGTACTGTTATTTTCATTTCTCCGGACTTCGGAGGTTTACCTCCATCGATAGCAGTCAGAAGTAAATTATGGGTTTTAACTGATTCTCTATCGAGTATCTTTTGGAGGATTAAAAATGGAGTCTTCCTATCTACACCACGATCTTTAACCTCCAACCGAAAATGTTCATTAGGACTTAATTTATACTGCTGAACAGATAATAAGCCACTGTCCCCGTCGTGCGCGGCGTGTATTTGAAATCGTGCTCCTGGTAACACAGATTCCAAAACCTCGATTTTTTTATCCTTTTCGGGGAAGATTGGCGCGTTGTCGTTCTTGTCCAACACTTCTACCGCAACATAATGTACCTCTAATGGGTTCTCCAGAACAGTTTTCAGTTCTATTACGCAGGCTTTGCTTCTCTCGCATACCTCCTCCCGGTCTATTTTCCTGTTCACATACAAAATGCCATCGTCTTGATTAACCTGGAAAAGAGGCTCCGTCGAGCCGTGGACAATACGATAGCCTCTGTTACTCAACGTGCTCTTGTCAAGTCCTAAATCCTTAGCGATGTGTCCAACAACAGTCCCTTCTTTAACCTCCTCAGCGATGGAATATCGTATCTGAGCGAATGAAACGCTTCTAAAGGCAACCATAGCGAAAAAACAGGAAAGCCACAGCCATCGCTCCCTCCACGTCCGCCGTCCTCTTTGTTCCATTGCGAGTGAAATGTAGATGACAACTTCAATCTAAAATATATATTCCACAAACAGGATTTCCTCTGCCACCATCGTAATTTGAAAAAATGTATAGGCTATTATCCAACAAATGTTTAGAAGCTGAGCGGTGCCTAGTTATTCCTGAAAAGCCGCTCCCACACAAATGTTTAGCACACTCTTAAATCTCGACGTGAACAAGGGTGGGCTTATCAGCCGTGACCAACATGCTGTAGAAGCGTTATCCGGCTTCTTACTGACACCATGTGATGCTCAATATTATTGCAGGGTATAGACTTTGGCGAATTATAATGAATCAAAACCTTTTAAAAACTCAAACACATTTCATTCATTGTTCTCATACAATTATTTCCTTTAAATATTTAGAAAATGGATAAAGTGAACACATTTTAATCGTGCGATAGTTGCAGGAACCATCAAGTTTTTAATAATCACAACTTCTTGTTTTCAGAACCACGGAGAGCATTGATTCTTATTGGAGTTTCCACAAGAACGAAATTAAATATTGAAAGTATCTTGAAATTAACCTTAAATACAACTGATATTAAGCGACAAACGATGGATGATACATTCAACCAAACTGTTAGTGGTGAACCCTACACAATAAACGGTGTGTTATCGTCGTTTCTTACCTCTGTAGATGTACTCCTCCTGTCTGGGACCACTAGAGTGTTCCCATTGCTCCCCGGGACTATAGTAGATCCTATACTCATTCTGGGTCCAACTAACATGTAGCGTTTCTCTCCAGATCTGTACTGGATGCTGTGACACAGAGTTCCATCGTAGTTTGTTTCAGGTAAATACTTGGAGGATACGTGCGTGGTTTTAGAGCACTGCATTGCAATCAGCACAATAATACTGATGAGAAAAAGAGTTGAAACTGAAGCCAGAGTTATCATTAAATAAAATGTCACCCCACTATCCCCAATGTCAGTCGCTGCACTTTTCACATCAGAAGCTGAAAAAGCCTCTTTGGGCTCCACCAGCTTGACAACCACAGTAGCTGTTGCTGAGAGTGACACGTTCCCATTGTCTTTGACCAGTATGACCAGTTTATGTTGAGCCTCGTCTTTCTCTGTGAATGAACGCAGTGTTCTTATCCGTCCAGTATAGCGGTCCAAACCAAAGAGACTGTGGTCACTCACTTCCTGTAGTGAGAATAACAGCCAGCCGTTGTATCCTATATCAGCATCGTAGGCCCTCACTTTAGTCACCAGATGGCCTGCAGGAACATTGCGAGGAACCTCCTCTACTCCTTCAGTTGAACCGTTAGAGCTGAGCGGATGTAAGATAACTGGAGGGTTGTCGTTCTGGTCCAGAAGAAAAACGTTCACCGAAACGTTACTACCTAAAGACCGACTTCCAGAGTCTGTTGCCACAACGTGGAATCTAAACATTTTTAATTTTTCAAAGTCAAAACTTTTTAAAGCCGAGATATCTCCGTTTACAGGGTTAATGTTTAAAAAGGAAGATAACAGATTGTCTCTGCCCCTAAAGATATGGTAGGAAATATGAGCGTTATTCCCTTCGTCTTGATCAGTCGCCTGCACTTTGAACACGGAGGCTCCAGGAGAATTGTTCTCAGTTAGATAGAAAGTATAGGGACTCAGTAGAAACTGGGGGCTGTTGTCATTTACATCTGATACATCGATCCGGATAGTCTTTTCAGAGGACAAGGATGGCTCACCTGCGTCTTTAGCGATGATTGTAACATCGTATTGAGATTGTTTCTCTCGGTCTAAAGGGGTTTTGGTAACTACGGAGAACATGTTATTCTGTACAGATGGATTCAGTGTAAACGGAACATCTTGGTTTACAAAACATAGCACCTTCCCGTTGATACCGGAGTCTGAGTCCTTTACTGTAATTACAGCCACTGTTGTCCCCAACTTAGAATCTTCCGGAAGGGATTTGGAATATGAAGTCACTTCTATCTCAGGTGCATTGTCGTTCACGTCAATGATATTAATAATCACACTTTTATCAGTTGTCAGAGTACCTGCCCCTTTGTCTGATGCCTGGATGTCAATCTCATATCTGTTACGTTCTTCAAAATCGACTATTCCTGACACTTTTAGTTCTCCAGTTAATGAATTTAAGGTGAAATAAGCTTGGACCTCTCCATCCACATCATTACCAAACGAATACACAACTTCACCATTAGAACCTTCATCCAGGTCTGTTGCATTTACTTGTATAATAGTAGTGCCTATAGCAGGGTTTTCCTGCAGCTCCACAGAGTAAGATTCCTTGGTAAAGACCGGGTGGTTATCGTTTACATCCACTACTTCTATTGTAATTTGCATTTCACCAGACTTAGGAGGTTTACCTCCATCGGTAGCAATCAGAAGGATGTTATGGGTTTTAACTGATTCTCTATCAAGTGGCTTTTGAAGAATTAAAATGGGTGATTTACGGTTTTCGCCACGATCTTTAACCTCCAAACGAAAATATTCATTCTGGCTTATTTTATACTGCTGAACAGATAATATTCCACTGTCTGCGTCACGCGCAGCCTGCAACTGAAATCGAACTCCTGGTAACGCAGATTCGAAAATCTCTAACAATTTTTCATTTTCAGGGAAGCTGGGAGCGTGGTCGTTCACATCCAACACTTCCACCGCTACATAATGGACCTCTAGCGGATTCTCCAGAGCAGTTTTCAATTCAATTACACAGGCTTTGCTTCTCTCGCATACCTCCTCCCTGTCTATTTTCCGGTTCACATACAAAATGCCATCGTCTTGATTAACCTGGAATAGGGGCTCCGTTGAGCCGTGGACTATACGATAGCCTCTGTTACTCAATGTGCTCTTGTCGAGTCCTAAATCTTTAGCGATGTGTCCAACAACAGTCCCTTCTTTAACCTCCTCAGCGATGGAATATCGTATCTGAGCCAATGAAACGCTTCGAAAGGCAACCATAGCGGAAAAACAGGAAAGCCACAGCAATCGCTCCCTCCACGTCCGCCCTCCTCTTTGTTCCATTGCGAGAAAATTGTAGACGACAAAGTAATCTAAAACGTATAATCCAAAAACAGAATATCCTTGGCCACCATCCTAGTTTGAAAAGGAGTTACGGCTATTATCCAACAAATATATAGAAGCTGTGCGGAGCCAACCCAGTCTCGCTACCGCACAATGGTTTAGCGCACTCCAAACCTCGACGTGAACAAGGATGGGCTTATCAGCTGTTGCCAACTTGCTGCGGAAACGTTATGCGGCCTCTTACCGACACCACGTGATCCTAAATGTTATTGCAGGTCACAAACTTTGCAAATTGTATCAAAATGTAACGAAACAGAACCTGTTAAAACCACTCAAACCCATTTAAAAAGTTCAAAAAATATTATATCCTGTAAAATATTTAGAGAAGGGATAACGTGCACAAGTTTCCATCGCACGATAGTTGCATTGGCAATGAAATAATTGATTGTCAAATATATATTTTCCAGCACCAAGGACAGCGTTGATTCTTCTAGGAGTTTCAACATTAACGAAAATAAATAAAGTAAGTAAATTGTCATTAACTTTGAACACGGCTCGAAATAATTGACAAATGATGGATGATGCAGTCGATCAAGCTGTTAGGGGAGAATCGTACACAATACAATGTGTGTGATTGTCGTTTCTTACCTCTGTAGAGGTGCTCCTCCTGTCAGGAACCACCAGAGTGTTCCCATTGCTCCCCGGGACTATGGTAGATCCTATACTCATTCTGGGTCCAACTAACATGTAGCGTTTCTCACCAGATCTGTACTGGATGCTGTGACACAGAGTTCCATCATAGTTGGTTTCTGGTAAATACTTGGAGGATACGTCCGTTGTTTTAGAGCACTGCATTGCAATCAGCACAATAATACTTACAAGAAAAAGGGTTGAAACTAAAGCCAGAGTCATCATTAAATAAAATGTCACTCCACTATCCCCAATGTCTGTCGCTGCGCTTTTCACATCAGAAGCTGAAATGGCCTCTTTGGGCAACACCAGCTTAACAACAACAGTAGCTGTTGCTGAAAGTGACACGTTCCCATTGTCTTTGACCAGTATGACCAGTTTATGTTGAGCCTCTTCTGTCTCTGTGAACGAGCGCAGTGTTCTTATCCGTCCAGTATAGCGGTCCAAACCAAAGAGACTGTGGTCACTCACTTCCTGTAGTGAGAATAACAGCCAGCCGTTGTATCCTATATCAGCATCCCAGGCTCTCACTTTAGTCACCAGGTGGCCTGCAGGAACATTGCGAGGAACCTCCTCTACTCCTTCAGCAGAACCGTTAGAGCTGACCGGATGTAAGATAACCGGAGGGTTGTCGTTCTGGTCCAGAAGAAACACGTTAACCGAAACGTTACTGCTTAAAGACGGACTTCCAGAGTCTGTTGCCACAACGTGGAATCTAAACGTTTTTAATTTTTCAAAATCAAAACTCTTTAAAGCCGAAATATCTCCGTTTACAGGGTTAATGTTTAAAAATGAAGATAATACATTCTCTCCGCCCCTAAATATATGGTAGGAAATAAGCGCGTTATCCCCTTCGTCTTGATCAGTCGCCTGCAATTTGAATATGGAGTCTCCAGGAGAATTGTTCTCAGTAAGATAGAAAGTATAGGGACTCAGAAGAAACTGGGGGCTGTTGTCGTTCACATCTGATATATCGATCCGGATAGTCTTTTCAGAGGACAAGGATGGCTCACCTGCGTCTTTAGCGATGATTGTAACATCGTATTGAGATTGCTTTTCTCGATCTAAAGGTGTTTTGGTTACTATGGAGAACATGTTATTCTGTACAGATGAAGTCAGTGTAAACGGAACATCTTGGTTTATAAAACATAGCACCTTTCCGTTGACACCGGAGTCTGAATCCTTTACTGTAATCACAGCCACTGTTGTCCCCGACTTACAATCTTCTGGAAGGGATTTGGAAAAGGACGTCACTTCTATTTCGGGTGCATTGTCGTTCACATCAATTATATTGATAATCACACTTGTGTCTGTTGTAAATGCAATTGTCCCTTTGTCTGATGCCTGGAGGTCGATTTCATATCTGTTCCGTTCTTCAAAATCTAAGATTCCTGACACTGTTATTTCCCCAGTTTTAACATTTAAATTAAAATATTCCCGCACTTTTCCGTGCACTACATCACTAAAGGAATACACAATCTCTCCATTTGAACCGTCATCCAGGTCTGTTGCATTAACTTGAATAATAGTAGTGCCTATAGCAGTGTTTTCCGGCAACTGCACAGAGTAAGAATCCTTGGTAAAGACGGGGTGATTATCATTGACATCAACTACTAGTACTGTTATTTTCATTTCACCAGACTTTGGGGGTTTACCTCCATCGACAGCAGTCAATAATAAATGGTGTGTTTTAACTGATTCTCTATCTAGTGATTTTTGTAGAATTAAAATTGGAGTCTTCCTATCTTCACCACGATCTTTAACCTCCAAACGAAAATGTTCATTAGGACTTAATTTATATTGCTGAACAGATAATAATCCACTGTCCCCATCGTGTGCGGCGTGTAGTTGAAATCGGGCTCCTGGTAACGCAGACTCATACATCTCCAACGTTTTTTCCATTTCGGGGAAGCTGGGCGAGTTGTCGTTCACATCCAACACTTCCACTGCTATGTAATGGACCTCTAGCGGGTTCTCCAGAGCAGTTTTCAGTTCTATTACACAGGCTTTGCTTCTCTCGCATAAGTCTTCCCTGTCTATTTTCCGGTTCACGTACAAAATCCCATCGTCTTTGTTAACCTGGAATAGGGGCTCCGAAGAGCCGTGGACAATACGATAGCCTCTGTTTCTCAATGTGCTCTTGTCGAGTCCTAAATCCTTAGCGATGTGTCCAACAACAGTCCCTTCTTTAACCTCCTCAGCTATGGAATATCGTATCTGAGCCAAAGAAACGCTTCTAAAGGCAACCATAGCGAAAAAACAGGAAAGCCACAGCCACCGCTCTCTCCACGTCCGCCGTCCTCTTTGTTCCATTGCGAGAGAAATGTAAACGACAACGTCAATCTAAAACATATATTCCACTACCAGACGGTCCTATTCCACAAACATTCTTCGAAAAACAGTATTTTCCTCAATATATTTAGAAGGAGAGCGGATCCTATAGTTATTCCTCAAACGCAGCTCCCGCACAATGGTTTAGCGCACTCCAAGTGAACAAGGTTGGGCTTATCATCGGTGGCCAATAAGCTGCAGAACAGTTATCCGGCTTTTTACTGACACCCCTTGATGCTCAATATTATTGCAGGGTACAGACTTTTACAAAGTGTATGGAATTATAATGAAACAATTCATGTGAAAACAACTCAAACTAATTCCAATTATTTGTCTAAAAATAATATTAACTTTCATTGATTTTGAACATCGAATCTGTATTTTTTAGATCCATGGACAGCTTGTTTGCTTCTGGGAAATAACACACAAACGAAAATGAATGTAGTCAGTAACTTTGAATCTGGCTGAATTAAATAACCAATGACGGATGATTCAGTCGAACAAACTGTTAGGAGAGCAGGCTACCTGACTCAATAAAATTTGGGTTACTGTCTTTTCTTACCTCTGTAGATGTGCTCCTCCTGTCAGGGACCACTAGAGTGTTCCCATTGCTCCCCGGGACTATAGTAGATCCTATACTCATTCTGGGTCCAACTAACATGTAGCGTTTCTCTCCAGATCTGTACTGGATGCTGTGACAAAGAGTTCCATCGTAGTTTGTTTCAGGTAAATATTTGGAGGCTACGTCCGTGGTTTTAGAGCACTGCATTGCAATCAGCACAATAATACTGATGAGAAAAAGAGTTGAAACTGAAGCCAGAGTTATCATTAAATAAAATGTCACGCCACTATCACCAATGTCAGTCGCTGCACTTTTCACATCAGAAGCTGAAATGGCCTCTTTGGGCTCCACCAGCTTGACAACCACAGTAGCTGTTGCTGAGAGTGACACGTTCCCATTGTCTTTGACCAGTATGACCAGTTTATGTTGAGCCTCGTCTGTCTCTGTGAATGAGCGCAGTGTTCTTATCCGTCCAGTATAGCGGTCCAAACCAAAGAGAGTATGGTCACTGACTTCCTGTAGTGAGAATAACAGCCAGCCGTTGTATCCTATATCAGCATCGTAGGCTCTCACTTTAGTCACCAGGTGACCCGCGTGGACGTTACGGGGAACCTCCTCCACACCTTCTGCAGAGCCATTAGCGTTTACAGGATACAGAATAACTGGGGTGTTGTCGTTTTGATCCAAAACGAACACGTTAATGCTGACATTTCTGCTTAAAGTGGGTGAGCCGGAATCGGTGGCTACGACTTTAAGGTTAAATGTTTTCAATGTCTCAAAGTCGAGGCTCTTTAGCGCTAAAATGTCACCACTTTCTGGGATAATGTTCAGAAACGACGCTATCTTACTTCTTTCACCTCCGTCTCTCAGGATTTGATAGGAAATTAGAGCATTATCGCCTTCATCACGATCCGAGGCCTTCACCGAGAAAACAGAGCCCCCCGCAGCGTTATTTTCAGTAATATAAAAGTTGTACGGGCTGAGGGAAAATTCCGGATGATTATCATTCACGTCAGACACAAGAACGCTTATGGTCTTTTCAGACGACAAAGATGGAACACCTGTGTCTCTCGCCACGACTGTGACGTGATAACGGGACCTTTGTTCTCTGTCCAGCTTGGTCTTTGTGACGAGGGCGTACATGTTGTCCTGTAGAGACGCAGACAGGGTGAACGGGACGTCCTCCGTGATGCTGCAGATCACTTTCCCGTTCACCCCCGAGTCCAGGTCACTCACGCTGATAAGAGCTACCGTGGTTCCGATGCGTGCGTCCTCCGGAACGGTGCTAGAAAATGACGTCACTTCTATTTCTGGTGCGTTGTCATTAACGTCGATTATGGATATTATTACACTTTTGTCAGCGCTTAAAGGAACTGGCCCCTTGTCTGATGCCTGAACATCAATCTCATAACTCTTGCTTTTCTCAAAGTCTATCAGACCTACTACTCGTATTTCGCCTGTAAGTGAATCCACACTGAAAAGTTCCGTTAATCTTTCGTCGACTTCGTTGCCGAATGAATACCTTACTTCAGCGTTCGCATCTCCATCTAAATCAGTGGCATTTACCTGGATCACTATCGTTCCAATAGAAGCATTTTCGATAAGTGTGGTAGAATAAACGTCTTTTTGAAATACAGGAGAGTTATCATTTACATCGAGCACATCAACATTGATTTCTATAGTGCCTGATTTAGCCGGTTTTCCTCCATCAAACGCTGTCAGCATAAGCCTGTGTTTCGCCACACTTTCTCTGTCTAACTGCTTTAGCAGAACTAAAAATGGCACTTTGCGGTCTTCCCCTCTATCCTTGACTTCCACTCGGAAGTGTTCGTTGTGGCTGAGTTTATACCACTGAACCGAAAACGGACCTCCGTCGGGGTCTCGTGCCGCTTGGAGCTGCAATCTTGCTCCCGGGAGCGCAGACTCAGAAATCTCAAGGTTTTTCTCTTTTTCGAAAAAACTTGGAGAGTGATCATTTACATCGAGTATTTCCACGGACACATAATGGATCTCCAAAGGATTTTCAAGTACGGTTTTCAGTTTGATCAAGCAATGATTGATTCGTTCACACACCTCCTCTCTGTCGATTTTCCTGCTCACATACAATATTCCATCATTTGTATTGACCTGAAAAAGGGGGTCGTTTGTTCCCACCACAATACGATATCCTCTGGAATTCAACGTACTCTTATCCAGGCCTAGATCCTTCGCTATATTCCCAACGACCGTTCCCTTGTCCATCTCCTCAAACACAGAATAGCGGATCTGTGCTAAAGCACCACTCCTCAAAAGGTTCAGCACAGCGAGCATCACAAGCCACCACCATCGCTGTCTCCACGCCTCGCGTACTCTTTGTTCCATCGTTGTAGCCTACTAAATACAAAGACGGGCCCTTCAATAGACGGCCTATAATTGATTCGTAGAAAATATGCACTGTGTCAAATCCGTGGTAATCGAAAGTATGTCCTTCCCATCACGATTACTATGATAGAAAAACGCCTTAAAACGTCTTTTCCCACCGTTGACTAACACGTAGACTGACTGAGGACAGAACTGCTATTCGGGGGCGGACCTAAATGTCGATGACGAAAAAGAACTCAGAGGGACGCCTCGAGACACTACTGACACCAAACGTCAGGATAGGATAACTGTCGTTTTCTCATGATCAACATTTCGTTATTTTCATAATATACTATATAATATGAATAGACTATTTCAAGGCTTATATTAGGTAAGTATTATTATTGTATAATTAATGTAATAATAACAATAATAATAAATATAATGCAGACTATAATTATGTGATTAATTATGAGAATCAAACCAATAATCCTGATAATAATAACATAAATAATGATGATAATAGCAAAAATAACATAATGCTAATTTGTATATTATTGCTTTTATTGTTATTAATTATTAATCGTGGTAGGCTTATTCTTAGTGTTATTATGTGTGGCCATTATCAGAATCGTTGCCATTAATTTTCGTTATCTCGTTATCAAATGCCATGCCTAAACCCAGGCAGTATGCAGTTTCAGCACCACGGACAGCTCAAACGACCAACGTCTAAGCTTGACTGAAAATCCATACTTTCACCCAATACTCACACTCGCATAGACACTATAGCACATTGTGTTGGGTGAATAATATCTTTCAAAAGGAATAAGCAATGAGGACTTTTGAAGTACCATGGTCAGTTCCTGCACATCTAAGCCTTCCGGAGAGTTTCATGTATTTTACTTTAGTTAATGTCAGTGCAATATCATGCCTCAAAAATTGTAATCCGAATACTGGCCTTACCTCTGTAGATGTACTCCTCCTGTCAGGGACCACTAGAGTGTTCCCATTGCTCCCCGGGACTATAGTAGATCCTATACTCATTCTGGGTCCAACTAACATGTAGCGTTTCTCTCCAGATCTGTACTGGATGCTGTGACACAGAGTTCCATCATAGTTTGTTTCTGGTAAATACTTGGAGGATACGTCCGTGGTTTTAGAGCACTGCATTGCAATCAGCACAATGATACTGATGAGAAAAAGAGTTGAAACTGACGCCAGAGTTATCATTAAATAAAATGTCACGCCACTATCCCCAATGTCAGTCGTTGCACTTTTCACATCAGAAGCTGAAATGGCCTCTTTGGGCTCCACCAGCTTTACAACCACAGTAGCTGTTGCTGAGAGTGACACGTTCCCATTGTCCTTGACCAGTATGACCAGTTTATGTTGAGCCTCGTCTGTCTCTGTGAATGAGCGCAGTGTTCTTATCCGTCCAGTATAGCGGTCCAAACCAAAGAGACTGTGGTCACTCACTTCCTTTAGTGAGAATAACAGCCAGCCGTTGTATCCTATATCAGCATCGTAGGCTCTCACTTTAGTCACCAGGTGGCCTGCAGGAACATTGCGAGGAACCTCCTCTACTCCCTCAGCAGAGCCGTTAGAGCTGAGCGGATGTAAGATAACTGGAGGGTTGTCGTTCTGGTCCAGAAGAAACACGGTCACCGAAACGTTTCTGCTTAAAGTCGGACTTCCAGAGTCTGTTGCCATGACGTGGAATCTAAACGTTTTCAATTTTTCAAAGTCAAAACTCTTCAAAGCCGAGATATCTCCGTTAACAGGGTTAATGTTTAAAAAGGAAGATAACAGATTGTCTCCGCCCCTAAAGATATGGTAGGAAATTAGTGCGTTATTCCCTTCGTCTTGATCAGTTGCCTGCACTTTGAATATGGAGTCTCCAGGAGAATTGTTCTCAGTAAGATAGAAAGTATAGGGACTCAGAAGAAACTGGGGGTTGTTGTCGTTCACATCTGATATATCGATCCGGATAGTCTTTTCAGAGGACAAGGATGGCTCACCTGCGTCTTTAGCGATGATTGTAACATCGTATTGAGATTGTTTCTCTCGATCTAAAGGGGTTTTGGTAACTACGGAGAACATGTTATTCTGGACTGATGGAGTCAGTGTAAACGGAACATCTTGGTGTATAAAACAGAGCACCTTTCCGTTGATACCGGAGTCTGAGTCCTTTACTGTAATTACAGCCACTGTTGTCCCCGACTTAGAATCTTCCGCAACGGCTTTGGAATATGAATTTACTTCTATCTCGGGTGCATTGTCGTTCACGTCAATGATATTAATAATCACACTTTTATCAGTTGTTAATGCAACTGCCCCTTTGTCTGATGCCTGGATGTCAATCTCATATCTGTTACGCTCTTCAAAATCTATGATTCCTGACACTTTCAATTCCCCTGTTATTGCATTTAAATCAAAATATTCCCGCACCTTTCCTTGCACATCATCACTGAATGAATAAACAACTTCTCCATTGGCACCATCATCCAAGTCGGTCGCATTAACCTGTATAATAGTAGTGCCTATAGCAGTGTTTTCCTGCAGCTGGACAGAGTAAGAGTCCTTGTTAAAGACTGGCTGGTTATCATTGACATCAACGACTATTATTGTTATTTTAATTTCTCCTGACTGAGGAGGTTTACCTCCATCAATAGCAGTCAGTAATAAAGTATGGGTTTTAACTAATTCTCTATCTAGTAACTTTTTGAGTATTAAAATTGGAGTCTTCCTATCTTCACCACGATCTTTAACCTCCAACCGAAAATATTCATTGGGGCTCAATTTGTACTGCTGAACAGATAATAATCCACTGTCCCTATCGTGCGCGGCGTGTATTTGAAATCGAGCTCCTGGTAACGCAGATTCAGAAATCTCGATTTTCTTTTCCTTTTCGGGGAAGCTGGGAGCGTTGTCGTTATTATCCAACACTTCCACCGCTACATAATGAACCTCTAGGGGGTTCTCCAGAAATGTTTTCAGTTCTATTACACAGGCTTTGCTTCTCTCGCATACCTCCTCCCTGTCTATTTTCCGGTTCACATACAAAATGCCATCGTCTTGATTAACCTGGAATAGTGGCTCCGTCGAGCCGTGGACTATACGATAGCCTCTGTTTCTCAACGTGCTCTTGTCGAGTCCTAAATCCTTAGCGATGTGTCCAACAACAGTCCCTTCTTTAACCTCCTCAGGGATGGAATATCGTATCTGAGCCAAAGAAACGCTTCTAAAGGCAACCGTAGCGAAAAAACAGGAAAGCCACAGCCATCGCCCTCTCCACGTCCGCTGTCCTCTTTGTTCCATTGCCAGAAAAATGTAGACGACAAATTCCAGCTAAAACATATGTTCCACAAAATGTTCCTCTGTCACCATCCCAGCATGAAAAATACATAGGATATTATCCAACAAATATTTAGATGCAGTGCGGATACTGGTTATTCCTCTAACGCCACTCCCGCACAATCCTTTAGCGCATCCCAAAATCTCGACGTGAACAAGGATGGGCTTATCATCTGTGGCTAACACGCTGCGTAAACGTTATACGGCTTCTCACTGACACCACGCGATGCTCAATATTATTGCAGGGTATAGACTTTTACAAAGAGTATTTCATTATAATGAAACAAAACCTGTTAAAACGACACACGCTGAATTAAGTATTTCTTCTGAAAATAATATATCCTTTAAAATATTCACAAATGGGTAACTTGTACGTTCTTTGAATCGCTCGATAGTTGCAATCTAATATTTATTATCAAATATATATTTTTTAGCACCATGGGGGGCGTTCACAGTAACGAAAATAAATACAGTAAGGTACTCGGAATTAACTTTGAATATGGATGACATTAAATGACAATCGATGGATGATACAGTTGACTAAACGGTGAGGTGAGAACCTGGCTCAATAAAAGTGTGTGATTGTCGTTTCTTACCTCTACAGTTGTACTCCTTCTGTCAGGAACCACTAAAGTGCTTCCATTGCTTCCAGGGACCATTGTAGATCCTATACTCATTCGGGGTCCAACTAACATGTAGCGTTTCTCTCCAGATCTGTACTGGATGCTGTGACACAGAGTTCCATCGTAGTTTGTTTCTGGTAAGTACTTGGAGGATGCGTCCGTGGTTTTAGAGCACTGCATTGCAATCAGCACAATAATACTGATAAGAAAAAGAGTTGAAACTGAAGCCAGAGTTATCATTAAATAAAATGTCACGCCACTATCCCCAATGTCAGTCGCTGCACTTTTCACATCAGAAGCTGAAATGGCCTCTTTGGGCTCCACCAGCTTGACAACCACAGTAGCTGTTGCTGAGAGTGACACGTTCCCATTGTCTTTGACCAGTATGACCAGTTTCTGTTGAGCCACGTCTGTCTCTGTGAATGACCGGAGTGTTCTTATCCGTCCTGTATAGCGGTCCAAACCAAAGAGACTGTGGTCACTCACTTCCTGTAGTGAGAATAACAGCCAGCCGTTGTATCCTATGTCAGCATCGTAGGCTCTCACTTTAGTCACCAGGTGGCCGGCAAGAACATTGCGAGGAACCTCCTCTACTCCTTCGGCAGAACCGTTAGAGCTTAGCGGATGTAAGATAACCGGAGGGTTGTCGTTCTGGTCCAGAAGAAACACATTCACTGAAACGTTACTGCTTAAAGACGGACTTCCAGAGTCAGTTGCTACAACGTGGAATCTAAACGTTTTAAACTTTTCAAAATCAAAACTCTTTAAAGCCGAGATATCTCCGTTTACTGGGTTAATGTTGAGAAAGGAAGATAACAAATTGTCTCCGCCCCTAAAAATACGGTAGGAGATAAGTGCGTTATTCCCCTCGTCTTGATCAGTCGCCTGCACTTTGAATATGGAGTCTCCAGGAGAATTGTTCTCAGTAAGATAGAAAGTATAGGGACTCAGTAGAAACTGGGGGCTGTTGTCGTTCACATCTGATATATCGATCCGGATAGTCTTTTCAGAGGACAAGGGTGGCTCACCTGCGTCTTTGGCAAATATAATAAGATCGTATTGTGATTTTTTTTCGCGATCTATATGGGTTTTCATTACTACAGAATACATATTATTTTTTGAAGATCGAGTCAGTGTAAATGGAACATCTTGTTTTATGGAACACATTACTTTTCCATTTACACCTGAGTCTAGGTCTTTTACTGTGATTAATGCCACTGTTGTTCCAGGTTGAGAATCTTCTGGTAGGGCTTTGGAAAAAGACGTCACTTCTATCTCGGGTGCATTGTCATTAAGGTCAATTATATTAATAATGACACTTTTGTCGGTTGTCAATGCATTCACCCCTTTGTCTGATGCCTGGATATCAATGTCATATCTGTTACGCTCTTCAAAATCGAGAATTCCCGAAATGGTTATTTGACCTGTCAATGAATTCAGACTAAAATATTCACGCACATCTCCATCGACATCATTACCAAATGAGTATACAACTTCTGCATTAACACCATCGTCCAGGTCTGTCGCATTAACTTGTATAATAGTAGTACCTATCGGGGTATTTTCCTTTAGTTGTAAGGAGTATGCTTCCTTCGTAAACACAGGTGGGTTATCATTGACATCAGATACATCAATATTTATTTTCATGTCACCTGTCTTTGGAGGTTTACCTCCATCAATTGCTGTCAGAAGTAGGGCATAGTTTTTAACTGATTCTCTATCCAGCTGCTTTTGGAGAATTAAAATCGGCGTTTTGCGGTTCTCACCGCGGTCTTTTACCTCCAAACGAAAATGTTCATTCTGACTTATTTTATACTGTTGCACGGCTAATATTCCACTGTCGGCGTCACGTGCAGCTTGCAACTGAAATCGTGTTCCCGGTAAAGCAGATTCAGAAATATTAAACAACTTCTCCTTTTCAGGAAATCCGGGAGCGTGGTCGTTTACATCCAAAACCTCCACTACTATATAGTGGATTTCAAGCGGATTCTCCAAGACGGTTTTCAATTCGAGCAAACACACCTTGATACGTTCACATAGCTCCTCTCTGTCAATTTTTCGGGAGACATACAATATGCCATCGTCCGGATTCAAATGAAACGGAGAATCTGTGGATCCAGAGACGATGCGATATCCTCTGCCCTTCAGTGTGTGTACATCGAGCCCTAAATCCTTGGCGATATTTCCAACAAGCGTCCCTTCTTTTACCTCTTCGGCTATAGAATATTTGGTATCTGTTGAAGCAACGTTCCGAAGAGCGAACGTGGAGAGCATAAAGACGACCCATCGCCATTTCTCCCTCCACGACTGCGGTGCTCTTTGTTCCATTGTGAGCGAAACCAGAATCTTCAAATCCCGGCAAAATGTATTGTAGAATCACAAATAGGTCAACATGGTCCTTGACAAAATCCTTTTTTAATTCAAAAAAGGAAGAGATATTCTATGGAGACAAGGTCTTGCTTGCATGCCGAAAGCAACGATTTTGTGGCTGCAAGGAATATCCAAACCATCAATGGGTGGGACTATCGGCTGCTGGGAACAGCTTCACAAAACATTATCTGCTTGTAATTTACTGACACCCGCTGACAGGATTTGTTATTGCACTACCAATGCACGGATAAACGTATTTGGTAGAGGGGCAGAGATTTAAAAAGCTAATTAATTGAAAGCATAAGAAGTAAAATACATCGCAATGTAGTCCATATACGTCGAAATGTTTTTCAGGACCAAGGACAGCAATCGGTATATAGAGAGAATATGAACCACTTTGCACTACAACATCAAACACGATTGTAATACTTTCAAATCCCTAAATTCGAATTGTCATATTTGATTTGACTTACCTCTGCAGATGTGCTCCTCCTGTCAGGGACCACTAGAGTGTTCCCATTGCTCCCCGGGACTATAGTAGATCCTATACTCATTCTGGGTCCAACTAACATGTAGCGTTTCTCTCCAGATCTGTACTGGATGCTGTGACAAAGAGTTCCGTCATAGTTTGTTTCTGGTAAATACTTGGAGGATACGTCCGTGGTTTTAGAGCACTGCATTGCAATCAGCACAATAATACTGATGAGGAAAAGAGTTGAAACTGAAGCCAGAGTTATCATTAAATAAAATGTCACGCCACTGTCCCCAATGTCAGTCGCTGCACTTTTCACATCAGAAGCTGAAATGGCCTCTTTGGGCTCCACCAGCTTGACAACCACAGTAGCTGTTGCTGAGAGTGACACGTTTCCATTGTCTTTGACCAGTATGACCAGTTTATGTTGAGCCTCGTCCGTCTCTGTGAATGAGCGCAGTGTTCTTATCCGTCCAGTATAGCGGTCCAGACCAAAGAGACTGTGGTCAGTAATTTGTTGTATGGAAAATAATAACCATCCGTTATATCCAATGTCTGCGTCATAAGCTCTAACTTTGGTAACTAACTGACCCGCGTTCACGTTGCGCGGAATGTCCTCCACACCTTCTGCGGAACCGTTGGTGCTGGTCGGGTACAAGATAACGGGCGCGTTGTCGTTCTGATCCAGAATGAACACGTTGACTGTGGCGTTGCTGCTCAGCGACGGAGTTCCAGAATCCGAGGCACACACCTTGAACTGGAATGTTTTCTCCACTTCAAAATCAAAAGCCTTCAGAGCTAATATCTCGCCATTTTCCGGGTTTATATTGAAAAAAGAGGCCAGTTTGTTAATGTCACCTTCAGGTTTGAGAATGCGATAAGAAACAAGCGCATTGCTACCCTCATCTGAATCAACCGCTTTGACTGAAAACATTGGGGCACCCGCCACGTTATTTTCACTGATATAAAAATCGTATTTGCTGACTATAAACTCCGGATGGTTATCGTTCACATCTGATATAAGAACACTAATCGTCTTGTCAGCCGTGAGTGCTGGCTCACCGGTGTCTTTAGCCGTAATTGTTATGTCGTATTGGGATCGCTTCTCTCTATCCAGCGCGCTCTTGGTAACGACGGAGTACATGTTTTCCTGGGACGATGGCATTATTGTAAAAGGTAAACCTGCCGTCATAGAACAAACTACTTTTCCATTCAGACCAGAGTCTTTGTCACTTACACTGATTAATCCTACCGTAGTCCCGATTCTGGAATCCTCGGGGAGAGCAGTGGAAAAAGATGTCACTTCAATCTCCGGTGCATTATCATTAAGATCAACTATTTTTACCACCACGCTTTTGTCAGTTGTAAGTGGAGCGGGTCCTCTGTCCGACGCCTGTATATCAATCTCGTAGCTGTCGTCTCTCTCAAAATCGATCATGCCTTTCACAATTATGAATCCTTTGTTGGCATCAACTTCAAACAGTTTTCGTATTTGGTCATTAACATTACTTCCGAGTGAATAAATTACTTCACCGTTGGATCCTTCATCTAGATCCGTAGCGTTTACTTGTATAACAGTGGTGCCAATAGGTGAGTTTTCGCTTAACATGACGGAGTAGCTTTCTTTAGTAAAAACCGGCAAATTATCATTGACATCTAAAACGTCTACTATTATCTGTATCGTACCGGACCGTGGAGGTTTCCCTCCGTCCAAAGCAGTTAGCAGCAATCTGTGACTACTCAGTGACTCTCTATCAAGTGGCTTCTGCAGATTAAGAATAGGTATTTTACCGTCCTTCCCTCTATCCCTGATCTCCAAACGAAAATGTTCATTTTGGTTCAGTTTGTACTGTTGGACAGAATTTGCCCCAACATCTTGGTCCTGCGCAGCTTGTAGTTGAAATCTTGTGCCAGGTAACAAAGATTCAGATATTTCAAGGCGTCTGACTTTCTCTGAAAAAAAGGGAGCATGGTCGTTTACATCCACCACCTCCACTGACACGTAGTGTATTTCCAGTGGGTTCTCTAGAACAGTTTTCAGATTGACGAGACAAACACTGCTCCGCTCACACATCCTCTCCCGGTCCACAGCATGGCTCACATGCAAATTCCCGTCGTTCTGGTTGATCTCAAAATGCGGTTCGTTCGAGCCAGAAACAATACGGAATCCTCTCTGCTTTAAGATAGCTACATCAAGTCCAAGGTCCTTCGCGACGTTTCCCACAATGCTTCCTCGTTTAATATCCTCGGATATGGAATACCGAACCTGTGCAGAGGCACTATGAAAAATAAAAACCAACGTGACCAAAAAAGCATCGAGGCGCCGGAGCAGCCTCCATGGCTCCCGTCGTCTTTGTTCCATCGTTCGATTAATACAATCTAATGTAGTCCAAAGTCTTACAACTAAAACCGATCCCTCGAATGAGTGGTATCCACCATATTCCTGAATTCAAACGATTCGGTCAAATAATCGTTTAAAACGGCTGTTGTTTTTCTCGCAAATAAATAGCCTGGAGATCACACGAACAAATGCTTCGACCTAAACAACTACAGAATGGCAAGAGGGTGGGCGGCTATGAATGACGAGAGGCTGTGATGAGACCCCTTGTTTTCATTTGCAGGCTACACTGCCACCCCACGACCACCAGACACACTGCAGTGCCCCGTGAGTCAACGGATACACTGTATGAATATTCAAAATATTGAATGGGTACGTACATGTGGCACCAAATATTGACATGGCTTTAACACATCCGTGATATGTATAACAGTCTTAAGTGTGTACATGGCTCGTATCAGGGGAATGCCTATAGATAGAGCATAGAATGCAGCATATAAATACCGACTTAAATAGATGGCATTCGAAAACAGTACGGAGAGCACGGTTATGCATTATAGGCATGGGTGAGTCCTCAAAACTCAAGAATTTAATGAAACTTATGGATACAAAAATATAGATCTATAGATAGATAGATACATAGAAAGATAGAATTTTTTTTATAATTATTTAGATGCATAGATAGATAGCTATATCGATATCAGAAAGACCTTTGTCAGGACCATGGAGAGTTGTGATGATGTGATTATTCAAAACGCAAAATCGAAGTATCGAAATCAACCTATGAATGTTCAAAGTTTTATATTTTGAGATTTTGCAGAATTTATATGATGATGATAACAACAACAGTCTTCTTAGCGCTTCAGAAGCATGTCTGGTCTGTGAAACCACAAAGTATTCCTATTGCCGCCCTATCATGTTATTGCTATGTTAGATGCTATACTCATTTCGGGTTTAATTATTCTCGTCATCAAAATAAGCAACACAATCAAACAATTCAATATCTCATTGATCTTACCTCAGCCAATGTACTCCTCCTGTCAGGGACCACTAGAGTGTTTCCATTGCTCCCCGGGACTATAGTAGATCCTATACTCATTCTGGGTCCAACTAACATGTAGCGTTTCTCTCCAGATCTGTACTGGATGCTGTGACACAGAGTTCCATCATAGTTGGTTTCTTGTAGGTACTTGGCAGCACTAAGTTCCCTTGGTTTGGAGCATTGCATCACGACCAACATGATGATGCTGGCGATGAAGAGAGCAGAGACAGAGCCCAGAGTTATCATCAGATAAAAAGTGACATTGCTCTCATCGTCTGCCTTTGAAACACTTTTCACATCAGAAGCTGAAATGGCTTCTTTGGGCTCCACCAGCTTGACAACCACAGTAGCTGTTGCTGAGAGTGACACATTCCCATTGTCTTTGACCAGTATGACCAGTTTATGTTGAGCCTCGTCTGTCTCTGTGAAGGAGCGCAGTGTTCTTATCCGTCCAGTATAGCGGTCCAAACCAAAGAGACTGTGGTCACTCACTTCCTGTAGTGAGAATAACAGCCAGCCGTTGTATCCTATATCAGCATCGTAGGCTCTCACTTTAGTCACCAGGTGGCCGGCAGGAACATTGCGAGGAACCTCTTCTACTCCCTCAGCAGAACCGTTAGAGCTGAGCGGATGTAAGATAACCGGAGGGTTGTCGTTATCATCCAGAATAAACACATGAACAGTGACGTTGCTGCTTCGGGAGTTAGTTCCCCCGTCCGTGGCAACAACGTGAAATTGGAACGTTTTAAGAGTTTCAAAATCAAAGCTTTTGTGGGCCAATATAATGCCGCTTTCATGGTTGATGTTAAGAAAGGACGAATGGTCCCTTTCCTCTCTTGGTATATGATATGAAATGAGGGAATTTGAATCCTCGTCTGGGTCAGAGGCTCTGACCGAAAAAAGGGAAGCACTTGGGATGTTGTTTTCAGTGATATAGAATGTGTAATGACTTAATGGAAAAGTAGGACTATTGTCGTTTACATCTGATACTACAATGTGTATATATTTTTCTGAAGATAGCATTGGCACTCCTGAGTCGCTGGCAATAATTCTAACATTGTATCCAGACTGCTTCTCTCTGTCTAAAGGGGATTTTGTGACCAACGAATACATTTTGTCTTGAGTAGAAGGTGATAACGTGAAAGGAATGTCATCACTTAAAGAGCAAACGACTTTTCCGTTAATACCAGAATCTAGATCATTCACGCTAATTAATGCAACAGTCGTTCCTAGTCGAGCATCTTCCGCAACAGCCCTTGAAAACGAGGTTACCTCTATTTCTGGCACATTGTCGTTCAAATCAACAATATTAACCAATACACTTTTGTCAGTCTTGAATTGGGCTGATCCTTTATCTGATGCCTGTACATCAATATCATAGCTCTCTGCCGTTTCGAAATCTAGTAAACCCTGCACAATAATTTCACCTGTAGTTGGATCTATACGGAAAAGATCTAGTATTTTGCGGTCCACGTTATTACCGAAGGAATAGATGACTTCTCCGTTCGAACCATCGTCTAAATCCGTGGCATTTATTTGTATTACTGTTGTGCCCAAAGGGGAATTTTCTTTCAAATGAACAGCATAAACGTCTTTCGTAAAAACTGGCATATTATCATTTATGTCTAAAACATCCACTAGGATTTGAACTGAACCTGATCTCGGCGGTTTTCCTCCATCGATGGCAGTAAGAAGTAATCTATGACTGGCCTTTGTCTCCCTATCAAGCGGCCTTAGCAGATTCAACACGGGTATTTTCCCGTCTTTTCCACGATCTTTAATTTCTAAACGGAAGTGGTCGTTGTGGCTCAGTTTATATTCTTGAACTGCAAACTGGCCAACGTCTGCGTCGCGAGCAGCTTGGAGTTGAATTCGTAATCCTGGCAGACCCGATTCAGAAATCTCCAAACGTGCCACCTTCTCCGAGAAGCTGGGAGAGTGGTCGTTCACGTCTAGCACCTCGACAACAACATAATGAATCTCAAGAGGATTTTCCAGAACAGTTTTCAGATTGATCAAGCAAGGACTGGTTCGTTCGCACACGGTCTCTCTGTCAATGATTTCCTTGACATACAATAAACCATCGTGCTGGTTGACCTGGAACAGAGACTCCGTAGACCCCGGCACGATTCGACATCCTCTCTCCTTCAATGAATTAGTATCCAGTCCCAAATCCTTTGCGATATTACCAACCACCGTTTCTTTTTTAACTTCCTCGGTTATGGAATAGCGGATCTGCGCCGAAACGTTGCACAACAACAGTAAGAGAAAACCGACGGCATAAGCGATGCTTGTCGGGGGTTCATTTTTCCCCATAATGGTCCAATCCTTCCATTTGAACATCGTCAAAGGTGAATTTAGGATATATGAGATCAACGAAAAAAATAATCCACTCGATCTCTAGCAGGTTATGATAATATTTCCACCGTCAGATTGAACCTTAGACATCGGCTCCTATTTCCACCTAGTCCGTGCAGGCGCTGCAGAGGGGTGGACCCCTCTTTCTAACAAAGGGTTACTTCGAAAACCACATGTGTGCTCGTATACTGACACCCAGTGATCATTCACGTGCAACGCCATTCTAACATTGGGTAACAGAAACTTGTGTTTCGTATATATTCAGACAACACTGGTGCAGCTACGACTCATAAGTAGGCCTATAATAATAATAATAATAATAATAATAATAATAATAATATTCATAATTAATGTATAATGATTGAATTTAAAATCACATGTTTACTATTATTTTGATACATGCATTTTGTTATGGGAAATAATATATTTCCCATAATAAAACGTAATCTTAATAAATTATATGTTTTTATGTTTTTCTTATTCAAACGGTATGGTATGGATAAAATATATTTAAGCATATCCTCTTAAAAATTAATGCAGTTTGGAATCGAGTTTTCTGAAGCCAATAGGTTTATGAACGACGATCCATACCCGCAATGCACCCTGGGAAGTTACTTTACTGAGGAAGAAAAGTGTTCTAATTTAGTAAAAAAAAATATATATCAACAAGCATTTAGCAGAACCGCAATACCGCTTGGACATCATGGACGGCAGCGGTCTCTTCTAGCACCATGGACAGCGACAAGACAAGGCTAGGATTCTAAGTCGAATGCGTATCACATTTGGAACACACACTCCCATCAATATATTAACCATATGGAAGATTAAATTAAATTAAAATGTTCATGTTAAAAACGTACTTTCCTGGCAAAAGTAAAACACTAAAGACTGAAGTTAATCTTACCTCTGTAGATGTACTCCTCCTGTCAGGGACCACTAGAGTGTTCCCATTGCTCCCCGGGACTATAGTAGATCCTATACTCATTCTGGGTCCAACTAACATGTAGCGTTTCTCTCCAGATCTGTACTGGATGCTGTGACACAAAGTTCCATCATAGTTGGTTTCTTGTAAATATTTGGCAGCGCTAAGTTCCCTTGGTTTGGAGCATTGCATCACAACCAACATGATGATGCTGGCGATGAAGAGAGCAGAGACAGAGCCCAGAGTTATCATCAGATAAAAAGTGACATTGCTCTCCTCGTCTGCCTTTGAAACACTTTTCACATCAGAAGCTGAAATGGCCTCTTTGGGCTCAACCAGCTTGACAACCACAGTAGCTGTTGCTGAGAGTGACACGTTCCCATTGTCTTTGACCAGTATGACCAGTTTATGTTGAGCCTCGTCTGTCTCTGTGAATGAGCGCAGTGTTCTTATCCGTCCAGTATAGCGGTCCAAACCAAAGAGACTGTGGTCCGTAACCAACTCGAAAGAGAACAACAGCCAGCCGTTATATCCCACATCGGCATCATAGGCTCTCACTTTAGTCACCAGGTGGCCTGCTTTCATGTTACGCGCCGTCTCCTCAACGCCCTCAGCAGAACCATTGGAGCTGAGTGGATACAAGATAACTGGAGCGTTGTCGTTCTGATCCAAAATGAACACGTTGACTGTGACGTTGCTGTTCATTTTTGGGATCCCTCCGTCCGAGGCAAGAACGAGGAATTTGAACATTTTCAGTTTTTCAAAATCGAAACTTTGAAGCGCTTGTATATCTCCATTTTCGGGGTTAATGTTTAGAATTGGTGTTATCTTACTGTCAGTGCTATCGTCTCTTATGATATGGTACGTAATAACTGCGTTTTCTCCTTCGTCGCGATCCGTCGCCGTCACGGAAAACAACGATGTCCCCTGGGCGTTATTCTCATTAAGGTAGAACGTATAAAGGTTTCGGGAAAATTCAGGTTTGTTATCATTGACGTCTGAGACATCGATTGTTAATGTAAGCTCCGAGGACAGGGGTGGATTCCCTGCGTCTTTGGCCACTATTGTTAAGTCGTAGAAGGGCTGCTTCTCTCTGTCCAGCGGGGACTTTGTGACCACCGCGTACATGTTGTCCTGAATGGAAGGTGCGAGTGTGAAAGGCACATCGCCGCTTACAAGGCTCGTAACTTTTCCGTTGATTCCGGAATCTAAATCCGTTATGCTTATTAATGCTACCGTGGTTCCTGGTCTAGAATCTTCGGAAATTGTGTTAGACAACGAGGTCACGTCAATTTCTGGTGCATTGTCATTTTGGTCCACAACCTGAATGCTGACGCTTTTATCCGTTCTGAATGGTACAGCTCCTCTGTCAGATGCTTGAATATCAATCTCATAACCGTCCTCAATTTCATAGTCCATACTGCCTTTCACTGTTATTTCGCCTGTCATCTGATCAACGGCGAACACTTCTCGGACCTTATTTTTGACGTTACCAAACGAATATATAACTTCGCCGTTCAAGCCTTCATCTAAATCCGTGGCATTTACTTGAAGGACTGTGGTGCCAATCGGGGAGTTTTCGTTCAAAGACGCAGAATACTCCTCCTTTGTGAAAACAGGCATATTATCGTTCACATCTAACACATCAATGTGTATTTCCACCGTCCCTGTTCTGGCAGGCTTCCCACCGTCCGTTGCAGTAAGTAATAGATTATGAAAACTAGATTTTTCTCTGTCAAGCGGGCTTTGCAAATACAAAATAGGAACTTTACCCTCCTTCCCGCGATCTTTCACCTCCAACCTAAAATGATTATTTGCACTGAGCATATAATGTTGAACAGAATGTATCCCCCCATCTGGGTCCCAGGCAGCGTGTAATTGGAACCTTGCTCCTGGTAAGGATGACTCTGAAATCTCTATTGTTTTCTTTTCCTCTGGAAAAAGTGGCGAGTGGTCATTTACATCCAACACTTCCACTGCGACATAATGGATCTCGAGAGGGTTTTCCAGCACGCTTTTGAGGTTAATCAAACAAACACTGACCCGGTCGCAAATTTTCTCGCGATCTATGCTCTGGTTCACGTATAAAATGCCATCATTTTGATTTACCAGGAAAAGGGGCTCGGTAGCACTCGATACAATGCGAAATCTCCTCTGTTTCAACATGTTCCGATCCAGTCCGAGGTCCTTAGCGATATTCCCTACTGCGGTCCCTTCTTTAATTTCTTCAAATATAGAATATTTGATCTGGCCGGATGTCTCCACAAGAAGCATCGTGAATGCGAACACAAAGAAAGCAAACGGTCTTCTTTGTCGCCATGGATGACGTCCTTTTTGTTCCATAATGCAATTGAATCACGAATACCGAAAACGTATATTTAAAAACAGTGCAATTATATCCCTATTAGGTTAGATCCAGCACAGCTGCAACAAGGGCGATGATATAAAGGCCAACTCTAAACAGTTTTAACGTTCGGAGTAGGCTACTACCCCTGTAATCACAGCATTGTGTATCGCTGAACACGGGAGAGTCGGTCTCCTCCCAATGATGACCAACCTGAGCAAGGTTTATATAGTAGAGCAGTGCCACCTCGCGATGTTAAGGTAAAAGACATCCTTTCAATCGCGGTCAAAATGATTGTTACAGAAAACTCATTGCAGTATGCATGCTATGGCTACCAAATTTTGGGGATAACATAGAGAACCTTAAGCCGAATAAACGGTGTATAAATAAACAAATACATCATGTTGTTGTGACATTGGAACACAGCATATTCAATTGAACATGAATGGACAAAATCTAAATTAAAAGTGTATTTTCTAATTATTAGAAACATCCAGTCGCAATAACAAGTATCTTTAAATGTCAGACTGGTGAAACTGCATCCTACCTTCACCATCATCCCCTCCTCCCTCCAAGTCCAACACCAACACCAACACCACCACCCCCTCAACCACCAACACTATCACCCTTTAACAACCACTCCACTACCATCACCACAACCACCCCCACCTCGAGCACCTCCTCCACTACCTTTGCACCACCACCACCCCTTGCTCCTACACCACCACCCCCTTAACCACCACTACATCCTGCCCTATCTTCACCACCACCTCCACGGACAGGCATGACGTTGCAAAGGTGATACCTCCAGTAAGGAAATATAATGTATTAAGTTTGCAGGGAAACGAAGATGCATGTCTTAATAGCAACAAGAGCGAACACATCCCCCATTAAACATCTATTTTATTGGATTCCACATTTTTAGAAATGTAATACACTTTCAGTAGCCTACGTGCTGAAAGCTTTTTTAAAACAATACTTTGTAGATGTGACTGAAAACACCTTAGACCTTGTGATACGTTTTATGCTTTATGAATAAATATCGGTTTATATTCAAAGGCGAGCAACCATGAATTACGTAAATTACACATATATGTTATTTCTTACCTCTGCAGATGTACTCCTCCTGTCAGGGACAACTAGAGTGTTCCCATTGCTCCCCGGGACTATAGTAGATCCTATACTCATTCTGGGTCCAACTAACATGTAGCGTTTCTCTCCAGATCTGTACTGGATGCTGTGACACAGAGTTCCATCGTAGTTGGTTTCAGGTAAATATTTGGAGGATACGTCCGTGGTTTTAGAGCACTGCATTGCAATCAGCACAATGATACTGATGAGAAAAAGAGTTGAAACTGAGGCCAGAGTTATCATTAAATAAAATGTCACGCCACTATCCCCAATGTCAGTCGCTGCACTTTTCACATCAGAAGCTGAAATGGCCTCTTTGGGCTCCACCAGCTTAACAACAACAGTAGCTGTTGCTGAGAGTGACACGTTCCCATTGTCTTTGACCAGTATGACCAGTTTATGTTGAGCCTCGTCTGTCTCTGTGAATGAGCGCAGTGTTCTTATCCGTCCAGTATAGCGGTCCAAACCAAAGAGACTGTGGTCACTCACTTCCTGTAGTGAGAATAACAGCCAGCCGTTGTATCCTATGTCAGCATCGTAGGCTCTCACTTTAATCACCAGGTGGCCTGCAGGAACATTGCGAGGAACCTCCTCTACTCCTTCAGCAGATCCGTTAGAGCTGAGCGGATGTAAGATAACTGGAGGGTTGTCGTTCTTGTCCAAGACGAACACGTTCACAGTGACGTTTTTGCTAAGTGAATGACTTCCAGAGTCTCGGGCAATCACTTGAAATCTGAAGGTTTTTACACTTTCAAAGTCAAAGCTTCTAAGTGCAAAAATGTCCCCGCTTTCAGGAATAATGTTTAGAGTGGATGTGAGCTTGTTATGTTGAACTTCATCTTTGAAAATGCTATATGAAATCAGAGCATTGTCTCCTAGATCGCGGTCAGAGGCCCTTACCGAAAATACCAAAGCTCCGGGGTTATTATTTTCAGGAACATAGAATGTATAAGGGCTGACTAAAAAATCGGGACTGTTGTCATTCACATCTGAAACATCGATTCTAATGTTTTTTTCTGATGATAATGACGGATCCCCTCCATCCTTGGCCAGGATTGCAATGTCATAGTGAGACTCCCTCTCTCTGTCTAAGAGGGATTTGGTGACCACAGAGTACATGTTATCCTGCAACGATGTGATCAGTTCGAATGGAACTTTGTTCTTAATAGAACAAATTACTTTCCCATTGACCCCTGAATCCCGGTCGTTAACGCTAATCAAAGCCACTGTGGTTCCTGTTCGGGAGTCCTCTGGTATTGCGCTAGAAAATGACGTTAATTCAATCTCTGGGGCATTGTCGTTTAAGTCTACTATTTTAATAATTACACTTTTGTCAGTTGTCAAGGGAACAGTTCCCTTGTCAGATGCTTTTATATCTATCTGGTATCTATCTTTTTCTTCATAATCAATGACCCCTTTCACAACGATCTCACCTGTATTAATATCTACATCAAATAGATTCCGTATCTTTTCTTTGACGTTGCTACCATATGCATAAACCACTTCCCCGTTTAAACCTAGGTCGAGGTCAGTGGCGTTTACTTGTAAAACTGCCGTACCAATAGGAGAATTCTCTTTTAATACTGCAGTATAGGAGTCTCGTGTGAAAACGGGCAAATTGTCGTTCACATCTAAGACGTCAACAAGAATATCGATAGCAGCTGATCGAGGAGGCTTTCCTCCGTCCATGGCAGTAAGCAGTAATTTATGGCTTTCCATGGTTTCTCTATCTAACTGTTTTTGTAAATGTAAAATAGGGATAATTCCATCCTCCCCTCTATCGTTCACCTCTAAACGAAAATGTTCATTAGAGCTGAGTTTATATTGTTTGATAGAGTGAACGCCACTGTCCAGATCATGGGCCGCCTGCAGTTGAAACCGAGCACCGGGTAGCGCTGACTCAAAGATT
Organism: Gadus morhua; assembly: GCF_902167405.1. Lineage (NCBI taxonomy): Eukaryota > Metazoa > Chordata > Actinopteri > Gadiformes > Gadidae > Gadus > Gadus morhua. The sequence continues at coordinate 15,404,822 of NC_044057.1, forward strand.
TCTAATCTAGTCTCTTTCTCCGGGAAGGTGGGGGAATGGTCGTTCAGGTCCAGAATCTCTACCGATACATAATGAATTTCAAGTGGGGTTTCTAAAACGGTTTTCAAGTTGATCACACAAGCGCTGATCTGTCCGCATATCTCCTCTCGGTCTAATTGGCGATCCACGTACAATATTCCGTCGTCCAGATTTACCCGAAACAGGGAGTCTGTAGAACCAGTCACAATACGAAACGCTCTGTGTTTCAGTGTTTTCGTATCGATTCCCAAATCCTTGGCTATATTTCCAACCACGGTCCCTTCTTTAACCTCCTCAGAAATGGAATATCGTATTTGCGCCGAGGCCACGGTCCATAACAGCAGATGCATGCAGACGAGCCATCGCCATTGTCTGAGGCGCGCGGCTACACACCCTCTTTGTTCCATAATTTGACAAAAAAAAATGAAAAATGCTAAGTCGGAGAAAACTGTAATGGAATTGAATCGATTCTCATTTTGCCATTTGAAAAGCTTCGATATTGTTCACAGCTATCATGTTATAACAATGTAGTAGTATCCAGGGAAAGCTGCAGCTTCACTGATATTGTAAACGAAATGAGTTATGGAGGCGGGCTTACAGGCAGAGGGTGGTCGTTCACAAGACGATATTTTCTTAATCTATACTGACACCAAGCGATTCAGAGAAACATTGCCAGCACTTTCTAAAGGTGAAATATGTAAAGGCCTTAACTGTCTGGTAAACACTGAGACAAAGACAAACAAAACACTAAATAAAATTCGGTTTTTTAATGAACACAAATCTTCGTAGGATTAAATCAAATATAGATAACTATTTTGGGTGACAAGATAATATCTGTGACAATAAAGAGATAATCTTCAAACGAATTTGTCGTCAAAAACCGACGCAAAGAACGTATAATGTGTAATTTGATAACCCTATCAAATATGCGGAAAAAGCTTGTTTTCGTTTGACCTGATTTAATGTTGTTGTCAGGAAAAATAAGCAAAAATATCTAACAATTTAATATTTGATGGTTCTTACCTCAGCAGATGTACTCCTCCTGTCAGGGACCACTAGAGTGTTCCCATTGCTCCCCGGGACTATAGTAGATCCTATACTCATTCTGGGTCCAACTAACATGTAGCGTTTCTCTCCAGATCTGTACTGGATGCTGTGACACAGAGTTCCGTCATAGTTTGTTTCTGGTAAATACTTGGAGGATACGTCTGTTTTTTTAGAGCACTGCATTGCAATCAGCACAATAATACTGATAAGAAATAGAGTTGAAACTGAAGCAAGAGTTATCATTAAATAAAATGTCACGCCACTATCCCCAATGTCAGTCGCTGCACTTTTCACATCAGAAGCTGAAATGGCCTCTTTGGGCTCCACCAGCTTAACAACAACAGTAGCTGTTGCTGAGAGTGACACGTTTCCATTGTCTTTGACCAGTATGACCAGTTTATGTTGCGCCTCGTCTGTCTCTGTGAATGAGCGCAGTGTTCTTATCCGTCCAGTATAGCGGTCCAAACCAAAGAGACTGTGGTCAGTAATTCTTTGTATGGAAAATAATAACCATCCGTTATATCCAATGTCGGCGTCATAAGCTCTGACTTTGGTGACTAAGTGACCCGCGTTCACGTTGCGCGGAATGTCCTCCACACCTTCTGCGGAACCGTTGGTGCTGGTCGGGTACAAGATAACGGGCGCGTTGTCGTTCTGATCCAGAATGAACACGTTGACAGTGGCGTTGCTGGTCAGTGACGGAGTTCCGGAATCCGAGGCACACACCTTGAACTGGAATGTTTTCTCTTCTTCGAAATCAAAAGACTTCAGAGCTAATATCTCGCCATTTTCCGGGTTTATATTAAAAAAAGATGCCCGTTTGTTAATGTCACCTTCAGGTTTGAGAATGCGATAAGAAACAAGCGCATTGCTACCCTCATCTGAATCAACCGCTTTGACTGAAAACATTGGGGCACCCGCCACGTTATTTTCACTGATATAAAAATCGTATTTGCTGACTATAAACTCCGGATGGTTATCGTTCACATCTGATATAAGAACACTAATCGTCTTGTCAGCCGTGAGTGCTGGCTCACCGGTGTCTTTAGCCGTAATTGTTACGTCGTATTGGGATCGCTTCTCCCTATCCAGCGCGCTCTTGGTAACGACGGAGTACATGTTTTCCTGCGACGATGGCATTATTGTAAAAGGCAAACCTGTCGTCATAGAACAAACTACTTTCCCATTCAGACCAGAGTCCTTGTCACTTACACTGATTAATGCTACCGTGGTTCCGATTCTGGAATCCTCGGGGAGAGCAGTGGAAAAGGATGTCAATTCAATCTCCGGTGCATTATCATTAAGATCAACTATTTTAACCAATACGCTTTTGTCTGTTTTAAGTGTAGCGGATCCTCTGTCCGACGCCTGTATATCAATCTCGTAGCTGTCGTCTGTCTCAAAATCTATCTCATCTTTTACAATTATGAATCCTTTGTTGGCGTCAACTTCAAATACTTTGCGGATTTGTTCGTTGACATGATTAGCAAACGAATAAATTACTTCACCGTTGGATCCTTCATCTAGATCCGTTGCATTTACTTGTAACACGGTGGTGCCAATAGCTGAGTTTTCATTCAACATAACGGAGTAGCTATCTTTATTAAAAACTGGGTGATTGTCATTAACGTCTAACACGTTCACTATAATCTGTACAGTACCGGATTTTGGAGGTTTCCCCCCGTCCAAAGCTGTTAACAGTAATATGTGACTACTCATTGACTCTCTATCGAGTGGCTTCTGCAGATTGAGAATAGGTATTTTACCGTCCTTCCCTCTATCCCTGATCTCCAAACGAAAATGTTCATTTTGGTTCAGTTTGTAATGTTGGACAGAATATGACCCAACATCTTGGTCCTGTGCAGCCTGTAATGTAAATTTAGCACCAGGTAATACAGATTCAGATATTTCAAGACGTTGGACTGTATCTGAAAAAACGGGAGCATGGTCATTCACATCCACCACCTCTACTGACACGTAGTGTATTTCCAGTGGGTTCTCTAGAACGGTTTTCAGATTGACGAGACAAACACTGCTCCGCTCACACATCCTCTCCCGGTCCACAGCCTGGCTCACATACAAATTCCCGTCGTTCTGGTTGATCTCAAAATGCTGTTCGTTCGAGCCAGAAACGATACGGAATCCTCTCTCCTTTAAGATAGCTAGATCAAGTCCAAGGTCCTTCGCGACGTTTCCCACAATGCTTCCTCGTTTAATATCCTCGGATATGGAATACCGAACCTGTGCAGAGGCAGTATGAAACACAAAAATCAATGCGACCAAAAAAGCATCGAGGCGCCGGAGCAGCCTCCTTGGCTCCCGACTCCGTCGTCTTTGTTCCATCGTTCGAATAATACAATATAATGTAGTCCAAAGTCATAAAACTAGAACCGATCCCTCGAATGAGCGGTATCCACCATATTCCTGAATTAAAACGATTAGGTGAAATAATCTTTAAAAACGGCCTTTGTTTTTCTCACAAATAAATGGCCTAAATCACACGAACGAATGTTTCGACCGAACAACTACAGAATGGCAAGGGTGCAGACTGCTATGAATGACGAGAGGCTGCGATGAGACCCCGTGTTTTCATTTGCTGGCTACACTGCCACCCCACGACCACCAGACACACTGCAGCGGCTCGTGAGACAACGGAAACACTATGTGAATATTCCGAATGCATTAGATGCATGGGTGAGTCTTCAAAACTCAAGAATTTAAAGAAACTTGTCGAAACAAAAATATAGATCTATAGATAGATAGATACATGGATGGATAGAAAAAAAGATGCATAATTCTATTGATGTATAGATAGATAGATATATCGATATATAGCAGAAAGAATTTCGTCAGGACCGTGGAGAGTGCCGTTGTGATTATTCAAAACGAAAAAACAAATTACCGAAATGAACGTATGAGTGTTCAAAGTTTTAAATGTTGAGGTTTTGCAGAATTGATATGATGATGATAACAACAACAGTATTCTTTGCGTTTCAGAACCATGTCTGGTCTGTATAACCACAAAGCATTCCCATTGCTGCCCTATATTATTGCTATTTTAGATGCCAAACTCATTTTGGGTTTAATTATTCCCATCATCAAAATAAGCAACACAATCAAACAATTCAATATCTCATTGATCTTACCTCTGTAGATGTACTCCTCCTGTCGGGGACCACTAGAGTGTTCCCATTGCTCCCCGGGACTATAGTAGATCCTATACTCATTCTGGGTCCAACTAACATGTAGCGTTTCTCTCCAGATCTGTACTGGATGCTGTGACACAGAGTTCCGTCATAGTTGGTTTCTTGTAAATACTTTGCAGCACCAAGTTCCCTTGGTTTGGAGCATTGCATCACAACCAACATGATGATGCTGGCGATGAAGAGAGCAGAGACAGAGCCCAGAGTTATCATCAGATAAAAAGTGACATTGCTCTCATCGTCTGCCTTTGAAACACTTTTCACATCAGAAGCTGAAATGGCCTCTTTGGGCTCCACCAGCTTGACAATCACAGTAGCTGTTGCTGAGAGTGACACGTTCCCATTGTCTTTGACCAGTATGACCAGTTTATGTTGAGCCTCGTCTGTCTCTGTGAATGAGCGCAGTGTTCTTATCCGTCCAGTATAGCGGTCCAAACCAAAGAGACTGTGGTCACTCACTTCCTGTAGTGAGAATAACAGCCAGCCGTTGTATCCTATGTCAGCATCGTAGGCTCTCACTTTAGTCACCAGGTGGCCTGCAGGAACATTGCGAGGAACCTCCTCTACTCCCTCAGCAGAACCGTTAGAGCTGAGCGGATGTAAGATAACCGGAGGATTGTCATTATCATCCAGAATGAACACATGAACAGTGACGTTGCTGCTTCGTGAGTTAGTTCCCCCGTCCGTGGCAACAACATGAAATTGGAACGTTTTAAGAGTTTCAAAATCAAAGCTTTTGTGGGCCACTATAATGCCGCTTTCATGGTTGATGTTAAGAAAAGAGGAATGTTCCCGTTCCACTCTTGGTATATGATATGAAATTAGGGAATTTGAATCTTCGTCTGGGTCGGAGGCTCTGACTGAAAAAAGGGAAGCACTTGGGTTGTTGTTTTCAGTGATATAGAATGTGTAATGGCTTAATGGAAATGTAGGACTATTGTCGTTTACATCTGATACTACAATGTGTATATATTTTTCTGAAGATAGCATTGGCACTCCTGAGTCGCTGGCAATAATTCTAACATTGTATCCAGACTGCTTCTCTCTGTCTAAAGGGGATTTTGTGACTAACGAATACATTTTGTCTTGAGTAGAAGGTGATAACGTGAAAGGAATGTCATCACTTAAAGAGCAAACAACTTTTCCGTTAAGCCCAGAATCTAGATCATTCACGCTTATTAATGCAACAGTCGTTCCTAGTCGAGCATCTTCCGCAACTGCCCTTGAAAACGAAGTTACTTCTATTTCTGGCACATTATCGTTCAAATCCACAATATTAACCAATACACTTTTGTCTGTCTTGAAAGGAGCTGGTCCCTTATCTGAAGCCTTTATATCAATGTCATAGCTCTCTGCCATTTCGAAATCTAGTAAACCCTGCACAATAATTTCACCTGTATTTGGATCTATGCGAAAAAGTTCTAGTATTGTGCGGTCCACGTTATTACCGAAGGAATAGAGGATTTCTCCGTTCGATCCCTGGTCTAAATCTGTGGCATTTATTTGTATTACGGTGGTGCCTATAGGGGAATTTTCATTCAAATTAACAGCATAAACTTCTTTGGTAAAAATTGGCATATTATCATTAACATCTAAAACATCCACTTGGATTTGCACTGAACCTGATCTCGGGGGTTTTCCTCCATCGATGGCAGTAAGAAGTAATCTATGACTGGCCTTTGTCTCCCTATCAAGCGGCCTTAGCAGATTCAACACGGGTATTTTACCGTCTTTTCCACGATCTTTAATTTCTAAACGGAAGTGGTCGTTGTGGCTCAGTTTATACTCTTGAACTGTAAACTGACCAACGTCCGAGTCACGAGCGGTTTGGAGTTGAATCCGTAATCCTGGCTGACTGGATTCAGAAACCTCTAAACGAGCCTCCTTCTCCGAGAAGATGGGAGAGTGATCGTTCACGTCTAGCACCTCGACAACAACATAATGAATCTCAAGAGGATTCTCCAGAACAGTTTTCAGATTGATCAAGCACGGACTTGTTCGTTCGCACACGGTCTCTCTGTCAATGATTTCCTTGACATACAATAAACCATCGTGCTGGTTGACCTGGAACAGAGACTCCGTAGACCCCGGCACGATTCGACATCCTCTCTCCTTCAATGAATTAGTATCCAGTCCCAAATCCTTTGCGATATTACCAACCACCGTTCCTTTTTTAACTTCCTCGGTTATGGAATAGCGGATCTGCGCCGAAACGTTGCATAACAAAAGTAAGAGAAAACCGACGGCATAAGCGATGCTTGCCGGGTGTTCAATTTTCTCCATAATGGTCCAATCCTTCCATTTGAACATCGTCAAGGTGAATCGAGGATATATGAGATCAACGAAAAAATAATCCACTCGATCTCTAGTAGGTTATGATAATATTTCCACCGTCAGATTGAACCTTAGCCATCGGCTCCTATTTCCACCTAGTCCGTGCAGGCGCAGCAGAGGGGTGGACCCCTCTTTCCAACAAAGGGTTACTTCGAAAACCAAATGTGTGCTCGTATACTGACACCCAGTGATCATTCACGTGCAACGCCATTCTAACATTGGGTAACAGAGACTCGTGATTCGTATATATTCGGACAATTCTGGTGCAGCTACCGACTCATAATAATAATAATAATAATATGTATAATAATATGCATATTGATATTCCTGTATAATGATTTAATGTATAATCACATGTTTACTATTATTTTGATGCAACATGTATTTTGATACAATAGGAAATAACATATTTCCCATATTCAAAAGATAACCTTGATAAATAATGAGTTTATGTGTTTTTCTTAATCTAACAGTACATTGGAGTGGATGAATTATATTTAAGTATATCCTCTTAACAATTAATGCAGTTTGGAGGAGGTTTCTGAAGCCAAGGTTTATGAACGACGATCCATACCCGCAAAGCACTCTGTGAAGTTATTTTACTGAGGAAGAAAAGTGTTCTCATTTAGCAGAACCGCAATACCGCTTGGACATCATGGACGGCAGCGGTCTCTTCTAGCAACATGGACAGCAACAAGATAAGGCAAGGATTCTGAGTTGAATGCATACAATATTTGGAACCCACACTTCCATCAATATATTTTCCATAGAGAAGTTACAATTCACTTAAAATGTTCAGGTTCAAAACGTACTTTCCTTGCAAAAGTAAAACACTAAAGACTGAAGTTAATCTTACCTCTGTAGATGTACTCCTCCGGTCAGGGACCACTAGAGTGTTCCCATTGCTCCCCGGGACTATAGTAGATCCTATACTCATTCTGGGTCCAACTAACATGTAGCGTTTCTCTCCAGATCTGTACTGGATGCTATGACAAAGAGTTCCGTCATAGTTTGTTTCTGGTAAATACTTGGAGGATACGTCCGTGGTTTTAGAGCACTGCATTGCAATCAGCACAATGATACTGATGAGAAAAAGAGTTGAAACTGAAGCCAGAGTTATCATTAAATAAAATGTCACGCCACTGTCCCCAATGTCAGTCGCTGCACTTTTCACATCAGAAGCTGAAATGGCCTCTTTGGGCTCCACCAGCTGGACAACCACTGTAGCTGTTGCTGAGAGTGAAACGTTCCCATTGTCTTTGACCAGTATGACCAGTTTATGTTGAGCCTCGTCTGTCTCTGTGAATGAGCGCAGTGTTCTTATCCGTCCAGTATAGCGGTCCAAACCAAAGAGACTGTGGTCACTCACTTCCTGTAGTGAGAATAACAGCCAGCCGTTGTATCCTATATCAGCATCGTAGGCTCGCACTTTAGTCACCAGGTGGCCTGCAGGAACATTGCGAGGAACCTCCTCTACTCCTTCAGCAGAACCGTTAGAGCTTAGCGGATGTAAGATAACTGGAGGGTTGTCGTTCTGGTCCAGAAGAAACACGTTCACCGTCACGTTGCTACTCAATGCCGGCGTTCCAGAGTCAGAGGCCACTATTTTAAATGTGAATGTTTTTAGAGACTCAAAGTCAAATGTTTTCAGTGCAGAAATCTGTCCGTTATCTGAGTTCACATTGAGGAAGGAGGCCATATCTTTGGGACCCCCTTGTCTGAGAATATGATACGTTATGGCTGCGTTTTCATTCAGATCCCGGTCAGAAGCGCTCACTGAGAATATGGAGGCTAACACTGCATTGTTCTCTACTAGATACAACTCTACTGGATTCTTTAGGAAATACGGACTGTTATCATTCACATCCGCTATCTGAACCCCGAGGGTCTTGGAGGTTAACAACGGAGGTTCCCCACAGTCTGTAGCGGTGATCGTTATATCATAATGAGACACAGTCTCTCGATCCAGCAAGCCCTTAGTGACAACGGAATAGACGTTGTCTTTGTAGGTGGGTTTCAGTTCAAAGGGAAGATCTTTGGTGAGGCTTAATATGATTTTCCCGTTGACACCTGAGTCCTTATCTGACACGCTAATCAAAGAGATACCTGTGCCAGGTTTGGTGTCTTCTGGCACTGTGTTTGAGAGAGATGTAACTTCTATAGTTGGTGGGTTATCATTCAGGTCTTGTATCTTTATGATGACCCTGCACTCGGCTGATAGAGGTGGCATCCCTCTATCTGAGGCTTGCACGTCGATCTTGTAGACCACTGCTTTTTCAAAATCCACTCCTCCTTTCACTTTAATTTCCCCACTCTTGCTATTCAATTCAAATAAATCATAGATATTTTTGTTCAATGTTTTTCCTAGGCTATACTCAATCTCACCATTAACTCCTTCATCTTTGTCTGCTGCTGTTACTTTTATAACCTCAGTAGCAATTGGAACATTTTCTCGAATTGTAACATGGTAGGTATCCTGACTGAAAACTGGGCGGTTATCATTACTGTCAAGAACAATGATTGAAACATTCAGAGTACCTGATCTGCGAGGCTTACCTCCATCTATTGCTGTTAAAACCAGCATGTGTTTGCTCATTTGCTCTCTGTCTAACGCCTTCTTCAAAACTAAGAATGGAATTTTATCGTCATCACTTTGCCGCACATCTATTTCAAAGTGATCGTTAGACGTTAATGTATATGTGCGAACTGAGTTTATTCCGGCGTCAGGATCACGAGCAGCTTGGAGTTTAAATCTCATTCCCGGGGCCGTATGTTCTGCTATTTCAAACGTTTGCTCCTTTTCAGGAAAACGAGGGGAGTTATCATTAACATCAGCAATTCCTATGACCAGATAATGGATTTCAAGTGGATTTTCAACTACAATCTTTAGCTCCAAAAGACAAGCGCTGTCCTCACTGCACATTTCTTCTCTGTCAATTTTTCCATTCACGGTCAAGTCTCCATTGCTCTGATTCACGCCAAAAAGAGAATCCATAGAAGTCGACACAATTCGAAAGCGGCGATCAATCAAAGACGCAATGTCAATGCCAAGATCCTTTGCAATATTCCCAACGACAGATCCATGTTTTACCTCTTCTGGAATAGAGTATCTTAACTGAGCTAAAGCCTTTTCTTGGAAAAATAGCAATAGAAGGGACCAATAGAAAACAGACCGAACAAAGATAGTATTTTGTCCGAGTGATTTACTCCCCATGTTTAGATGAAAAAACAACGAGCATCTATAACTAAAAAGATTGCGGTGCAAAGCTTTCAGATCAAAACGCCAGGTCCAACATAGTAAAATAAAGCGCACCTCGTCCTTCCGAATCCGTTCTGACTCCAACCTCTCCTCTACGCTGTTCTCAAACAAAAGGCGATGGGAGGAACGGAATCGTGCAACGGCTTCGTGGTGTCACACTGGCACCCAGAGGTGAAATGTTTTTTTCACATTTTACAAACGATGCCCCCTGTTCATTTTCGTATGCCTTTCTTGTGACATAGTCAGGCAATGCAACAAATTAATGAACAAATAAATAATAAATACATCTTCACTTTGCAAGCCAGTATTTCCACTTCATTACCAGCCCTCTCCAAGCAGGCCCATAATATCATTTAAGAGGTCCATAGTATTTTTGTTTTGTTTTTTTATACATTTGTTAAAGGCCTAATTATTAGTAATTGTCTTATTAACTTGACTAGTAATTAAGTCAAATAGTCTTAATAATAATTATCTAGCATTTGTATGCGAATTCGTTAAAATGAATCCTTAATAAACATGCATTTCAACTTTTCCAAAGATCATGATGCATTACGAAACTGTAGTTATAAATTGTTCCCTTACCTCTGTAGAAGTACTCCTCCTGTCAGGGACCACTAGAGTGTTCCCATTGCTCCCCGGGACTATAGTAGATCCTATACTCATTCTGGGTCCAACTAACATGTAGCGTTTCTCTCCAGATCTGTACTGGATGCTGTGACACAGAGTTCCATCATAGTTTGTTTCAGGTAAATACTTGGAGGATACATCCGTGGTTTTAGAGCACTGCATTGCAATAAGCACAATAATACTGATGAGAAAAAGAGTTGAAACTGAAGCCAGAGTTATCATTAAATAAAATGTCACGCCACTGTCCCCAATGTCAGTCGCTGCGCTTTTCACGTCAGAAGCTGATATCGCCTCTTTGGGCTCCACCAGCTTGACAACCACAGTAGCTGTTGCTGAGAGTGACACGTTCCCATTGTCTTTGACCAGTATGACCAGTTTATGTTGAGCCTCGTCTGTCTCTGTGAATGAGCGCAGTGTTCTTATCCGTCCAGTATAGCGGTCCAGACCAAAGAGACTGTGGTCACTCACTTCCTGTAGTGAGAATAACAGCCAGCCGTTGTATCCTATGTCAGCATCGTAGGCTCTCACTTTAGTCACCAGGTAGCCTGCAGGAACATTGCGAGGAACCTCCTCCACTCCCTCAGCAGAACCGTTAGAGCTGATCGGATGTAAGATAACCGGAGGGTTGTCGTTCTGGTCCAGAAGAAACACGTTGACTGTGACGTTGCTTCTTAGCGGGGGACTTCCGGAGTCGAGGGCCACAACTTGGAACTGAAATTTCTTTAACGTTTCAAAGTCAAAGCTTTTCATCGCAGAAATGTGGCCATTATCCGAATTAATGTTTAGGAAAGATGACATGTCATTCCGACTTCCATCCCCTCGAACTGTTTGGTATATTATCGCAGCGTTTTCGTTTAAATCTTTATCGAATGCACTAACTGAAAATATAGAGGCACTGGGAGTATTATTTTCCAGTAAATATAACTCGAGAGGATTTTGTGCGAACTCGGGGCTGTTGTCGTTTACGTCAGAAATCTGAACGCTCAGAGTTTTAAATGTGGACAGAGGGGACTGACCACAGTCGGTAGCCGTTAATGTGACGTCATAATGGGACATGGTTTCTCTGTCCAACTTCTCTTTGACAACCAACGAGTACATGTTATCCTTATATGACGGTTTCAATTCAAATGGTACATTTTCGTTCAGACTACATATCACTTTTCCATTCAGTCCAGAATCAATATCAGTGACACTTACGAGGTAAATGACGGTCCCTTGTTTTGAATCTTCGGACACGCTGTCAGAAATCGACGTCACTTCTATCGCTGGTTTATTGTCATTAACGTCTTCTATTTTTATTATAACTCTACAATCGGTTGTCATTGGAGGCTGGCCTTTGTCAGAGGCTTGGATATCTATTTTATAAACATCCATTGTCTCATAGTCAATCTTTCCTTTGACTAGAATTTCTCCAGTTATTTTATCTAAGGAAAATAGTTCTACTATTTTAGCGGTACTGTCAGTTCCAAATGCATACTCAACCTGCCCATTCGTCCCCTCGTCTAAATCATTTGCCTGTACCTTTATTACAACAGTACCAGTGTCAACATTTTCTCGTAACATAACTGAATAAACCTCTTGAGAAAATATTGGTCTATTGTCATTGTTATCAAGAACTAGTATAGTAACATTGAGATGTGCCGATTTATGCGGTTTTCCTCCGTCTACAGCTGTAAGAACCAGGTTGTAATTCGTTCTCTGCTCCCTGTCCAATTGCCGCTGCAAGACCAAAAACGGAATTTTGTCTTCTCCCCTATCTCTAATTTCGAGTTGAAAATGATCGTTCTGACTCAGTAGATAACGTTGTACCGAATTAATTCCGACGTCTGGATCGTGGGCCCCTGCCAGTTGAAATCTTGCCCCCTGCAGAATGCTTTCTGCGATCTCGATCACCTTTTCTTTCTCCGGAAATATGGGTGCGTTGTCATTTCTATCTGTTACTTCCACGCTTATGTAGTGAATTTCAAGTGGATTTTCAATAACAATTTTGAGCTCCACTAAACACGCACCGCTGTGTTCGCAAATGTCTTCTCGGTCCACCTTCTGAGTATTGTACAGAGCACCATTGTTCTGGTTTACCTCAAATAGCGAATCTTTAGTTCCAGCCACGATGCGGAATCGCCTTTCCTTCAAAGTCGTTGGATCAAGCCCTAAATCCTTGGCTACATTCCCAATAACAGATCCCACTTTAGCCTCTTCTGCCGTGGAGTATCGTATTTGAGCTGAACCAAGCTCACCGAAAAATAACAGAACAACGAACATATGAAGGCCTGACAAAGAAACCATTTTGCCACTATATTCCCTTAAAGATGGACGTCCAATAAGTTCAATTCAATCATGGATGAAACAATCCTCAAAAATCACATCATCCAGCATGTACTCCACATGAAAGGATAAAAAGGTTACGATAGAAAACTCGCATTAGCGCCTTCCTTGTCTGTTCATCCTCCAACAGGGGACTAACAATGAGCTTCGTTAATGGCTGAGCCTCTCTCACAGCCTGGCACACCGAATAATGTAACACTGACACCTTGTGGGCTATTCCATGTAGGCCTACGTCTCACACAACGAATATCTTTCAATTATGATGCGTAAATTATGATTATTATTTCGGCCTTTGAAAAACAGTATTCAGCACAATGGACAGCTAACACAAAAACGCCAAACCCTCAGTGTGAGAAAGACTTCAATTAATGTCCTTTACCAAACGATGCAGATCTATGAACCCATGTTAGCATATGGAAATAAATATATAGTAAGCAACATATATATATAGTTAAACATTTCTTACCTCTACAGATGTGCTCCTCCTGTCAGGGACCACTAGAGTGTTCCCATTGCTCCCCAGGACTATAGTAGAGCCTATACTCATTCTGGGTCCAACTAACATGTAGCGTTTCTCTCCAGATCTGTACTGGATGCTGTGACACAGAGTTCCGTCATAGTTTGTTTCTGGTAAATACTTGGTGGATACGTCCGTGGTTTTAGAGCACTGCATTGCAATCAGCACAATGATGCTGAAGATAAAAAGAGTAGAAACTGTTCCTAAAGTTATCATCAAATACAAAGTCACATTGGTGTCATTATCATTATTTGAAACACTTTTCACATCAGAAGCTGAAATGGCCTCTTTGGGCTCCACGAGCTTGACAATCACAGTAGCTGTTGCTAAGAGTGACACGTTCCCATTGTCTTTGACCAGTATGACCAGTTTATGTTGAGCCTCGTCTGTCTCTGTGAATGAGCGCATTGTTCTTATCCGTCCAGTATAGCGATCCAGACCAAAGAGACTGTGGTCACTCACTTCCTGTAGTGAGAATAACAGCCAGCCGTTGTATCCTATATCAGCATCGTAGGCTCTCACTTTAGTCACCAGGTGGCCTGCAGGAACATTGCGAGGAACCTCCTCTACTCCCTCAGCAGAACCGTTAGAGCTGATCGGATGTAAGATAACCGGAGGGTTGTCGTTGTGGTCCAGAAGAAATACGTTCACCGTAACTTGGCTACTGAGTGATGGCGTCCCAGAATCCGCAGCGAGAACTTGGAACTGAAATGTTTTCAACTTCTCGAAGTCAAAACTTTGGAGCGCAGAAATGTGACCATTTTCCGAATTAACATTCAAGAAGGACGATAAATCTCCCAGTTTCCGTTCTCCTCTAACCAAATTATAAGATAATGCAGCATTTTCATTTAAATCCTTATCGAAAGCACTAACGAAGAAAATCGAAGCGCTGGCGACATTGTTTTCAAACAGGTAAACATCCACTGGATCGTGCGGGAATTCCGGACTATTATCGTTTACATCCGACACCTGAATGTGTAAAGTTTTGAACGTGGACAGGGCGGGTTCGCCAGAGTCAGTCGCTGTTATTGTGATGTCATATTCCGAGACGGATTCTCTATCCAGCCGCTGTTTTGTTACTAACGAATACATATTATCTTGAAATGAGGGCTTCAACTCAAATGGCACATTTTCTGATAGACTGCATACAACTCTGCCGTTATTTCCTGCGTCTTTATCGGTAATACTGATCAAAGAAACGACTGCCCCTGGTTTTGAACCCTCTGAGACTACGCTTGACAGGGATGTGACCTCTATATCAGGTTTGTTATCGTTAACATCCAGTACTTTGATGATAACCCTGCAGTCCGTACTCATTGGTGGTTGTCCTTTATCCGAGGCATGGACGTCTAATTTATACACTTCGGCATTCTCAAAATCAACATGACCAGTTATACGAATTTCTCCCGTTAATGTGTTCAATTCAAATATGTCATACATCTGGGAGTCAAGTTCACTTCCAAAAAAGTATTGTACATCTCCATTTGCCCCCTTGCTATATTCGTCAGGGGCCGGGCTTAACCTAGAGTTCTGTTTAACGAGGTTGCACTGCCACCCAATGGAAATTAGGCACATACGACCAAACATTTAAAAATAAACACTGACATGAACATATAACGCGTTTCAACAGAAACCGCGTTGATTCAGCACCATGGAGAGTGCTGCGCCGTATCCGATAGTTTGACTTCTTAACCAGAAAGAAGAATCTGACACAATAAACATAACATATACATTCCTAAATATAAATTCTACATACAATTATTTTAATATTCAACAAAAATATGTATCTATTTATTTATATTCATTATCTGTTATAATACAATTGATCATGTAAATTACACATATTTGATCGGTCTTACCTCTGCAGATGTACTCCTCCTGTCAGGGACCACTAGGGTGTTCCCATTGCTCCCCGGGACTATAGTAGATCCTATACTCATTCTGGGTCCAACTAACATGTAGCGTTTCTCTCCAGATCGGTACTGGATGCTGTGACAAAGAGTTCCATCATAGTTTGTTTCTGGTAAATACTTGGAGGATAAGTCCGTGGTTTTGGTGCATTGCATTGCAATCAGCACGATTATACTGATTAAAAAAAGGGCAGAGACCGAGCTCAAAGTAATGATAAGATAAAAAGATAAATTGTCCTCGTCGTTATGTTGTGTTGAACCTTTCACATCAGAAGCTGAAATGTCCTCTTTGGGCTCCACCAGCTTGACAACCACTGTAGCTGTTGCTGAGAGTGACATGTTCCCATTGTCTTTGACCAGTATGACCAGTTTATGTTGAGCCTCGTCTGTCTCTGTGAATGAGCGCAGTGTTCTTATCCGTCCAGTATAGCGGTCCAGACCAAAGAGACTGTGGTCACTCACTTCCTGTAGTGAGAATAACAGCCAGCCGTTGTATCCTATATCAGCATCGTAGGCTCTCACTTTAGTCACCAGGTGGCCTGCAGGAACATTGCGGGGAACTTCTTCGATCCCTTCAGCAGTCCCGTTACTACTCACGGGATACATAATAACCGGGGCATTGTCGTTCTGGTCCAGGATAAACGTGTTAATGGTGACGTTGCCGCTTAGAGGCGGAGTTCCAGAGTCGATAGCAACGACTTTGAATTGGAACGACTTTAAAGATTCAAAGTCAAAACTTTTCATTGCGAAGATCTGGCCATTATCGTTATTTATATTCAAGAAAGAGGCTATTTCATTCTTGGGCCCATCTCCCCTTACAATTTTATACGAAATGGCCGCATTTTCGTTCAGATCGTTATCAAATGCACTGACGGAGAATATCGAGGCACTGGGGATGTTGTTCTCCACTAGGTACAGCTCAATTGGACTACGGCTAAACTTTGGAGCATTATCGTTCACATCTGATACGTGAATACTTAAAGACTGTACAGTGGAAAGTGGAGGCTGACCGCAATCAGTAGCTGTTATTGTAATTTCATAATCGGACTTCAGTTCTCGGTCCAGCTGTCCCTTTACGACCAGAGAATACATATTGTCCTGAATAGAAGGGGTCAAATCAAACGGCACGTTTTGTGAGATTGTACACTTTACTTTCCCGTTATCACCTGCATCCCGGTCCGTCACGCTAATGAGTGCGATCACACTGCCTGCTTTTACATCCTCGGGGACCACGTTTGATAGGGACGTGATTTCAATATCTGGATTATTATCGTTCACATCTTTGATTTTAATAATAACTCTCCCTTCTGCGTTCCAGGGTGGCTGACCTTTATCAGAAGCCTGGAGGGCAACTCTATAAATCTCCGTGTCCTCAAAGTCCACCATACCTTTCACTCGAATCTCGCCTGTAATACTGTCCAACGAAAAGGCGTCCAGCACTTTTTTCTTTTGCGTTTTGCCAAAGCTGTATTCAATTTCACTATTCAAACCCAAATCCAAATCTGTGGCGTTTAATTTGACCACGAGAGTACCAAAAGGGGCATTTTCAACTAACGAGACAGTATATGTATCTTGACTAAATATAGGGCGATTATCGTTTGTGTCTAAAACGGTTATAGTCAAGTTGAGTTTCCCACTTTTGGAAGGATTTCCCCCATCAAGAGCCGTCAGCACTAAGACATGTTCTGCCTGGTTCTCTCTATCTAATGGCTTTTTCAACACTAGAAACGGAATCTTGTCCTCTTCACTATCTGTAACTTCAAAATCAAAAAGGTCATTCGTGCTTAGTCGGTAGAAACGGACTGCATTTATGCCAACATCTGGGTCCCGAGCTGCATGGATTTGGAAGCGAGTACCTGGCGGAATATGCTCTGGGATTTCCAAATGCTGTTCAGTGTCCGGAAAAGTGGGAGAATGGTCGTTGACGTCCGTTATTTCGACAGCAACGTAGTGTATTTCCAATGGGTTTTCAACGACGACTTTGAGATTTATAACGCATATGTTTGTCTCACAAAGCTCTTCGCGGTCGATCTTCTTCTCAACATGCAAGACGCCATTGTTCAGATTTAGATTAAATAGAGCGTGATTCGTCCCAGAAACGATACGGAACCGTCGGCTAACCAAAGTACTGATATCAAGTCCCAAATCCTTGGCGACATGACCAACCACCGCGCCCACTCTGCCTTCTTCTGCAATCGAGTATCTTAGTTGGGCCCAAATCAGCTCCACAAAGCACAGAAGCAAAACGCCAGATAACCACCCGCACCTCATTCTACGTCTTTGTCCTCAGTCTCTCATCAATACGTTTGAATATAGTTGCTCCTCGAAGAAAAAACACAAAGGAAGCGGCGCTATTTCTGCAGTCAAATAACGGTTATTTCAAGGTACATGTTTAGAAAGGCTATATTGGTGGTTGATCGTGTAGTATATTCCAGCGCTGATCACATTGCGTGAATGTGGTTTGTCTCCGGCTACAATGCATTAAATAACTCAGAAATGGGCTGGGCCTATCACACGACATCTATAAGCTTTGTCACACTGACACCCTGTGGCACGTGGCTTTAAAACCAGATACACCAACCAAGCCATTTCTTCCCATATAGATATCTACGTAGATACAGATCGATATATCTATACAGTGGCGGTGGGTCAATAGAGGGCGGTAGGACGCCGCCCCTCCGTGAAATATTCACTGGAATATATCTGCCAACAATTAATCAACTATAATCAATACGAAATAAATCTACAAAAATACATAGCGTTTATCCTCGTCTAGTTGTGTGATAGACCGTACTTGTCACTGCCAGCAACCATTTAAATGCGTCTGAACGTCAATGATTTGGGCTAGGCTAGTTATTGGTCATTCGAAATAAAGCCCTCCTCCAAGTCAGGGGCGCCGGCCACGTTGAAGTCGATGTAAGCGCGCTTTTTGCTGTCCATCAAGCAGAGACAGCTTTTCATTGGCGCAAGAAACGTCGCCCTCGGGTCGCACCAGTGTGCGCCCCAGGCCAATAGTATCGCTTTTCTTTTTTGTTATCACCACATGATTGGACAATTCAGCCAATTAATCAATACCTCCCTCAGCAGCATTCGCGCAACACAACTACATGCAGAGTAGAGATAGATCGCTAACTAGCAGAGAGTTGTAAGCACTTTCCACCCTTTTCAGTGGAGGAAGTAAGTTACATATTCATTTAGTCTTTCGGCCTGTCGCATATAAACAATATGAAGCAACTGTCCCATATTTCTAACTGCATGTAGACATCGAGATTCACAAAAAATGGTCGCTATAGGACAGTGATCTTGATTTGTCTCAATATCCGAATAACAACAATGGGTCAAATAGCAATGGCTGGTGGAATGGCCATGAAGTAGGTCTGTATATGCAGTGTAAGCTTGTCCAGGCCCTGCAAGTCAGGATGTAGGCTATGAATCTGAATCAATAGTAGGTAAATAGGTAGTGGCCATCCCCGAAATGCACCAGAATACAGGATATAAAATCTGGATATCTAACCCTTTTTATGGGGGGGGGGGAGGGGGCACGTCTATTACTGTGCCCCACCAACATTTTTGATCACCAGCCGCCAATGTATCCATGTATATATATATATATATATATATATATATATATATATATATATATATATATATATACAGTGACGGCTGGTGGTGATTTTGGGTGCGGGCTAACGAATGCATTACATTTATCAATAGGCCTACTTCACAGGGCTCCAGACGCAATGAGGTCACCTTTATATCTCTGTTCATAACTTTCATATAATGTGAATGATTTTTAAACAAGAATAAGGTGTAGAGAAATGCGTGTCTTTATTTGAAGCACAATTATAAATAAAAAGAAAAATAAGGTGTTTAAAGTGCTTCACTGAGCTGAAATTGAACATTTCGAACTAAACCATCAAGCAAAATAAAAATTTTTGTGCTTAAAGTATTAAACAATTAAAATGTTAACCGGTCTCCCTTTGCGCAAAATGCGGCTGTAGACGATCACACACTCTTTGGTAGAGACGTCTGTGTCGCCGTCAATCATGAAGGACATCTATGTGGCGTTTCCGACGTCCGCAGCTGTCTTTTGCTTTAAGGTGTCGCCTATTATAGCAATGAATTGTGCACATGCCATCTCATTGCTATACGTCGGGTTGATGTTTAATCCATTTTTCTTCATGAGAATAATTTCGGATTTAAATTTGGTGAATGGCAACTCCTCTTTGGCAATGTTGTATGCAACATTAAATTTGATCATTTCCGATTCCTTAGAGAACCTTATCGTTACTGCCTGTCACTGAAATGCAGCTTGGAGAGGGGCCACTTTCTCTACACACTTGTGACGTCATGTTGGGTTATTTAGACATATGCTTTTTTAATGTTTCGATACGAAACGTTGTTGTTGACCCGCTTACAAATGCACTATTACCAGCCATATTTTGACCGCACTCCTGACAGTAACGCCCCATGCCCACTACATGCGTCCGTCGACTGATCCCCATTGACTTTCAATGGGGACGGACGCGCAATGCATTGTGGATCCGTCCGTTCCGTTGGAGCCTTCGGCTCAGTCAAGAAGTTGAAAAATGTTCAACTTTTTCGGCAGCGACGGATCCGTCATCCAATCAGATCACGTATGCAAATTTAAGCACTGTGACGCGACTCGGGATCTGACCATAATGGAAAGTGGGAAAGCGGGTCATCTTGCATCGCAACAAGCAGGAAGAAGCGGGAAGTACCCGGCGAACCGATTTGATTGGCTGACGGATGCCTCTGCAAAGACTACTCCCCCATCAGTCAGCAACGCCTTCCCACGTCCGTTGACTGACGGTGCAGTGGGCATGTAGGGTAACGCCCCGTGCCCACTACCTCCGTCCGTTGACTGATCCCCATTGACTTTGAATGGGGACGGACGCGCAATGCATTGTGGATCCGTCCGTTCCGTTGGAGCCTTCGGCTCCGTCAAAAAGTGGAAAAATGTTCAACTTTTTCGGCAGCGACGGATCCGTCATCCAATCAGATCGTGTATGCAAATTTAAGCACTGTGACACGACTCGGACTCTGACGATACTGGAAAGCGGGAAAGCGGGTCATCTTGCATCGCAACAAGCAGGAAGAAGCGGGAAGAACCCGGCGGTGACTGACGGTGCAGTAGGCATGTAGGGTTACCCTACATGCCCACTTGGGACGTGGGAAGGCGTGACTGACGGTTGTGGGAGTAGTCTTTGCAGAGGCATCCGTCAGCCAATCAAATCGCTTCGCCGGGTTCTTCCCGCTTCTTCCGGCTTGTTGCGATGCAAGATGACCCGCTTTCCCGCTTTCCAGTATCGTCAGAGCCCGGACGGAGGTAGTGGGCACGAGGCGAGCAGTGCGTTCCGTAATAAACTGCGTAATAATAAATTGTTACATAAATGAGTCAGCATTTAATTAATTAGTGTGATGTACATCGTTTGGATGATGTGTCCCCAATCTCTTCACTTCCAATTTTTCCTCCAAAGACATTAAACACAAACACAAAACATGGGAAAGGAGGATTTAGTTACTATGCAACAAATAGCTGGAATAAACTCCCAGAGGATTTAAGACTTGCCCCAACTCTGAGCACCTTTAAAACAAGACTGAAGACTTTTATGTTTGCTTTCTGCTAAAATCTTAAATACATTGCACTTTCTAAAAAGCTTTTTTAACTTTGCCTTTATTTTCTATTTTAATACTAAAATGCCTTTTTCTATTTTACCCATTTCTTTGCATATGTTTTTCTTTTACTTATCTATTATTTTATTTTATTGTATGGCAATGTTTATATGTGAAGCATTTTGAGTCTGCCTTGTGTATGAAAAGTGCTATATAAATAAAGTTGCCTTGCCTTGCCTTGCCTTAAAGAAAACCGATTAGAAAGTAAATAATCCACTTCGTTCATTTTCATGCTAACGCCCACCATACTGCACTTGCGCTACTGTGCTGTGATTGGTCGAAGGTCACAGGTGTACTGTAGCTACTGTGCTAGCTGGTCCAAGGTCAGCCTTTGGGCTAAACTAATTTAGCCCAAATGGGAAGCATATGAAGGGGGCGTGTCAGGGCACCTGTCAATCAAACGTCAATGGAAGCTTATGCTACTGTGCTTGGGCTGAATGAAATTAGCCCAAATGGGGGCGTGTCACGACACCGGTCAATCACAATGAAATGGCCGCTTACGCTACTGTGCTTGGGCTGAAAGACTTTAGCCCAAATGGGAAGCATATGAAGGGGGCGTGTCACGATACCTGTCAATCAAAATTGAATGGAAGCTTACGCTACTCCGCTTGGGCTGAATACATTTAGCCCATTCACAGGAAAAAAACCAAGATATATCATATATCCTGGGTTTTTCTGTCACTTTTTGGTGCAGTTGCTGCTTTAGGTTCTACCAAAATTTAAAAAAATCAAAGTCAAATGTGCATGTATGTATATATATATATATATATATATATATATATACATGTAAATTTGACTTTCATAAATATACATAAATAAATAGATATATTGATGAACACCGAAACAAAGATACGCAGATACATAGATGTGTAGATGCATGCGAAATAAGTTTCAGCACCATGGATAGCGCAATAAGAACCCCAACATAGATAATACATTCGGTAAAACAAAAATAAAATGTTTAATTATTCAATATTGTAAGATTGTGCTTACCTCTTCGAGGGTACGTCTCCTGTCAGGGACCACTAGAGTGTTCCCATTGCTCCCTGGGACTATAGTAGATCCTATACTCATTCTGGGTCCAACTAACATGTAGCGTTTCTCTCCAGATCTGTACTGGATGCTGTGACACAGAGTTCCGTCATAGTTTGTTTCTGGTAAATACTTGGAGGATACGTCCGTGGTTTTAGAGCACTGCATTGCAAACAGCACAATAATACTGATGAGAAAAAGAGTTGAAACAGAGCCCAAAGTTATAATCAGATAAAATGGAATATCATTTTCGCCCTGGTCAGCCGCTGCACTTTTCACATCAGAAGCTGAAATGGCCTCTTTTGGCTCCACCAGCTTGACAACCACAGTAGCTGTTGCTGAGAGGGACACGTTCCCATTGTCTTTGACCTGTATGACCAGTTTATGTTGAGCCTCGTCTGTCTCTGTGAATGAGCGCAGTGTTCTTATCCGTCCAGTATAGCGGTCCAAACCAAAGAGACTGTGGTCCCTCACTTCCTGTAGTGAGAATAACAGCCAGCCGTTGTACCCTATATCAGCATCGTAGGCTCTCACTTTAGTCACCAGGTGGCCTGCGTTGACATTACGCGGGATCTGCTCCATTCCCTCTGCAGAACCGTTCGAGTTTATTATGACTTTTTATTATTTTTATCATTATCATAATAATTATACTTTGTATTAATATTAATATCATAGGACTATTATATAATAATATAGCTGCATGCAGCAATGTGGGTGTCGGCTGGGTGGCAACATGACGACCGTCTCGGTAATCGGTAAACTAACTCTGCCGGACGGACGTAATCGGCTGGTTGGCTACATGACGACCTTCTCGTAATCTGTAAACTAATTCTGCTGGACGGAGGTAATCGGCTAGGTGGCACCATTATGACCGTCTTGGTAATCGGTAATAATGACGGCAGGTGGGATGAAGTACAGCATTATGCGAGTATGCGTAAATGTAGACAAAGTGGAAAATTGACTAGTGGTAAGGGCGCATGACACCGTCTCGATAATCGGTGACCTAATTCTGCCGGACGGACGTAATCGGCTGGGTGGCTACATGACGACCGTATTGTTAATCGGAGGACGTAATCGGATGGATGACTACATGATGACCGTATCGGTAATCGGACGGACGTAATCGGCTAGGTGGCTACATGACGACTGTCTCGGTAATCAGTAATAACGACGGCTGGTGGAATGGGTGGCTACATGACGACCGTCTCGGTAATCGTTAATAATTACGGCTGGTGGAATGAACTACAGCATTATGCGAATACACGGCAATGTTTACCAAATGGAAAAATTAGGTGCATTATCGTCTGCCCGACAGAACAAATTACACAAATACATAGGGTTATTCGGAACAATATCCCTAACAGAGACACAATGTTAACAAGCATCCGTTCTTCAGGCAGTTCACGAAGCATCGAATCCAGTAAGAATTGCAGTTAATATTGTAAGTGGGCGGAATGGTAAATAAAGTCATCGTTGTTTGACATCCCCTGAGGTCAAAGGTCACCAAATTGTTTGGCTGTCCCCAGAAGGATGTCATGAATCTATGTACCAAGTTTGGCTATGATATGTTCAAGAGTTACTGAGAACAGGCTTACTTCCTGTTCGGCTGGTTTGCCGTCAAATTTGATTGGCTGTCTTGGCCAAACGGTTTGGAATTAGAAAAAGCTGTTCGGCAGGTTTGTTCAGTTTGGTCTGAAGATCAAATATGGCAAGTTTTATTATGATTGGACATAATCTGTGGCCTGTGGATATGTAATATTGATTTTGAGAACTTTCAACATGGCGGCCAATTTCTGATGTTGCCATGGGAAATATTTTGTTAGCTACATGGGGCGGTCTGACAGTATCACAAAACACTGAAAATAAGTTTGAAATATACTCATGTGACGAGAGAGGAGCTCAAACACGTCTTTGTTAATTATAGCGCCCCCTAGAGGTCAATTGTCACCAATTCATTGAGTGTCACCATGATGATGTCATGGGTCTATGTACAAAGTTCGGCTATGTCAAAGGGCTGCTGAGATATTGGCTTACTTCCTGTTTGGCGACTTTGCGGTCGAATTTGATTGGCTGTAGCGGCCAAACGGTTGTGAATTTGAAAGATATCTCGTTGTTTTCTATCAATCATGGCCTGACGATCATGTGTGCCAAGTTTCGAGATGCTTGGACAAAATGTGATAGGAGTAGCATTTTAAAGGTTTCTGACATAAACCTAGATGGCGGAAAATCCATCCGCGTCAAGGGTCAAAGCCGTTGAACTCGGCTTGGACCAAGGATTCCAATGGGACATTGTTTGTGAATATTGGATGAATGGGTCAAAATTTATACACATGAATGCATGTCCAGCTTTGACCTGTTGGTGGCGCTAGAGCTGATGAGCTAGATACCTCAAATTTGCTTAATGGGCTAATGGGACTGTCCTGAACCAGGGTGCTAAATTTCACAACTTTTCACCAAGGCGTTCTATGGGCTGCCATAGACTCCCATGGAGGTATAATAATAAGAAACAGTACGAAAACAATAGGTTGTCTCGCAACTTCGTTGCTTAACACCCAAAAATAGTTTCTTATGTTACATTATATTTTATTGTGTTATATTATATCATGTATTATTATAGTGCACACATCTATCTGCAAAGTGGCTGGCAGGAAGAACCCTTAGCCTTGTTAACGATCGGGTGGGTTGTCAGAGCTCTCCATGCCTTTGCCTCTTTGCAAGAGTGGACAGCGACATCATGCGAATAAATGGTGAAAACCATCCTTGTGTTAGATGACGTAGATCTTTTTTCTTCGTCTCTTTTTTTTAGCAAAATAAATCAGCTGTCTACTGCCCCTTGTGTGTGGGCTAAGGCACAGCAATGAAACCGCAGCGTAATATTCCAAATATTTTATTGAATAATAATAAAGACACTTTTATCAATATTTCATCAATATGTCATTGATAAATACAAACAAATAGACACGTCTACCATACTGCTTTTACCATACACGGCTAAGTCTAATTCTTCCAAAAATAGTGTGATTGGCCTACATTTGTAGTGAACATGTGTACATTAATCAATATTTTATAATATTTTATGTCAAATGTTATACTCTTATTAGCCAACACCAGGATATACAGTGTCGGGCTTGTGCTCTGTTCCTTGTCAGAATATCCAATGACAGGCTGCTTCAGACCACGCCACGGATTGCAGCGAGCAGACGTCTTGTTTCCTTGGCAACGGCGCTCGAGAGGCAGGCCCCTCTCCATGGTGCTGAAGCAAGGAAGGGGAGGAAAAGGGAGGGGTACACGGCTGTTTCTAATAGACCAAATCAGCCTCATCCATTGTTCAAACTGCACATGTGCAATCGCCATTTTTGAATTCTAATGGATGCTATATCCTTTAGCATACACATGTAAATCAAAGCTATTATCGCTGTATTACCAATTGATATTGTTATCCATTAGTCTATTTATACTATACCTTTAACCTATTTATATTTCCCATCAGCAAACCAATGTGTTGATATGAAAGCTTTATTAAAGTATTGACACACATATAATTAATTCATAGCAATACAAAAAAAAATCGATCTTTATTTCCTCACAATCAAATAAAATGCTGTCCATGCCCAGAGAGGCAGCAGTCGATGCCTCCTCAGCCCCGGTGTCATGGTGGTTGGCTGCTTGTTATGACCAGCTGGTGCTTGTGTTACTGAGCTGCTGCGAGGTGCTTCTCCACTGTGCTAGGAACCAGTGAATCAGCCTCTCCCTGGCTCAGAGTAGCTCAGGGGATGCAGTCTTTTTATCTGGGTCAGATGAAGGTGGAGGAGAATGAGCATTTTGCAAGCCTCTAGGAAACTGAAAACCGCAGTATATAACCATTGGGTAAACACTCCATGTTTACTGCCCACTATGCTGAAACAGTGGTCAAACCAGAAAAGAAGGACATTTGATAAGCTACATAAGACACGGGCCTTGTATCTTTCTCTTTCTCTCTTCCTTCAGACATATCAATAAATATCTGTTTCTGTATCAAGTTATAGAGTAAAGGGCAACACGCAATTATTCTCATGGACAGATAGCGGCATTTGGTTAAATAAAAACGATCAGACCGTGAATAATAATATGTGGCTGTTAAAAGGATAAACTGTTTGCCTGGCAAATACATTACCTGTTTGTCTAATGCTGGCCCTAAACATAGAATGTGGCCAATAATAAGTAATCATTCTAGTTAAATTATCAGTCACGCTGCCATGTCTTATTAGTATGTATCATTAGTGTAGCTTTGTGACCTAATTAAGGCTGTTCAATTAGCCTCTGAATTGGTACTAAGTATGGGAACAGACAGAATGTGACAAACTGTTTAACTAACATCTGTTTTCTTTGCAGTTTGCCATAAACTAGTAAACAGCAGAACAGATAGTGTGAGAGAAAAGAGTCAATGGTCAAATTAAATCACAGGCTCCAACCTTTCTCTCCTAATCACACAATTTAATAACAGACTACAGTTATGACTGAATATCCTCCTTTGAATGGACACAGTAAATTGTAGGTGATCCTTCCTCCAAGTCCTGATGTACCAAACAGGAATGGAAACAACAGAGGTGACCATTATGCAGGCAGTGGTTAGGGTTATATAAAAACCTTCTGCCAACAAACATGGAATGACAACATTTACACAAGGATCTCAGCATGGGTTTAATGGCATAATTCAGAGTATTTCGCACAAGATTGACATGAACCTGTTTGTACCTATATGACACAAAATGCACCGTTTCAATAATTGTCTGTATATAATAATGTGATTACCATAGCAAACAATAAGATCACACTCTATAAGTACTAGATATTGTACCATTAAAAATGACAATGTACAAAAGCACTTATCTACTGTTGTTAAACAGAATACAGCGTCTTATTGTGCAATGAATTTAATATAAATCACTTAGGGGTTCACTCCAGGGGGTTAGCCAACTGATTTAAGAACATGAGGTTGTAAATACAGCTACCAGTCATTTCATTGCACAATAATTTCAATGTTTGGTATAACGTAAACACGAGTAATTTTTGAAGTTAGATACATGAATTCATAACACAGTGCATATACCCAGTAGGAAATGACACACTGATCAAAGATGTCTTCCTGTACTGTTCAGTAAGTTGCCTATTTGTTTTAGTACCATTGTTCAGAATTTATTTGGTTTCTACATCATCCCAACAATAATTTATAATGCCACTGGAAACTAATCAACACCATTGTGCTCATTTTAAACATCATAGTAGACACAGAAAAAGGTAAATTTGGCAGTGTCAGATATATTAATGGCATTGCTTCCTTTGTTTACCGTTGTTATTATGTCGAGTCAATAGGATCATAATACGTAAACACTTGCAGTCGTAGGCTATTCCATAAGAACTATTGAACTTTCCAGAATACCTTTACTATTAAACTTTCCACAATACTTTTACTGTTAAGTCCTTTGGGTCTCTTGTATTCCAAATTATCTTCTTGTTGTGCTCCAATCAAATTCAAAAACTCACTGCATCTTAACTATCACACAGCACCAGACTTGTATGAAATGGAACGGGTCCCAAAATAAAGTTACAAAAGCACTTAAAAACCACATGCATGGCATGACTGTCATCACTTATTCATAAAAAAAGAAAACGCCTCCATATTTGTTGGCTGATGTATTTCAAAAAGGCAAACAGCTTCAACACTAAACCATTAGAGCCTATACACACGTAAACAACATCAAATATAGAGCAATCCCAAATCGATCACAGCGACACAACACCAATAACTATACCTTCCAATAACTTACACATATATATAATTTTGTTGATGCCTATGCTATTTACTGTTGAGCATTTTGCATAAGTGCTATAATACAGGAGTGAGTCATACACACGATGGGAAAAAGGTTTCCTGTAGGATCTTCTGCGGACCTACACTATGAGTCCACGTTTTGGCTTGATGCAGCGTCCTGTAAAGTCCCATTTCCGGCAGGGTTTTACGCAGTCTTATATGGCCATGGCGCTCGTTATCATGCATGTTGACGTTGATTGGTTCAGCATGTGCTTATAGAGAACATATAAGGGGGGGGGGGGGGGGGGGGGGGGCTCAGGAAGGCCAACGATGGAGGGCTAGAAAACGGAGGGAGACCGATGTCACACAAGCAGGGCGGCTAGGAGCGATCAAGCTTGGGATTGGACAATCACGCAAGTATTTCTGTCATGTATTTACAAGACCCTCTGGGGGAGGGTGGGGGATAAGGTTTGAGGGCTGCAGGGTCCTCCATCCTCTCTCTCGCTCTCTCCGGTGGTCCGCTCGGCATAACCGGGGGGGCTTCATGTGGAACTGTTACTGCTGGTGGTGGACGCCTGCAGAGAAAGACGACACCAGAAGGGAAATGGTTATACTGCAGTATCTATTAGTAAATGCCTCTTGTAGCCGTGCCCTGCTGCTCCATGTGTATGTGGGCGATGGGGGAGGAACTGTGTGAGCGTGCGTGCGTGCGTGGTTGCTGAATGAGTGTGTTTGGCTCTGCGATTCCTCTATGCGCAGCCCAAGGGTCACAAATCACAGCTGCCAATGGGCAACCCTGATTGAACTCGCAGAGGTGTTTTAAGAACACAGCATGCCATTACTGTCCAGCCACAATCCACACGCTGACTAGTCACAGACATACTTAAATACCTTGGTTGGAATTGTATCACATGCATTGGGTGTTTCATGCTTTGAGTGTTTTATTGCAGTGTATAGTTATTCACCTAATACAGCACTTTATACAAATCACAGCAGGCATGGTTTGTTAGAAAGGAAACTTGTGTGTCAGGGAGCTTTTATTTTAGCACAAGTTAGATTGAGTATCAAAGGAATAAGTCAGTAGGGCCCGGGAAAGGTTCAACCTACCTCCAGCTGCAGAGCCGATGTCCTTCACTTAGGATACTTTAGAGACAAAAAAAGAACAAAGCAATTTACTGGGCAGTTTATTTTAAGTCATAAAGGGGACTCTCTGATTGGTTAAATGGCAGGCTATATGGTGTACTATGGACCTCACATGACAGGTTTG
Source organism: Gadus morhua (assembly GCF_902167405.1). Lineage (NCBI taxonomy): Eukaryota > Metazoa > Chordata > Actinopteri > Gadiformes > Gadidae > Gadus > Gadus morhua. Next base: position 15,433,849 of record NC_044057.1, read on the forward strand.
GACTATAGCTTGTGGAGACTATTCTATGGAACAAGATCAAACTTAGTTAGTCTTACTCTCAATGGTTTATATTTTGGAAACCCTCTCCTGTACATGTCATGCTGGACCGGGCGTCCCCCGTGCGTTTAAACCAAACATAGGCTAGTTGAACTCCACACTAGCGACCTGCTATTATGTAGCAGGTTGGACATTGCAAATCATTCTGCAAAGGCAAGACAGTTAGTATCACGTTAGATAAAAGCATTTTTGCCAGAAAAAGAAAACAATGTTCTTCTATACTTACCCTCCTAACCACCTTTGATAGAAAAAAAAAAAGCAAAGTTAGAAGACAGGTGAGAAAATATGATGTTCTACCATTCACCTTGAAAGACCTTGACAATTTCCCAAGTACCCTGATTTATAAGAGGAAACAGCTAGCATCCTGTTAGTACACAGACACTGTTCCAGGCTGCAGGCCTGCTCTCTCCCTCACAGCTGAGCGATGGGGAGAGAGGAGGGGAGAGGGCCTCTGCAGTGTTCGCTGCAGTGTGCCAGAAGAGGAATTAGTTCCCTATAGCAAAGCACAATCCCTGCCTCTCCGCTCTATGGTCAGCAAAGACCGAGCAATGCTTTCATGTACCGTCACCGGTTTGCTTCAAGACAAGAACGTTTACCAACAATGTAGGTTTCAGATCGATTACAAAAAAGCAGACAAGATAATTATCCGCAGGTCATTCATTTGCTCGACAATTTCCGCATCATATGAAGTGAAATATAATAATTACTGGGAACAGGACAGAGGCCAAATGTATGAGCACCAAATAAGCACGTTTTCAGAGTGAAAACACGTTTTCTCTGTATACACCTGGCATACTGGAGGAGTAGAAAATAAGTCATAGGCATAAACTACACTGCAGGGATGGACTGGCTGAAAATAATAAGCTAGATAGAAAGAAAGTTATTGTTTAACCAAACCACAAAATCCTGCCAATTACTTATTTTCCTTAATTATGAGGTTGCAAGGCCGCGGTGTTTTATTCAGATGCTTCAAAGCCATAAAACAGAGAAGAACCACGGTCAACAACCATGAGGTAAATGGAAGGTATGAGTGATGGATAAAGATAATACCATCATTAATTCAAGTTATATAAACCCCCTCACATTGTTGTAACCTAGTAGCTCTCACCTCATAACTGTAGTAATATGATGTCGGAACTGAATTGCAAGGGATTTGGATTCAATCATATGAGTCTTATAAATCATGTTAGTCTAAGGGTTCAGACAAAGGACAGGCCTAGTCAAATGTTAAGCATAACTGTATTTGTATTTGATGAGACACATTATAGCTCACATCACTTCATATCTTATTTATATAGTGGTTCTCTTAAGGTGGGAGCAGAATAGAGAGTTAGTCTCTGTGAGGCCAGGGCTGACATAGGGCTGAACGTGTACACGACGCTACCCTGCACTCACATGACAGGCGAGTGAGAGAGCAGTAGAGGAAGGAAACCACTTGCTAAGCTACCCTTGGTTAGTTGATGTTGACATCAAAAATATGAATACCAGCCGGCAGGGATCTCAGGGAGATAGCGGAGTTCATAGTGAAGACATGATGCCCCTCAACGCGGTGACCATGGCTGGGTTTAAGGCTTTCAGAAAGATACTGGATAAATGGAACAGCACGCCATCCGGCACATATTCTAGTCAAGCGGTCAAAGCTTAAATAGGCTGGTGCTTTTTTTACAGGTTTATTACGACTTTATATTTCTGCACAAATCACACTGTTTGTGTGAGTTGTTACTGTTACTGACTGGAGATCAGTAACATCAAAATATGTTATGGTTCAAAGCGCTAGAATATGTTACAATTTCCCAAATCAACACACAAATCGTTAGACGCAGTCCTCACCTGCAGCGTGGAGGGTGCTGAGCCGCTCGTCTCTGTGAGGCCAGTGCTCCGTGGTAAACTGGACACTATGTACCTGGAGCCCTTTGGCGCTGGCTGTCTAACCACCAGCTTCCCTTTCCTGGTCTCCGCTAGAAACATGCTGTACCAGTAGGCATCGTTGGACACCAGAGTGGAATCTGCAAAAGAGTTCCTCTCACTGACCACACTGTTCCTGCAGGGAGGAGCAGCTTTGCTGGACTTGGGTTTCTGACACTTGAGAACGATGGTGACCAATATGGTGATCAACAAGAGGAAGGACACCGAGCCCAGGCCGATGACCAGATACAGATTTAAGTCTGAAAAGATGTCGTACTCTAGGGGCACTTCGGTCATGTCTGAGTAGGCCTTGACCGCGGTCTCCACTGTGGACAGCTTGATGGTAACGGTAGCAGAGAGAGCGGGCTCTCCGTTGTCCTTGGCAACCACAACAAGCCGTTGGAGACGGGGGTCTCTGTAACTGAACATTCTCATGGTCCGGATCTCTCCGTTGTACTGGTCCAGACTGAACAAGGTGGCGTCCGTCACCTGTAGAAACTGGTAGGTAATCCTTGAGTTCAACACAGAGTCTCCGTCGATAGCAATCACCTTGGAAACCAGAGAGCCTTTGTCGGTGGATCTGGGGATCTTCTCCTCCACCACTGAGCCGTGAGCGCGCCACGGGGACACGATGACTGGAGTGTTGTCATTCTGGTCCACAATAATGATGTGGACTGTCACATTACTGCTGAGTGGAGGAACACCAGAGTCTCTGGCCTCAATGTGGAAAAGAAACTCCTTCTCAATCTCATGGTCAAACGTCTTCAGAGCATAGAGTTTACCATTCTCTGGGCTGATGGAGAACAGCATGGACATGGAGGTGTTGGCTATCTCCCTCTCTATGATGAAATACACTAGATACTGGTTTTCATGGAGATCTGGGTCGTACGCAGTGAGAGAATCTAGCAAGGCTCCAGGAGCATTATTCTCCATCACACGAATAGTATAGAAAGACTGAGGGAACTGGGGGACATTATCATTAACATCCAGTAGCTCTAAGGTCATTGTTTCATTATCAGATAGTGGAGGAGAACCTCTGTCTGTTACTGTAAATGTGATGTCGTATTCTGGAACCTTCTCACGGTCTAAAGGTTCTGATATTAACAATTCAAAGTAGTTATCAGAGGATTCTCGAAGTTTAAATGGCATAGAAGCAGGAATCGTTAGGTCAACAAAGCCATTATCACCTGAATCCTTATCGCTTACACTTATAACTGCTATTACCGTGTCTATTGGAGCATTTTCTTTAATTGGACTCTGAAAAGACTTTATAGAGATTTCTGGGTGATTATCATTCATATCTGTTACTAATATTGTCACTTTACACAGTCCAGACAATGGATTAGGACTTTTGTCGGTGGCAATTATCTCCATGTCATATATTTTGAAGTCCTCATAGTTAATCATCTCCTTTACTCGAACTTCACCTGAATCTGGATTCAAACTGAACATATTTTGCGTTTTCTCTGATGTATACAGACTATAAGAGTACATTATTTCTGAGTTGGAACCTTCGTCTCGATCGGTGGCGTTCATCTTGATGACTAAACTTCCAATCGGTGAGTTTTCCATCAGCTCAATTTTGTAGTTTTCCTTGTCAAATGACGGGGCGTTGTCGTTGACGTCCAGGACACGAACAACGATATTGGCCGTTCCAGAGCGCGCAGGGACGCCGCCGTCCACCGCGGTCAGCACCAGACGATGGACGGCTTGGGCCTCCCGATCCAAAGTCTTTTTAAGAATCAAGTCCGCAAACTTGGACCCATCTCTCCCAGTTTGAATTTCAATCGCGAAATGTTCACTCGAGCTCAAGTGGTAATCCTTAAGGGAATTCACCCCCACGTCAGGGTCTACGGCGTTATTCAAAGAAAACCGTTCACCCATCGGGCTTGATTCAGATATATCCAAATGCATGGTTTCCCTTCGAAAATGAGGTGCATTGTCGTTAATATCCAATATTTCTACCTCGATGTTAAACATACGTATGGGGTCTTCGATCGCTGCATCCAGTTTAAGATAACAAGATGTAGTTGTTCTTAATGGGCACAGAATTTCCCTATCAATCTTTTCTAAAATGAAAAGCTCGCCCGTATCCTTGTTGATATCGATATACTTTTTGTTGGCCACAGCATCTATTCGCATTTTCCTCTTGTAAAGCGATCTGACATCTAACCCCAAATCCGAAGCCAAACTGGCAACTACTGCGTGTTCCTCCATTTCCTCAGGAATGGAATAATGCGTAACAGCAGAGGCCATGTCCATTGTGGCAACCAGAAGCATAAACGGTGACACGTACCGTAACCAAAATGACTGAATATCATGGCGCGCCATGGTAATCAGATACGTTGTATGACTCTCTAAGTGGGAGACCGCTAATTACCGTCTTGTTGCGAACCACGTCGTCCAACCTTTAAGAACACTCCTGAACATCCGAGGTATCCAAATGAAACCAACCCACAGAATATACCCCTACCTGCTCACAGGAAATGGTCACAAAGATGATGACATCATCGATGCATACTTGTAAGCGAGCAACGTGACACGTGGGTCTTGCGTGCCGTGAGAGGAGAGAAGGAGAATGTGGATTGACAGAGACCTTGCCTGTATAAAGTCACGATAGCACATAGCCTACATCCACTGCGATATGGGTTGTATCTTCAAAATCTGTAAATACAACTACCACGACACATAACTGGAATGCAAACCCTACATTGTGTGTGTGTGTGTGTGTGTGTGTGTGTGTGTGTGTGTGTGTGTGTGTGTGTGTGTGTGTGTGCGTGTGTGTGTTTGTGTGCGTTCACATTGACATTATTGGTCAATCAACAGCCTGTGTGTTCTTCACTCCCTCATCCCTTTCTTTTCTGCTGATTTATGTTATAGCTAATGTTCATATTACTTTTCGGAGGACACCACTTCCTAAAACCACTGAGGGATGGGGTGAGTAAGGAAAGTTAGTTGGATTCCTTTCAAGGAAAAGGAAAAGCTCCCGTCTGGAAGACGAGCAGCAGACAACAGACAGCGGATGTCACACATGTTCTCCAGAGCCGCCAGGACCCTGACAGAACTCAGCACTAGGTAACAGCACACATTGCCAGTCTGGGGGGCGGGGTTATAAACCCTCAAAGAACATCATACCACGGTTGTGACTTCTTTACTACACGGCACATTGACAACAAATGATTTATGAAATGCTGATAAACATCTTCATGTGTAAACATTTGAAGATGACGGTAAAAACATCAAATTAAATTACATGTAAATGATTATAAGGCGTTATAATCAAAGTAGAGAAATGCTGTTTTATTTCAATGGAAGGCTTAGAGACCTGCGTGTGTTTTCAATAATAACATGCTTATATAGTAAATCCATTTTCAAGGTGAAACACTCAGCCATTTGTTCCAGGCTCTGCTTGGGTCATGGCCTCACTACCAGCGTGTGATTCTCCACATCACACCAATCAGAAAGCAGCATTGAACTTATGGTTCAACTAACCTCGACACTTCACAACCCTCTACATTTCTCTCCCCTGGATCCCTGTAGCCACGTGTGACAAGCTAAAATCCATAGGGTTGGTAATATAATCTGCAACCAAACTCCAACCGCTATTCAGTCACTACCTTCAGAGGATCACATAGGAGCAGGCCAGCACTTCCCCTCCCTCACTTCAGGGGACTGATTCACAATGCAGACCTTTTTCTTAAAAAAAACATCTTAACACCCATCTCTCCCTGGATCACCTCGTCCACTGACACGTGTTCTTTATGATAGCGCTTGTGTAGAATTGAGAACCTAAACGCGATACACTGACCACTACGGAACTGTCTACCTCAACAAACCTTGTGTTCTGATTCCTATAGATAGTCTGCCCTTTCGTTTTTTTAGATACTGGGTTGTGAATACATGCTGTGTAGTTGATCTGATGACTGTCTGCTATGATATTAATCAGCGTTACAATTCCCTTTGGATGAAATATATTTGGAAAATGACTGCAATAAAATATACATCGCTTTGGTCACGTTTTCTTACGGACAAGGCAAGTGTGTACACAGCAATCGAGGTAAGGAGTTACTAAATGTAGCAAAGACCACAGGGTGGAATCAAAGCTGCTTACATATAAGCACACTGCCTGGTTGAGTCACAAAACCAACGTTCATCAGATGTTCTAAAGAACAGAGACTATATAAGAAATTAGGAGGAGTCTCACCTGCAGGGTGGAGAGTAAATAGATGAACTTCAAATATTAAATGGACAGCATTTAATTATATAAAGAGCCAACGTATGCATTAGAATTCACCAGATGAACTCATGAATTGTTAGACGCAGTCCTCACCTGCAGCGTGGAGGGTGCTGAGCCGCTCGTCTCTGTGAGGCCAGTGCTCCGTGGTAAACTGGACACTATGTACCTGGAGCCCTTTGGCGCTGGCTGTCTAACCACCAGCTTCCCTTTCCTGGTCTCCGCTAGAAACATGCTGTACCAGTAGGCATCGTTGGACACCAGAGTGGAATCTGCAAAAGAGTTCCTCTCACTGACCACACTGTTCCTGCAGGGAGGAGCAGCTTTGCTGGACTTGGGTTTCTGACACTTGAGAACGATGGTGACCAATATGGTGATCAACAAGAGGAAGGACACCGAGCCCAGGCCGATGACCAGATACAGATTTAAGTCTGAAAAGATGTCGTACTCCAGGGGCACTTCGGTCATGTCTGAGTAGGCCTTGACCGCGGTCTCCACTGTGGACAGCTTGATGGTAACGGTAGCAGAGAGAGCGGGCTCTCCGTTGTCCTTGGCAACCACAACAAGCCGTTGGAGACGGGGATCTCTGTAACTGAACATTCTCATGGTCCGGATCTCTCCGTTGTACTGGTCCAGACTGAACAAGGTGGCGTCCGTCACCTGTAGAAACTGGTAGGTAATCCTCGAGTTCAACACAGAGTCGCCGTCGATAGCAATCACCTTGGAAACCAGAGAGCCTTTGTCGGTGGATCTGGGGATCTTCTCCTCCACCACCGAGCCGTGAGCGCGCCATGGGGACACTATGACTGGAGTGTTGTCATTCTGGTCCACAATAATGATGTGGACAGTCACATTACTGCTGAGTGGAGGAACACCAGAGTCTCTGGCCTCAATGTGGAAAAGAAACTCCTTCTCAATCTCATGGTCAAACGTCTTCAGAGCATAGAGTTTACCATTCTCTGGGCTGATGGAGAACAGCATGGACATGGAGGTGTTGGCTATCTCCCTCTCTATGATGAAGTACACTAGATACTGGTTTTCATGGAGGTCTGGGTCGTACGCAGTGAGAGAATCTAGCAAGGCTCCAGGAGCATTATTCTCCATCACACGTATAGTATAGAAAGACTGAGGGAACTGGGGGACATTATCATTAACATCCAGTAGCTCTAAAGTCATGGTTTCATTATCAGATAATGGAGGAGAACCTCTGTCTGTAACTGTGAACGTGATGTCATATTCTGGAACCTTCTCCCGGTCTAAAGGTTCTGAAACAACAAGCTCAAAATAATTATCAGAAGATTCCCTTAATTTGAAAGGCATATTTTCAGGAATCCGGATGTCAACGACTCCATTATCCCCTGAGTCTTTATCACTAACGCTCACCACAGCTATGACCGTGTCTACTTCTATGTTTTCCTTGACAGGACTTTGAAAGGACTTGATGGAAATCCCAGGATGGTTGTCATTCATGTCCTCCACCACAACCGTTACTTTGCATTGCCCTGATAAGGCCGGCACACCTTTATCCGTTGCTATCACTTCCATGTCATAAAGCTTAAAATCCTCGTAGTTCAGTACTCCTTTCACTGTTATCTCTCCCGTCCGAGGGTTTACATTGAATGTATTTTGGGTCATTTCTGAAGTATACAAACTATACATGTATTCTATTTCTGCATTAGATCCATCATCTAAGTCTGTTGCATTAGGTTTAAGCACAAGGCTCCCGATTGGAGAGTTTTCAATAATTTGAATTGTATAATGGTCTTTATCAAACTGTGGTGCGTTGTCATTAGTGTCCAACACCCGCACCGTAATGCTCGCTGTGCCGGTGCGTGAAGGTGTCCCGCCATCTACAGCGGTGAGAACTAGATTATGAACGGCCTGCTGCTCACGGTCCAGCACCTTTTTAAGAATTAGATCAGCGAACTTTGAACCATCTCTTCCTGTTTGAATTGCAATATCAAAATGCTCACTGGTGCTCAATTGATATGTTTTCACGGAGTTTGAACCAACATCCGGATCAACTGCATTGTTGACGGAGAATCGTTCGCCTGCCTGAGTTGCCTCTGAAATGTCCAATTCATTTGCGTCTCTCCTAAAATGAGGGGTATTATCATTTATATCCATTATTTCTACTTCAATAAAGAAAATGCGCTTTGGGTTTTCAACAATAGCTTCCAATTTCAAAAAACAAGATGTCGATGTTTTTGATGTGCAAAGATATTCCCGGTCTATCCTCTCGACAATATACAAGTCCCCAGTCTCTTTGTTCACGTCCAGATATTTCCTGTTCGCTACGACTTCGAGTCGAATCATCCGTTTGGAAAGCATCTTAACGTCGAGGCCCAGATCAGAAGCCAAATTAGCGACCACTGAACCTTCCTCCATTTCCTCGTCTACTGAATAGTGGGTCACTGCATCTGCTGATTTCCATGAAGCAAAGAAAAAACAAATCAACACATACCGAGTCCAGCTCTGGATATTACATTTCGGCTCCATCGTTCTAGGAATCTGTTTGTCTCTTATAACCTTTGCACATTGGCCCAGAGTAGCGATGTCCTCGTTGATAAAATGTATACGCACAAAATAATCCTCCGATCTAAGACAAAGATCTTGCACAAAACAACCCAATAGTCCACATCCCAAGCACCGGGAGCTGTTCACTTGCGCAGCTCGTCGCGTCCACTCTGAGGAAGTGTAGCGGTGACTGTGACCTCATAAGACGTGTTTAAATGGTGAACAGCGACTCTATATGCCCGGAACACGAATGTCCATCCTCACAGATTTTACTGGAAATCGTTTTTCGATTAATGTATTCAACACAATTGCACTTCATTCCGAAGACATAATTTCCCATATCCAACAAAGCCTACGAATATAACATTTAATAGAAATAACGGCTTGCAAAATGTAATTGTTAAATTTTGAATTGGAAAAACTAGTTTTCGTTAGTGTAGGCCTGTTTCATTTAGTATTACAAAATTATTAAGCTGCAATGTGTAAGCCCACACGTCAAGATGAAGCATTAAGGCAATTCAATTAAATAGATGAACTTCAAAAATTAAGTGGATGACGTTTAATGTTTTAAGGGGTTAAAGTATGTAATAGAATAAACAAAATCAACACATGAATCGTTTGCCGCGGTCCTCACCTGCAGCGTGGAGGGTGCTGAGCCGCTCGTCTCTGTGAGGCCAGTGCTCCGTGGTAAACTGGACACTATGTACCTGGAGCCCTTTGGCGCTGGCTGTCTAACCACCAGCTTCCCTTTCCTGGTCTCCGCTAGAAACATGCTGTACCAGTAGGCATCGTTGGACACCAGAGTGGAATCTGCAAAAGAGTTCCTCTCACTGACCACACTGTTCCTGCAGGGAGGAGCAGCTTTGCTGGACTTGGGTTTCTGACACTTGAGAACGATGGTGACCAATATGGTGATCAACAAGAGGAAGGACACCGAGCCCAGGCCGATGACCAGATACAGATTTAAGTCTGAAAAGATGTCGTACTCTAGGGGCACTTCGGTCATGTCTGAGTAGGCCTTGACCGCGGTCTCCACTGTGGACAGCTTGATGGTAACGGTAGCAGAGAGAGCGGGCTCTCCGTTGTCCTTGGCAACCACAACAAGCCGTTGGAGACGGGGGTCTCTGTAACTGAACATTCTCATGGTCCGGATCTCTCCGTTGTACTGGTCCAGACTGAACAAGGTGGCGTCCGTCACCTGTAGAAACTGGTAGGTAATCCTTGAGTTCAACACAGAGTCACCGTCGATAGCAATCACCTTGGAAACCAGAGAGCCTTTGTCGGTGGATCTGGGGATCTTCTCCTCCACCACTGAGCCGTGAGCGCGCCATGGGGACACAATGACTGGAGTGTTGTCATTCTGGTCCACAATAATGATGTGGACAGTCACATTACTGCTGAGTGGAGGAACACCAGAGTCTCTGGCCTCAATGTGGAAAAGAAACTCCTTCTCAATCTCATGGTCAAACGTCTTCAGAGCATAGAGTTTACCATTCTCTGGGCTGATGGAGAACAGCATGGACATGGAGGTGTTGGCTATCTCCCTCTCTATGATAAAATACACTAGATACTGGTTTTCATGGAGGTCTGGGTCGTACGCAGTGAGAGAATCTAGCAAGGCTCCAGGAGCATTATTCTCCATCACACGAATAGTATAGAAAGACTGAGGAAACTGGGGAACATTATCATTAACATCCAGTAGCTCTAAGGTCATGGTTTCATTATCAGATAATGAGGGAGAACCTCTGTCTGTAACTGTGAACGTGATGTCATATTCTGGAACCTTCTCCCGGTCTAAAGGTTCTGAAACAACAAGCTCAAAATAATTATCAGAAGATTCCCTTAATTTGAAAGGCATATTTTCAGGAATCCGGATGTCAACGACTCCATTATCCCCTGAGTCTTTATCACTAACGCTCACCACAGCTATGACCGAGTCTACTTCTATGTTTTCCTTGACAGGACTTTGAAAGGATTTGATTGAAATCCCAGGATGGTTGTCATTCATGTCCTCCACCACAACCGTTACTTTGCATTGCCCTGATAAGGCCGGCACACCTTTATCAGTTGCTATCAATTCCATGTCATAAAGCTTAAAATCCTCGTAGTTCAGTACTCCTTTCACTGTTATCTCTCCCGTGTGAGGGTTTACATTGAATGTATTTTGGGTCATTTCTGAAGTATACAAACTATACATGTATTCTATTTCTGCATTAGATCCATCATCTAAGTCTGTTGCATTAAGTGTAAGCATAAGACTTCCGATTGGAGAGTTTTCCATTATTTTTATTGTATAATCCTCTTTGTCAAACTGCGGGGCGTTGTCATTTGTGTCTAACACCCGCACCGTAATGCTCGCTGTGCCGGTGCGCGAAGGTGTCCCGCCATCTACAGCTGTTAGAATTAGATTATGAACGGCCTGCTGCTCACGGTCCAGCGCCTTTTTAAGAATTAGATCAGCGAACTTCGAACCATCTCTTCCCGTTTGAATTTCGATATCAAAATGCTCGCTGGTACTTAAATGATACATTTTTACAGAGTTCAAGCCGATATCAGGATCAACTGCATTGTTGACGGAGAATCGTTCGCCCGCCTGAGTTGCCTCTGAAATGTCCAATTTAATTGCATCTCTCCGGAAATGTGGAGTATTATCGTTTATGTCCAGTATCTCTATTTCAATATAGAATATACGCTGTGGGTTTTCTACAATAGCTTCCAATCGTAAGAAACACGTTGAGGTTTTTGACGTGCAAAGATATTCCCTGTCGATTCTCTCGACAATATACAGGTCCCCGGTCTCTTTGTTCACGTCCAAATATTTTCTGTTCGCTACGACTTCCAGTCGAATCATCCGTTTGGAAAGCATCTTAACGTCGAGGCCGAGATCAGAAGCCAAATTAGCGACCACTGAACCTTCCTCCATTTCCTCGTCTATTGAATAGTGGGTCACTGCATCTGCTGATTTCCATGCAGCAAAGAAAATACAAATCAACACACACCGAATCCAGCTCTTGATATTACATTTAGGCTCCATCGTTTTAGCAATCTGTTGTTCTCTTGTAACCTTTGCACATTGGCCCAGAGTAGTGATGTCCTCGTTGATAAAATGTAGTACGCACAAAATAATCCTCGAATCTAAGCCAAAGATTTTCCACAAAATAACTAAATAGTCCACATCCAAAGCACCGGGAGCTGTTCACTTGCACAGCTCGTCGCGTCCACTCTGAGGAAGTGTAGCTGTGACTGTGACCTCATAAGACGTGTTCAAATGGTGAACAGCGACTCTAAATGCAAGTAACACGCATGTACATCCTCACAGATTCTACTGGAAATCGTTTTTTGATTAATGTATTCAACACAACTTCAATTCATTCCGAAGACCTAATTTCCCAAACATATTCATCCAACGAAGCCTAGGATTATAACATTTTAAATAAATAACGGCTTGCAAATTTAATTGTTAAATTATGAATTGGAAAAACTAGTTTCCGTTAGGGTATTTTATTAAGTATTACACAATTATTAAGTTTGATTGTGTATGCCCACATGTCATGATGAAGCATGAGGGCAATTCAATTATATAGATGAGCTTCGAAAATGAAATGGATGACGTTTAATGTTTTAAGGGGTTAAAGTATGTATTAAAATAAACCAAATCAAGACATGAATTGTTTGCCGCGGTCCTCACCTGCAGCGTGGAGGGTGCTGAGCCGCTCGTCTCTGTGAGGCCAGTGCTCCGTGGTAAACTGGACACTATGTACCTGGAGCCCTTTGGCGCTGGCTGTCTAACCACCAGCTTCCCTTTCCTGGTCTCCGCTAGAAACATGCTGTACCAGTAGGCATCGTTGGACACCAGAGTGGAATCTGCAAAAGAGTTCCTCTCACTGACCACACTGTTCCTGCAGGGAGGAGCAGCTTTGCTGGACTTGGGTTTCTGACACTTGAGAACGATGGTGACCAATATGGTGATCAACAAGAGGAAGGACACCGAGCCCAGGCCGATGACCAGATAAAGATTTAAGTCTGAAAAGATGTCGTACTCCAGGGGCACTTCGGTCATGTCTGAGTAGGCCTTGACCGCGGTCTCCACTGTGGACAGCTTGATGGTAACGGTAGCAGAGAGAGCGGGCTCTCCGTTGTCCTTGGCAACCACAACAAGCCGTTGGAGACGGGGGTCTCTGTAACTGAACATTCTCATGGTCCGGATCTCTCCGTTGTACTGGTCCAGACTGAACAAGGTGGCGTCCGTCACCTGTAGAAACTGGTAGGTAATCCTCGAGTTCAACACAGAGTCACCGTCGATAGCAATCACCTTGGAAACCAGAGAGCCTTTGTCGGTGGATCTGGGGATCTTCTCCTCCACCACTGAGCCGTGAGCGCGCCATGGGGACACTATGACTGGAGTGTTGTCATTCTGGTCCACAATAATGATGTGGACAGTCACATTACTGCTGAGTGGAGGAACACCAGAATCTCTGGCCTCAATGTGGAAAAGAAACTCCTTCTCAATCTCATGGTCAAACGTCTTCAGAGCATAGAGTTTACCATTCTCTGGGCTAATGGAGAACAGCATGGACATGGAGGTGTTGGCTATCTCCCTCTCTATGATGAAATACACTAGATACTGGTTTTCATGGAGGTCTGGGTCGTACGCAGTGAGAGATTCTAGCAAAGCTCCAGGAGCATTATTCTCCATCACACGTATAGTATAGAAAGACTGAGGGAACTGGGGGACATTATCATTAACATCCAGTAGCTCTAAGGTCATGGTTTCATTATCAGATAATGAAGGAGAACCTCTGTCTGTAACTGTAAATGTTATTTCGTATTCAGGAGCTTTTTCTCTGTCCAGCAATTCAGAGACAACTAACTCAAAAAAATTCCCAGCCGATTCCTTGAGTTTAAATGGTAAATTAGCTGGAATTGTAATATCAATTTGACCATTATCACCAGAATCCTTATCACTTATACTAACAACTGCTATTACAGTGCCTAATTCAGCATTCTCCTTGATGGGACTCTGAAATGATTTTATAGATATCTCTGGGTGATTGTCGTTCATGTCTTCGACTAAAATTCTTATTTTGCATTGTCCTGATAAAGCGTTTGCCCCTTTATCAATGGCTATGATTTCCATATCATAAATCCTGAAATCCTCATAGTTTAACATGCCTTTTACAGTAAGCTCTCCGTTGGAAGGATTTATATTAAACATTTCTTGGGTTTTCTCTGAGGTGTAGAGAGTATACGAGTACGTTATGTCAGCGTTTGAACCCTCGTCTGAGTCTGTAGCATTCAGTTGAAGGACGAGGCTTCCAATCGGAGAGTTTTCCATAACCTTAATGTTATATTCCTCCTTGTAGAAAGTAGGAGTGTTGTCGTTAATGTCCAGGACATGAACAATCACGCTGGCAGTACCGGAGCGGGTCGGTGTACCGCCGTCCACCGCGCTGAGAACTAAATGATGAACGGCCTGCTTCTCTCGGTCCAAAGCCTTTTTCAAGATTAAGTCAGCAAACTTTGATCCATCTCTCCCAGTTTGTACTTCGATATTAAAATGTTCGCTTTCACTTAAATGGTACGTTTTGACTGAGTTCGTTCCAATATCGGGATCGACTGCATTGCTCAGCGAAAATCGTTCCCCTGCTGACGTCGACTCGGCTATGTCCAAATGTATTGCGTCTCGTCGGAATTGAGGTGCATTGTCATTCATATCTAAAATTTCCAATTCAATATTAAAAATTCGTAAGGGATTTTCAAGTATGACCTCTAGCTTCAAATAACAAGAACTAGTCGATTTTGTGGTGCAAATATGTTCCCTGTCGATTTTCTCCACAATATACAGCTCGCCAGTCTCTTTGTTCACATCCAAATATTTTTTGTTCGCCACAATATCCAGGCGCATCTTTCTTTCACTGAGCGTTTCTACATCCAAATCCAGATCTTCGGCCAGATTGGCAACAACGGATCCTTCCTTCATTTCTTCAGGAATTGAATAATGCGATACGCCAGATGACAAGTGTAAAAGAGCGATGAAAACAATGGAGTTCCTGACGTACCATTTTCCTAGCCGTACTGTATCTGAATCCATTGTGTGATAATCCATTTTTCCCGATACAATATATACTTTTTAATTTCCAAGGTCCCAGATCCAACGTTTCTTTTGTTATATTTCTATATTGTTGTATGAGGACGAATCAAAAACGCGTGCAGGCCAATATTTCGCAGAATACACCCTCCTTCTCCCAGACATCTAGGCTGACTGCACATAAACGACTTCTGACACCCGAGTGTTTAAACGAGAGAACAGCACCACACTTCGGCTGAATTGCAAATCCAACACATGGCCAAGCAAATCCTGGTAACTTTTTTTGCATGCATTAGAAATGATTATCTGAAACACAGAATAAGGTTGAGGCCCAGATCAGAAGCCAAATTAGTGACCACTACTTTCCTCCATTCCCTCGTCTATTGAATAGTGAGTCACTGCATCTACGGATTTCAATGAAGCAAATAAAATACAAATCAACACAGCTCCTGATTTTACGTTTCACCTCCATCGTTTTAGGAAACAGATTATCTCCTGTAACCTTTGCACATTGGCCCATAGTAGCGATGGCCGCTTTGATACAACGTGATGCGTACACAAAATAATCCTCCAAACTAAGCCAGAGGTCTGAAACAAAACAACAAAACAGTCCGCATTCAAATTCTAGCACCGGGAGCTGTTCACTTGCACAGTCTGAGGTAGTGCAGTATTGACTGTGACCTCATAATACGTTCAAAATGTGAACACCGACTCCTCTCGCAAGGAACACGGATGTAAGTTTAACAGAGTTCAAAATGTAGTGTATTATTGTATATGATTTTCGCCAAAATAAAACTGCCTTGTTTAATAAGTGTGAATGGGAGCCACCCGTGGCCATATGGTGTACTGCAGATCTGTTGCGTTTAGTCCTGTGCTGCTTTCCTACTCAATCACAGAAGCCTATGCTTTTGATCTGATGCTGTATGTGTACACCAAAGCCTGATGGCAATGTTTTGATTTAATTTCTAAAGGAAATTAAAAGAAAGAAAATTTGACAGTTTCGCCTCCGTCTCCCTGATGCTTGACCATTGTAACATAAGTAAATCCTCACAGATATTACTGAAAATCATATTTGGATGACTGTTTTCAACAAAACCTCACTTGATTTCAAAGTCACACTTTCCCAATGATTCGTCCAGCAAAGCAAAAGGAAATGCTGATCAACAAGAAATAATGGTTGGTTAAAAAAAGAGCGTGTATATTTAAGAGTACTGATTTGTTTAATTTAGTGTTAATCATTTTGAACAACTAAAAAAATAGAGGTTTAGGTTTTGCATGATCCCATGTCACAATGATAGATAAAACTATTCAATGAAGTCGATTATTTCCAAACGAAAAGGTTCAAATAGTTTGCAGAGCTAGAATATATGTTAGAAATCCCCCGATGAACACATGAATTGTTAGACGCAGTCCTCACCTGCAGCGTGGAGGGTGCTGAGCCGCTCGTCTCTGTGAGGCCAGTGCTCCGTGGTAAACTGGACACTATGTACCTGGAGCCCTTTGGCGCTGGCTGTCTAACCACCAGCTTCCCTTTCCTGGTCTCCGCTAGAAACATGCTGTACCAGTAGGCATCGTTGGACACCAGAGTGGAATCTGCAAAAGAGTTCCTCTCACTGACCACACTGTTCCTGCAGGGAGGAGCAGCTTTGCTGGACTTGGGTTTCTGACACTTGAGAACGATGGTGACCAATATGGTGATCAACAAGAGAAAGGACACCGAGCCCAGGCCGATGACCAGATACAGATTTAAGTCTGAAAAGATGTCGTACTCTAGGGGCACTTCGGTCATGTCTGAGTAGGCCTTGACCGCGGTCTCCACTGTGGACAGCTTGATGGTAACGGTAGCAGAGAGAGCGGGCTCTCCGTTGTCCTTGGCAACCACAACAAGCCGTTGGAGACGGGGGTCTCTGTAACTGAACATTCTCATGGTCCGGATCTCTCCGTTGTACTGGTCCAGACTGAACAAGGTGGCGTCCGTCACCTGTAGAAACTGGTAGGTAATCCTTGAGTTCAACACAGAGTCACCGTCGATAGCAATCACCTTGGAAACCAGAGAGCCTTTGTCGGTGGATCTGGGGATCTTCTCCTCCACCACTGAGCCGTGAGCGCGCCATGGGGACACTATGACTGGAGTGTTGTCATTCTGGTCCACAATAATGATGTGGACAGTCACATTACTGCTGAGTGGAGGAACACCAGAGTCTCTGGCCTCAATGTGGAAAAGAAACTCCTTCTCAATCTCATGGTCAAACGTCTTCAGAGCATAGAGTTTACCATTCTCTGGGCTGATGGAGAACAGCATGGACATGGAGGTGTTGGCTATCTCCCTCTCTATGATGAAATACACTAGATACTGGTTTTCATGGAGGTCTGGGTCGTACGCAGTGAGAGAATCTAGCAAGGCTCCAGGAGCATTATTCTCCATCACACGAATAGTATAGAAAGACTGAGGGAACCGGGGGACATTATCATTAACATCCAGTAGCTCTAAGGTCATGGTTTCATTATCAGATAATGGAGGAGAACCTCTGTCTGTAACTGTGAACGTGATGTCATATTCTGGAACCTTCTCCCGGTCTAAAGGTTCTGAAACAACAAGCTCAAAATAATTATCAGAAGATTCCCTTAATTTGAAAGGCATATTTTCAGGAATCCGGATGTCAACGACTCCATTATCCCCTGAGTCTTTATCACTAACGCTCACCACAGCTATGACCGAGTCTACTTCTATGTTTTCCTTGACGGGACTTTGAAAGGATTTGATTGAAATCCCAGGATGGTTGTCATTCATGTCCTCCACCACAACCGTTACTTTGCATTGCCCGGATAAGGCCGGCACACCTTTATCCGTTGCTATCACTTCCATGTCATAAAGCTTAAAATCCTCGTAGTTCAGTACTCCTTTCACTGTTATCTCTCCCGTGTTAAGGTTTACATTGAATGTGTTTTGGGTCATTTCTGAAGTATACAAACTATACATGTATTCTATTTCTGCATTAGATCCATCATCGAAATCTGTTGCATTAGGTTTAAGCACAAGGCTCCCGATTGGAGAGTTTTCAATAATTTGAATTGTGTAATGTTCTTTGTCAAACTGCGGGGCGTTGTCATTAGTGTCCAACACCCGCACCGTAATGCTCGCTGTGCCGGTGCGTGAAGGTGTCCCGCCATCTACAGCGGTGAGAACTAGATTATGAACGGCCTGCTGCTCACGGTCCAGCACCTTTTTAAGAATTAGGTCGGCGAACTTCGAACCATCTCTTCCCGTTTGAATTTCGATATCAAAATGGTCGCTGGCACTCAAAAAATATGTTTTTAAAGAATTCGATCCAACATCCGGATCAACTGCATTGTTGACGGAGAATCGTTCCCCAGCTTGCGTTGCCTCTGAAATGTCCAATTCATTTGCGTCCCTCCTAAAATGAGGGGTATTATCGTTTATATCCAATATTTCTACTTCAATAAAGAATATACGTTTTGGGTTTTCAACAATAGCTTCTAATTTTAAAAAACACGATGTCTTCGTTGTGCAGAGATATTCCCTGTCAATCCTCTCGACAATATACAGGTCCCCGGTCTCTTTGTTCACGTCCAAATATTTCTTGTTCGATACGACTTCGAGTCGAATCATCCGTTTGGAAAGCATCTTAACATCGAGGCCCAGATCAGAAGCCAAATTAGCGACCACTGAACCTTCCGCCATTTCCTCGTCTATTGAATAGTGGGTCACTGCATCTGCTGATTTCCATGAAGCAAATAAAGTAAAAATAAACACATACCGAGTCCAGCTCTTGATATAACATTTCAGCTCCATCGTTTTACGAAATTGGTCTATCTCCTGTAACCTTTGCACATTGGCCAAGAGTTGCGATGTCCTCGTTGATACAATGCAATGCGTGCAAAATAATCCTTAAATTTAAGCCAACGATCTTGCATAAAATAACCAAATACTCCACATCCCAATTCTAGCACTGGGAGCTGTTCACTTGCGCAGTTCGTCGCATCCACTCTGAGGATGTAGCGGTGACTGTGACCGCATAAGACGTGTTCATATGGTGAATAGCGACTCTATAAGCAAAGAACACGCAAGTACATCCTCAAAGATAATACTGGTAACCCTATTTCCGTTCTTGTATTCAACAAAAGCTCACTTGATTTCAAACGCACACGTTCCCATAAATTTGTCCAACAAAGCTAAAGGGAAAAAAATGATTATCAATAAATATATATGTATATTTTATTATTTCATATAGCAACTGTAGTGAGTCGTTTCCTTGAGTGTAATTTATTTTATTAGCTATTAAAAGATGAACATTCGTTGTGCATGTACACATGTCACAATGATCGATAAAAACTATTGAATGAAATAGATCATATTCAAAAACAAAATGGATACAATTGTTTGAAGAGCTGGAATATATGTTAGAAATCACCAAATGAACACATGAATTGTTTGTCGCAGTCCTCACCTGCAGCGTGGAGGGTGCTGAGCCGCTCGTCTCTGTGAGGCCAGTGCTCCGTGGTAAACTGGACACTATGTACCTGGAGCCCTTTGGCGCTGGCTGTCTAACCACCAGCTTCCCTTTCCTGGTCTCCGCTAGAAACATGCTGTACCAGTAGGCATCGTTGGACACCAGAGTGGAATCTGCAAAAGAGTTCCTCTCACTGACCACACTGTTCCTGCAGGGAGGAGCAGCTTTGCTGGACTTGGGTTTCTGACACTTGAGAACGATGGTGACCAATATGGTGATCAACAAGAGGAAGGACACCGAGCCCAGGCCGATGACCAGATACAGATTTAAGTCTGAAAAGATGTCGTACTCCAGGGGCACTTCGGTCATGTCTGAGTAGGCCTTGACCGCGGTCTCCACTGTGGACAGCTTGATGGTAACGGTAGCAGAGAGAGCGGGCTCTCCGTTGTCCTTGGCAACCACAACAAGCCGTTGGAGACGGGGATCTCTGTAACTGAACATTCTCATGGTCCGGATCTCTCCATTGTACTGGTCCAGACTGAACAAGGTGGCGTCCGTCACCTGTAGAAACTGGTAGGTAATCCTTGAGTTCAACACAGAGTCGCCGTCGATAGCAATCACCTTGGAAACCAGAGAGCCTTTGTCGGTGGATCTGGGGATCTTCTCCTCCACCACTGAGCCGTGAGCGCGCCATGGGGACACTATGACTGGAGTGTTGTCATTCTGGTCCACAATAATGATGTGGACAGTCACATTACTGCTGAGTGGAGGAACACCAGAGTCTCTGGCCTCAATGTGGAAAAGAAACTCCTTCTCAATCTCATGGTCAAACGTCTTCAGAGCATAGAGTTTACCATTCTCTGGGCTAATGGAGAACAGCATGGACATGGAGGTGTTGGCTATCTCCCTCTCTATGATGAAATACACTAGATACTGGTTTTCATGGAGGTCTGGGTCGTAAGCACTGAGAGATTCTAGCAAGGCTCCAGGAGCATTATTCTCCATCACACGAATAGTATAGAAAGACTGAGGGAACTGGGGGACATTATCATTAACATCCAGTAGCTCTAAGGTCATGGTTTCATTATCAGATAATGGAGGTGAACCTCTGTCTCTAACTGTAAATGTTATTTCGTACTCAGGAGCTTTTTCTCTGTCCAGCGATTCAGAGACAACTAACTCAAAGAAATTACCTGACGATTCCTTTAGTTTAAAAGGTAAATTATCTGAAATTGTAAGATCAATTTGACCATTTTCACCAGAATCCTTATCACTGATACTAACAACTGCTATTACAGTGCCTAATTCAGCATTCTCTTTGATGGGACTCTGAAATGATTTAATAGATATCTCTGGGTGATTGTCGTTCATGTCATCTACTAAAATTCTTATTTTGCACTGTCCAGATAAAGCGTTTGCCCCCTTATCCATGGCTATGATTTCCATATCATAAATCCTGAAATCCTCATAGTTTAACATGCCTTTTACAGTAAGCTCTCCGTTTGATGGATTTATATTAAACATTTCTTGCGTTTTCTCTGAGGTGTAGAGACTATACGAGTACGTTACGTCAGCGTTTGATCCCTCGTCTGAGTCTGTAGCATTCATTTGAAGGACGAGGCTCCCAATCGGAGAGTTTTCCATAACCTTGATGTTATATTCCTCCCTGTCGAAGGTAGGAGCGTTGTCGTTAATGTCCAGGACATGAACAATCACGCTGGCAGTACCGGATCTCGTCGGTGTACCGCCGTCCACCGCGCTGAGAACTAAATGATGGACGGCCTGCTTCTCTCGGTCCAAAGCCTTTTTCAAGATTAATTCAGCAAACTTTGACCCATCCCTCCCAGTTTGTACTTCGATATTAAAATGTTCACTCTCACTTAAATAGTACGTTTTGACTGTATTCGTTCCAATATCGGGGTCTACTGCATTACTCAGCGAAAATCTTTCCCCTGCTGACGTCGACTCGGCTATGTCCAAATGTATTGCGTCCCTTCGGAATTGAGGGGCATTGTCGTTTATATCCAAAATTTCCAATTCTATGTTAAACATTCGTAAGGGATTCTCAAGTATGACCTCTAGTTTTAGATAGCAGGGAGTTGTTTTGGATGGGCAGATGTGTTCCCTGTCGATTTTCTCCACAATATACAGCTCGCCAGTCTCTTTGTTCACGTCAAAATATTTTTTGTTCGCCACAATATCCAGGCGCATCTTTCTTTCACTGAGCGTTTGCACATCCAAGTCCAGATCTGCGGCCAAATTGGCAACAACGGATCCTTCTTTCAATTCTTCGGATATAGAATAATGAGTCACTGCATTTGATAATTGCCAAAGAGCGAACAAAAGTATAGGGTTCCAGACATACCTTTGTCTCATTTTTGTAGGCCTATGCGAATCCATTTCTTGATGTCCCTTATTCAATCTAGGTATATTTAATTTAAAAACAAAAACTATTTCCCGTCGTAGAGTTGGGTTCGTTTTTTGTGCAAATACAATGCATCTGCTGAAAAAGGAGCAATCACAAATCACAATATGTCCCGTGTCGCTGCCAAACCTGCAAGCATCGCTGCGGTCGAAGGGGCTGACAATTTGAAAATGCAAGGAGAGGCTACTCGAGCCTTTGAAAGAGACAACAGCGCCACATGCCGTACTACATCATCCACTTCGCCCTCAGGAAATACATATGACTCCAGTATAACAATATTATGAATTAGATATTAATCAAGGAAGTTTATTTTTTTAATTAAAAAATAATATGAGCGGAATTAAAAGAGACTTTGCAATTGAAATTCTCACTTGAGAACAATTTAAAAATATGTAAAGTACTTATCTATTACATTTATCAGAATAATACGATGAATTATTTGATGCAGTCCTCATTGATGCATACAAATCATAATCCTCCAATCTAAGCCAAAGATCTTGAACCACAATAACAAAC
Source organism: Gadus morhua (assembly GCF_902167405.1). Taxonomy (NCBI): domain Eukaryota; kingdom Metazoa; phylum Chordata; class Actinopteri; order Gadiformes; family Gadidae; genus Gadus; species Gadus morhua. The sequence continues at coordinate 15,456,063 of NC_044057.1, forward strand.
TATTCCACAACCCAGTTCAACCACCTGGAGCTGTTGCACAGCTCGTGACGTCCACTCTGAGGAAGTGCAGAGGTGACTTTGACCTCATAAGACGTGTTCAAAAGGCCAACAGCGACTTGATACGCAAAGAACATGCATGTACAACCTCGAAGATAATACTGGAAATCGTACTTTGATTAAAATCTTCTACAAAACCTCAGTTGATATAAAAGTCACAAATTCTCAATCATTCGTCCAAGAAAGCAATCAGACATATTGATTATCAATAAATAATGGTCTGTTTAAAGTATAGATTTTTTCAACTAATCAGTCGTTTACTTTAGTGCCACTTATTTTGTATTACAAAAAATAGAGTTACGTTTTGCACGATCACATGTCACAATGATGGATACAACTGTTCAATGAAATCTATTAATTTGAAAACAAAGACGTATAAAATGTTTTAGAGAGCCAGAATATATAAGAAATCACCGGATGAACACATGAATTGTTAGACGCAGTCCTCACCTGCAGCGTGGAGGGTGCTGAGCCGCTCGTCTCTGTGAGGCCAGTGCTCCGTGGTAAACTGGACACTATGTACCTGGAGCCCTTTGGCGCTGGCTGTCTAACCACCAGCTTCCCTTTCCTGGTCTCCGCTAGAAACATGCTGTACCAGTAGGCATCGTTGGACACCAGAGTGGAATCTGCAAAAGAGTTCCTCTCACTGACCACACTGTTCCTGCAGGGAGGAGCAGCTTTGCTGGACTTGGGTTTCTGACACTTGAGAACGATGGTGACCAATATGGTGATCAACAAGAGAAAGGACACCGAGCCCAGGCCGATGACCAGATACAGATTTAAGTCTGAAAAGATGTCGTACTCTAGGGGCACTTCGGTCATGTCCGAGTAGGCCTTGACCGCGGTCTCCACTGTGGACAGCTTGATGGTAACGGTAGCAGAGAGAGCGGGCTCTCCGTTGTCCTTGGCAACCACAACAAGCCGTTGGAGACGGGGATCTCTGTAACTGAACATTCTCATGGTCCGGATCTCTCCGTTGTACTGGTCCAGACTGAACAAGGTGGCGTCCGTCACCTGTAGAAACTGGTAGGTAATCCTTGAGTTCAACACAGAGTCGCCGTCGATAGCAATCACCTTGGAAACCAGAGAGCCTTTGTCGGTGGATCTGGGGATCTTCTCCTCCACCACTGAGCCGTGAGCGCGCCATGGGGACACTATGACTGGAGTGTTGTCATTCTGGTCCACAATAATGATGTGGACAGTCACATTACTGCTGAGTGGAGGAACACCAGAGTCTCTGGCCTCAATGTGGAAAATAAACTCCTTCTCAATCTCATGGTCAAACGTCTTCAGAGCATAGAGTTTCCCATTCTCTGGGCTGATGGAGAACAGCATGGACATGGAGGTGTTGGCTATCTCCCTCTCTATGATGAAATACACTAGATACTGGTTTTCATGCAGATCTGGGTCGTAAGCAGTAAGAGTATCTAGTAAGGCTCCAGGAGCATTATTCTCCATCACACGAATTGTATAGAAAGACTGAGGGAACTGGGGGACATTATCATTTACATCCAGTAGCTCTAAGGTCATGGTTTCATTATCAGATAATGGAGGTGAACCTCTGTCTCTAACTGTAAATGTTATTTCATATTCAGGAGCTTTTTCTCTGTCTAGTGAATCAGAGACAACTAACTCAAAGAGATTGCCTGATGATTCTTTCAGTTTAAATGGTAAATTAGCTGGAATTGTAAGATCAATTTGACCATTATCACCAGAATCCTTATCACTGATACTAACAACTGCTATCACAGAGCCTAATTCAGAATTCTCCTTGATGGGACTCTGAAAGGATTTAATAGATATTTCTGGGTGATTGTCGTTCATGTCGTCTACTAAAATTCTTATTTTGCACTGTCCTGATAAGGCGTTTGCCCCTTTATCCATGGCTATGATTTCCATATCATAAATCCTGAAATCCTCATAGTTTAACATGCCTTTCACAGTAAGCTCTCCGTTTGATGGATTTATATTAAACATTTCTTGCGTTTTCTCTGAGGTGTAGAGACTATACGAGTACTTTATGTCAGCGTTTGAACCCTCGTCTGAGTCTGTAGCATTCAGTTGAAGGACGAGGCTTCCAATCGGAGAGTTTTCCATAACATTAATGTTATATTCCTCCTTGTGGAATGTAGGAGTGTTGTCGTTAATGTCCAGGACATGAACAATCACGCTGGCAGTACCGGAGCGGATCGGTGTACCGCCGTCCACCGCGCTGAGAACTAAATGATGAACGGCCTGCTTCTCTCGGTCCAAAGCCTTTTTCAAGATTAAGTCAGCAAACTTTGATCCATCTCTCCCTGTTTGTACTTCGATATTAAAATGTTCGCTTTCACTTAAGTGGTACGTTTTGACTGAGTTCGTTCCAATATCGGGGTCGACTGCATTGCTCAGCGAAAATCTTTCCCCTGCTGACGTCGACTCGGCTATGTCCAAATGTATTGCGTCTCGTCGGAATTGAGGTGCATTGTCATTCATATCTAAAATTTCCAATTCAATATTAAATATTCGTAAGGGATTTTCAAGTATGACCTCTAGCTTCAAATAACAAGAACTAGTCGATTTTGTGTTGCAAATATGTTCCCTGTCGATTTTCTCCACAATATACAGCTCGCCAGTCTCTTTGTTCACATCCAAATATTTTTTGTTCGCCACAATATCCAGGCGCATCTTTCTTTCACTGAGCGTTTCTACATCCAAATCCAGATCTGCGGCCAGATTGGCAACAACGGATCCTTCTTTCATTTCTTCAGGAATTGAATAATGCGATACGCCAGATGACAAGTGTAAAAGAGCGATGAAAACAATGGAGCTCCTGACGTACCATTTTCCAAGCCGTAGTGTATCTGAATCCATTGTGTGATAATCCATTTTTCCCAATACAATGTATATACTTTTTAAATTCCAAGCTCCCAGATCAAACGATTGTTTTGTTATATTTCTAAATTTTTGTATGAGGACGAATCAAAAACGCGTGCAGGCCAATATTTCGCAGAATAGACCCTCCTTCTCCCAGACATCCAGGCTGACTGCACATAAACGACTTCTGACACCCGAGTGTTTAAACGAGAGAACAGCACCACACTACGGCTGAATTGCAAATCAAACACATGGCCAAGCAAATCCTGGTAACTTTTTTTGCATACATAACATATGATTATCTGAAACACAGAATAACGTTGAGGCCCAGATCAGAAGCCAAATTAGTGACCACTACTTTCCTCCATTCCCTCGTCTATTGAATATTGAGTCACTGCATGTACGGATTTCAATGAAGCAAATAAAATACAAATCAACACATAGTGAGTCCAGCTCCTGATTTTACGTTTCACCTCCATCGCTTTAGGAAACAGATTATCTCCTGTAACCTTTGCACATTGGCCCATAGTAGCGATGGCCACTGATACAACGTGATGCGTACACAAAATAATCCTCCAAACTAAGCCAGAGATCTAAAACAATACAACAAAACAGTCCGCATTCAAATTCTAGCACCGGGAGCTGTTCACTTGCGCAGTCTGAGGTAGTGCAGTGGTGACTGTGACCTCATAATACGTTCAAAATGTGAACCCCGACTCCTTTCACAAGGAACACGCATGTATGTTTAACAGTGTTAAAAATGTAGTGTATTATTGTATATGATTTTCTCCAATATAAAACTGCCTTGTTTAATAATTGTGAATGGGAGCCACCCTTGGCCATATAGGTATACTGCAGATCTGTTGCGTTTAGTCCTGTGCTGCTTTCCTACACGATCAGAGAAGCCAATGCTTTTGATCTGATGCTGTATGTGTACACCAAAGCCTGATGGCAATGTTTTGATTTAATTTCTAAAGGAAAATAAAAGAAAGAAAATTCAACAGTTTCGCCTCCGTCTCCCTGATGCTTGACTATCGTTACAGAAGTAAATCCTCACAGATATTACTGTAAATCGTATTTGGATGACTATTTTCAACAACACCTCACTTGATTTCAAAGTCACACTTTCCCAATGATTCGTCCAACAAAGCAAAAGGAAATGATGATCATAAAGGAATAATGGTTAGTTAAAAAAAGAGCGGATAAATTTAACAGTACTGATTTGTTTCCTTTAGTGTTAATTATTTTGAACAACTAAAAAATCGAGGGTTACGTTTTGCATAATCACATGTCACAATGATAGATAAAACTATTCGATGAAATCGATTCATTTCCAAACGAAAAGGATCAAAAAGTTTGCAGAGCTAGAATATATGTTAGAAATCCCCCGATGAACACATGAATTGTTTGCCGGAGTCCTCACCTGCAGCGTGGAGGGTGCTGAGCCGCTCGTCTCTGTGAGGCCAGTGCTCCGTGGTAAACTGGACACTATGTACCTGGAGCCCTTTGGCGCTGGCTGTCTAACCACCAGCTTTCCTTTCCTGGTCTCCGCTAGAAACATGCTGTACCAGTAGGCATCGTTGGACACCAGAGTGGAATCTGCAAAAGAGTTCCTCTCACTGACCACACTGTTCCTGCAGGGAGGAGCAGCTTTGCTGGACTTGGGTTTCTGACACTTGAGAACGATGGTGACCAATATGGTGATCAACAAGAGGAAGGACACCGAGCCCAGGCCGATGACCAGATACAGATTTAAGTCTGAAAAGATGTCGTACTCTAGGGGCACTTCGGTCATGTCTGAGTAGGCCTTGACCGCGGTCTCCACTGTGGACAGCTTGATGGTAACGGTAGCAGAGAGAGCGGGCTCTCCGTTGTCCTTGGCAACCACAACAAGCCGTTGGAGACGGGGGTCTCTGTAACTGAACATTCTCATGGTCCGGATCTCTCCGTTGTACTGGTCCAGACTGAACAAGGTGGCGTCCGTCACCTGTAGAAACTGGTAGGTAATCCTTGAGTTCAACACAGAGTCGCCGTCGATAGCAATCACCTTGGAAACCAGAGAGCCTTTGTCGGTGGATCTGGGGATCTTCTCCTCCACCACTGAGCCGTGAGCGCGCCATGGGGACACTATGACTGGAGTGTTGTCATTCTGGTCCACAATAATGATGTGGACAGTCACATTACTGCTGAGTGGAGGAACACCAGAGTCTCTGGCCTCAATGTGGAAAAGAAACTCCTTCTCAATCTCATGGTCAAACGTCTTCAGAGCATAGAGTTTACCATTCTCTGGGCTAATGGAGAACAGCATGGACATGGAGGTGTTGGCTATCTCCCTCTCTATGATGAAATACACTAGATACTGGTTTTCATGGAGGTCTGGGTCGTACGCAGTGAGAGATTCTAGCAAAGCTCCAGGAGCATTATTCTCCATCACACGAATAGTATAGAAAGACTGAGGGAACTGGGGGACATTATCATTAACATCCAGTAGCTCAAAGGTCATGGTTTCATTATCTGATAATGGAGGAGAACCTCGGTCTGTAACTGTGAATGTTATTTCATATTCAGGAGCCTTTTCTCTGTCTAACGCTTCAGAGACAACTAACTCAAAGAAATTACCTGACGATTCCTTTAGTTTAAACGGTAAATTTGCTTGAATTGTAAGATCAACTTGACCATTATCACCAGAATCCTTATCACTTATACTAACAACTGCTATTACAGTGCCTAATTCAGCATTCTCCTTGATGGGACTCTGAAAGGATTTAATAGATATCTCTGGGTGATTGTCGTTCATGTCTTCTACTAACATTTTTATTTTGCACTGTCCTGATAGTGCGTTTGCCCCTTTATCCATAGCTATGATTTCCATGTCATAAATCCTGAAATCCTCATAGTTTAACATGCCTTTTACAGTGAGCTCTCCGTTAGATGGATTTATATTAAACATTTCTTGCGTTTTCTCTGAGGTGTACAGACTATACGAGTACGTTATGTCAGCGTTTGAACCCTCGTCTAAATCGGTTGCATTCAGTTGAACGACGAGGCTTCCAATCGGAGAGTTTTCCATGACCTTTATGTTATATTCCTCCTTGTGGAATGTAGGAGTGTTGTCGTTAATGTCCAGGACATGAACAATCACGCTGGCAGTACCGGAACGGGTCGGTGTACCGCCGTCAACCGCGCTGAGAACTAAATGATGAACGGCCTGCTTCTCTCGGTCCAAAGCCTTTTTTAAGATTAATTCTGCAAACTTTGACCCATCCCTACCAGTTTGTACCTCGATATTAAAATGTTCGCTTTCACTTAAATAGTACGTTTTGACTGAGTTCGTTCCAACATCGGGGTCTACTGCATTGCTCAAAGAGAATCTTTCCCCTGCTGTCGTCGACTCGGTTATGTCCAAACGTATGGAGTCTCGACGGAATTGTGGGGCATTGTCGTTTATATCCAAAATTTCCAATTCAATATTAAATATTCGTACGGGATTTTCAAGTATGATTTCTAGCTTTAAATAGCATGAAATAGACGATTTTGTGTTGCAAATATGTTCCCTGTCGATTTTCTCCACAATATACAGTTCGCCAGTCTCTTTGTTCATCTCCAAATATTTTTTGTTCGCCACAATATCCAGGCGCATCTTTCTTTCACTGAGCGTTTCCACATCCAGGTCCAAATCTGCGGCCAGATTGGCAACAACGGATCCTTCTTTCATTTCTTCAGGAATTGAATAATGCGATACGCCAGATGACAAGTGTAAAAGAGCGATGAAAACAATGGAGCTCCTGACGTACCTTTTTCCTAGCCGTAGTGTATCTGAATCCATTGTGGGATAATCCATTTTTCCCGATACAATGCATATACTTTTTAATCTCCAAGGTCCCAGATCCAACGTTTGTTTTGTTATAGTTATAAATTGTTGTATGAGGACGACTCAAAAACGCGTGCAGGCCAATATTTCGCCGAATACACCCTCCTTCTCCCAGACATCCAGGCTGACTGCGCATAAACGACTTCTGACACCCGAGTGTTTAAACGAGAGAACAGCACCACACTACGGCTGAATTGCAAATCAAACACATGGCCAAGCAAATCCTTGTAACTATTTTTGCATAGATAACATGTGATTATCTGAAACACAGAATAACGTTGAGGCCCAGATCAGAAGCCAAATTAGTGACCACTACTTTCCTCCAATCCATCGTCTATTGAATAGTGAGTCACTGCATCTACGGATTTCAATGAAGCAAATTCGATACAAATCAACACATACTGTCCAGGTCTTGATTTTACATTTCACCTCCATCGTTTTAAGAAACAGATTATCTCCTGTAACCTTTGCACATTGGCCCATAGTAGCGATGGCCACATTGATGCGTAGGCCTAAAACAACATAATTCTCCAAACCAAGCCAGAGATCTGACACAAAGCAACAGAACAGTCCACATTCAAATTCTAGCACCGGGAGCTGTTCACTTGCGCACTCTGAGGTAGTGCAGTGGTGACTGTTACCTCATAATACGTTCAAAATTGTGAACACCGACTCCTTTCGCAAGGAACACGTAAGTAAATCCTCACAGATATTACTGTAAATTGTATTTGGATTACTATTTTCAACAAAACCTCACTTGATTTCAAAGTCACACTTTCCCAATGATTCATCCAACAAAGCAAAAGGAAATGATGATCATCAAAAAATAATGGTTAGTTAAAAAAACAGTGCATATTTAACAGTACTGATTTGTTTACTATAAAGTCAGTTATTTTGAACAACTAAAAGTGAAGTTACGTTTTGCATGATCAGATGTCACAATGATGGATAAAACTATTCAATGAAATCGATACATTTCCAACCGAAAAGGATCAAATAGTTTGCAGAGCTAGAATATATGTTAGAAATCACCAGATGAACACATGAATCGTTTGCCACAGTCCTCACCTGCAGCGTGGAGGGTGCTGAGCCGCTCGTCTCTGTGAGGCCAGTGCTCCGTGGTAAACTGGACACTATGTACCTGGAGCCCTTTGGCGCTGGCTGTCTAACCACCAGCTTCCCTTTCCTGGTCTCCGCTAGAAACATGCTGTACCAGTAGGCATCGTTGGACACCAGAGTGGAATCTGCAAAAGAGTTCCTCTCACTGACCACACTGTTCCTGCAGGGAGGAGCAGCTTTGCTGGACTTGGGTTTCTGACACTTGAGAACGATGGTGACCAATATGGTGATCAACAAGAGGAAGGACACCGAGCCCAGGCCGATGACCAGATACAGATTTAAGTCTGAAAAGATGTCGTACTCCAGGGGCACTTCGGTCATGTCTGAGTAGGCCTTGACCGCGGTCTCCACTGTGGACAGCTTGATGGTAACGGTAGCAGAGAGAGCGGGCTCTCCGTTGTCCTTGGCAACCACAACAAGCCGTTGGAGACGGGGATCTCTGTAACTGAACATTCTCATGGTCCGGATCTCTCCGTTGTACTGGTCCAGACTGAACAAGGTGGCGTCCGTCACCTGTAGAAACTGGTAGGTAATCCTTGAGTTCAACACAGAGTCGCCGTCGATAGCAATCACCTTGGAAACCAGAGAGCCTTTGTCGGTGGATCTGGGGATCTTCTCCTCCACCACTGAGCCATGAGCGCGCCATGGGGACACTATGACTGGAGTGTTGTCATTCTGGTCCACAATAATGATGTGGACAGTCACATTACTGCTGAGTGGAGGAACACCAGAGTCTCTGGCCTCAATGTGGAAAAGAAACTCCTTCTCAATCTCATGGTCAAACGTCTTCAGAGCATAGAGTTTCCCATTCTCTGGGCTAATGGAGAACAGCATGGACATGGAGGTGTTGGCTATCTCCCTCTCTATGATGAAATACACTAAATACTGGTTTTCATGCAGATCTGGGTCGTAAGCAGTAAGAGTATCTAGCAAGGCTCCAGGAGCATTATTCTCCATCACACGTATAGTATAGAAAGACTGAGGGAACCGGGGGACATTATCATTAACATCCAGTAGCTCTAAAGTCATGGTTTCATTATCAGATAACGGAGGAGAACCACTGTCTGTAACTGTGAATGTTATTTCGTATTCAGGAGCTTTTTCTCTGTCCAGCGATTCAGAGACAATTAACTCAAAGAAATTACCTGACGATTCCTTTAGTTTAAACGGTAAATTTGTTGGAATTGTAAGATCAATTTGACCATTATCACCAGAATCCTTATCACTGATACTAACAACTGCTATCACAGTGCCTAATTCAGCATTCTCCTTGATAGGACTCTGAAAGGATTTAATAGATATTTCTGGGTGATTGTCGTTCATGTCCTCAACTAAAATTCTTATTTTGCATTGTCCTGATAAGGCGTTTGCCCCTTTATCCATGGCTATGATTTCCATGTCATAAATCCTGAAATCCTCATAGTTTAACATGCCTTTTACAGTGAGCTCTCCGTTTGATGGATTTATACTAAACGTTTCTTGGGTTTTCTCTGAGGTGTAGAGACTATACGAGTACGATATGTCAGCGTTTGAACCCTCGTCTAAGTCTGTGGCATTCAGTTGAACGACGAGGCTTCCAATCGGAGAGTTTTCCATAACCTTAATTTTATATTCCTCCTTGTGGAATGTAGGAGTGTTGTCGTTAATGTCCAGGACATGAACAATCACGCTGGCAGTACCGGAGCGGGTCGGTGTACCGCCGTCAACCGCGCTGAGAACTAAATGATGAACGGCCTGCTTCTCTCGATCCAAAACCTTTTTCAAGATTAAGTCAGCAAACTTTGACCCATCCCTCCCAGTTTGTACTTCGATATTAAAATGTTCGCTTTCACTTAAGTAGTACGTATTGACTGAGTTCGATCCAATATCGGGGTCTACTGCATTGCTCAGGGAAAACCTTTCCCCTGCTGACGTCGACTCGGCTATGTCCAAACGTATTGCGTCTCTTCTAAATTGTGGGGCATTGTCATTTATATCCAAAATCTCCAATTCTATGTTAAACATTCGTAACGGATTTTCAAGTATGACCTCTAGTTTTAGATAGCAGAGAATAGATGTCTTGGATGGGCAGATGTGTTCCCTGTCGATTTTCTCCACAATATACAGCTCGCCCGTCTCTTTGTTCACGTCCAAATATTTTTTGTTCGCCACAATATCCAGGCGCATCTTTCTTTCACTGAGCGTTTCTACATCCCAGTCTAGATCTGCGGCCAGATTGGCAACAACGGATCCTTCTTTCAATTCTTCGGATATAGAATAATGAGTCGCTGCATTTGATAATTGCCAAAGAGCGAACAAAAGTATAGATTTCCAGACATACCTTTGTCTCATTGTTGTAGGCCTATGAAAATCCAGCTTGATCGACATCTATTTAAATTAATAGCAAAAAGAATTTCCCCGTTTTACAGTTTGTTTGCGTTGTTTGTCCAAATACAATGAATCTGCTGAAAAAGGAGAAATCACAATGTGTCCCGTCTTTCTGCCAACCCTGCAAGCATCGCTGCGGTCGAAGGGGCTGACGATTTGAGAATGCAAGGACAGGCTACTCAAGCCTTTGGATGAGACAACAGTGCCACATGGCGTACTACATCAGCCACTTCGCCCTCAAAAAATAAACGTCACTGTAGTCTAACACTATTATGAATTAAATATAAATCAAGGATTTTTCTTTTTTAAATTACGATGGATTCATATTAGAGGAAATAAAAGAGACTCCGCCATTGAAGTTCTCATCTGCAGAGTACAACTAAAAATATGTATGATAATAATCTATTGCAATTAATCATAATAATACAATTAATTGTATTGTGCAGTCCTCATTAATGTCCTCGTTTATGCAACGTTTCGATACACAAAATAATCCTCCAATCTACGCCAGATATCTTGCACAAAACAATCTAATAATCCACAACCCAATTCTACCACCGGGAGCTGTTTACTTGCGCAGATCGTGGCGTCGACTCTGAGCGCAGTGGTCACTGTGAACTCATAAGACGTGTTCGAGTGGTGCACAGCGACTCTATTCGCAAAGAACAAGCATGTACATCCTGGCAGATATTACTGGAAATCGTAATTTGATGTAGCCTATGTATTCGACAAACCTTCACTTGATTTCAAAGTCACACTTTCACAATCATTTGTCCAACAACGGATGATTATTTGTCAATAATGGTTTGATGAAAAATAGAGCTAAAAAATTAAGTAACGTTTTGCATGCACGACACAATGGTGGAAATAAAATCAATGAAATTGATTAATTTCCAAACAAGATCAATAAAATGTTTTGCTAGAATATATTTTAGAAATCACCAGATTAACACATGAATTGTTTGTCGCAGTCCTCACCTGCAGCGTGGAGGGTGCTGAGCCGCTCGTCTCTGTGAGGCCAGTGCTCCGTGGTAAACTGGACACTATGTACCTGGAGCCCTTTGGCGCTGGCTGTCTAACCACCAGCTTCCCTTTCCTGGTCTCCGCTAGAAACATGCTGTACCAGTAGGCATCGTTGGACACCAGAGTGGAATCTGCAAAAGAGTTCCTCTCACTGACCACACTGTTCCTGCAGGGAGGAGCAGCTTTGCTGGACTTGGGTTTCTGACACTTGAGAACGATGGTGACCAATATGGTGATCAACAAGAGGAAGGACACCGAGCCCAGGCCGATGACCAGATACAGATTTAAGTCTGAAAAGATGTCGTACTCTAGGGGCACTTCGGTCATGTCTGAGTAGGCCTTGACCGCGGTCTCCACTGTGGACAGCTTGATGGTAACGGTAGCAGAGAGAGCGGGCTCTCCGTTGTCCTTGGCAACCACAACAAGCCGTTGGAGACGGGGGTCTCTGTAACTGAACATTCTCATAGTCCGGATCTCTCCGTTGTACTGGTCCAGACTGAACAAGGTGGCGTCCGTCACCTGTAGAAACTGGTAGGTAATCCTTGAGTTCAACACAGAGTCGCCGTCGATAGCAATCACCTTGGAAACCAGAGAGCCTTTGTCGGTGGATCTGGGGATCTTCTCCTCCACCACTGAGCCGTGAGCGCGCCATGGGGACACTATGACTGGAGTGTTGTCATTCTGGTCCACAATAATGATGTGGACAGTCACATTACTGCTGAGTGGAGGAACACCAGAGTCTCTGGCCTCAATGTGGAAAAGAAACTCCTTCTCAATCTCATAGTCAAACGTCTTCAGAGCAAAGAGTTTACCATTCTCTGGGCTAATGGAGAACAGCATGGACATGGAGGTGTTGGCTATCTCCCTCTCGATGATAAAATACACTAGATACTGGTTTTCATGGAGGTCTGGGTCAACTGCAGTGAGGGAACTCAACAACGATCCAGGTGCATTATTCTCCATTACTCGTATAGTGTAAAACGACTGGGGGAACTGTGGCTCGTTGTCATTGATATCGAGTAAATGAACTGATATCGTTTCATTATCGGATAATGCGGGCGACCCAGAATCCGTTACAATTAACGTGACGTCATATTCGGCGAGACGTTCGCGGTCTAAAGGTTCTGATACTATGAGCTCGTAATGGTAGGGGCTTTCTGACGACTCATTGAGAATAAAAGGATGATGCGGTTGACGGATAGCTAGGCTTACTTTGCCATTATCTCCCGTGTCTTTGTCGCTTATTCCCACAAGGGCTATTACTGTGCCTACTGGTGTATCCTCACTGACCGTGCTCTTTACCGACTGTATGGTGATCACCGGATGATTGTCATTCATATCTGTCACATGGACGACCACTCGACACTGCCCCTGTAACGGATGCAGGCCCTTGTCTTTGGCCTCAACGTGCATCTCATATAACTTCATGTCCTCATAATCAATTGTTCCCCTCACCGTTATCTCCCCGGTGCTCGGGTTCAAAGAAAATACATCTTGTGTTTTCTCCGACGTGTACAGGGTAAAGGAGTAGATTATGTCCGCATTCACACCCTCGTCGAGATCCGTTGCGTTTAATTTAATCACCCGGGTACCAATAGGTGTATTTTCTGTCATGTTGATCGTATACATCGGCTTGTCGAAATGTGGGGCGTTATCGTTTGTGTCTTGTACCCGAACTATGATGTTAGCTGTGCCTGAGCGCACCGGGACTCCGCCGTCCACTGCGGTCAGGACGAGGTGGTGAACGGCGCGCTGCTCTCTGTCTAAAGCTTTGGTCAGCACCAAGTCCACGTACTTGGTTCCGTCGCTACCCGTTTGTATTTCTATCGTGAATTGCTCGCTGACGCTGAGTTTGTATGTCTTTATAGTGTTTACGTCAACGTCTGGGTCGACTGCATTGGGCAGCGAGAATCTCTCTCCTGGTGTGGCCGACTCGGACACATCCAATTCTACCCGGTCCCGTCTGAAGTGGGGAGCGTTATCGTTTATGTCTTTTATCTCCAGTTCGATGTTAAAAATGCGTAACGGACTCTCTATTATCACATCCAGCTTAAGAAAACAAGAGGTCGTGGTCTTAGTTGGACAAAGGTTTTCCCTGTCCATTTTCTCAATAATATAGAGCTCTCCTGTATTTTTGTTAACATCTAAATATTTTTTATTGTGGAAAATATCAAGTTTTACCTCCCGTTGGGCCAGACCTCCAGCCTCCAGTCCCAAGTCTGCCGCAATATTTGCTACAACCCAGCCTCTCTCCAGCTCCTCCGGTATAGAGTACCTCGTCACGCCCAGTGCAGCGGGCCATATTCCACTTAGGACAAAGACTGCTAAGAAAGCTGGCGAAATCCTTCCCTTTTGCATCCTTACGAAAGGGATGTTCTTTCCGAAAGCTGTTGTTTTAATTGCACCACCGACTTGAAACGTTTCTTCCTGTTTGCATATAGCAGGCCGGCAGACTACCTTTTAAACCAAACGTAAAAAAATATATAGCATCGCTGTATTGTGTGCGTGCCGTTCCATTGCATTTGAATGGGTGTGTCTTCGAAAGCAACATGAATCTGGTTGATTTAGTGGTGAACAGTGACACCATCTGACTGTACTTACGCTCAAACAAACATCTAAGGGTTAGGTCAGGAAACGATAAATAAGGACGTTTAATTTTGGCAAAGCGTTGCAATAAGAACATAAACCGCCATTTCCTTTTCTTCTCATTAGCTACATGGGTGTTTCTCTTTCAGTGTTATTTTCATTGTTGTGACGTCCTCACATTGGTCTGGTCAAATATGTGCACATGGTGAGGGGAATGACACATTAAATCAAACTTTTCAAAGGCAAGCCTTTCACCTGAAAATTAATTAAAGTTATTTTAATAAATGTATTAAAGGTGATGCTTGTACTATTCTGGCGATGTAACGAGAGCATAAAAGAGCAAGAAAGTACGATTTCAAAATGAACAACAGAAACAAGTTATTTCCTTCTCTGCCCATGAACCATCTGAAGTGTTTCTTTCATACACATTTGACGGACTTCACCGCAAGATGGATTCCCAGAACGAGCAAAGATGCTCTGATTGGTCAGAAAGGAGACTGGGATGGTCTAATCTAAATGGAGATCTAAATAAAGCATGAACTTGAAAGAGATATTCTAATTTCGCACAATAAAATGATAGATTTTAAATCTTACCTGCAGCACCTTTTAAGGTCTTTACTCAAAAACAAAAGCTGAAACATCTTATCGTCATTCATAAATGGCTTATGAAACAAAACCTTACCTAATGAAGCAATTATAGGAGTGGATCAAGGATAGTGATGGCTGGTACTTCTAGTCCAAAGCCCCAGAGAGAGAGAGAGAGAGTTGCACCATCTCTTTCACTCCATCAGACCAATTATTTTACAGAAAATGGTGGACCACGGAACCACTCAATAGTTCCAACATAGGGAGCTAGGAGCAGTCATGCTAGGAGCCTTTGCTTTCAATGATCTTTTCGAAGCTAAGATGTAAAAATTGAATAGATGTAGGGACCCTCCTATTAGTGTAATTGAGAGGTTGTAAACGGCTGCACTGTTGGATGAAGTGGAATGTGTTTTGGAAAATACAATACTTCAACCCTAACTAGGAAAGACATCAGGAAAACACTGAATCAAGTTTAAGACTTTTATTAAGAACTTTAACATAGCAATACAAAAGCTTGTCTGGTCTGCAGAACAACTGCTTTTCCAGCTTCTGCAAACAGTTTATATAGTCTTGCTCTGTGATTCCCCCCATAACCATAACCTCCAAGGGTGGTTCTCAAACAATTCCCGTGCATGGCCTCAACATCAACCAACTTCCCTTTCTTACCGCTATGTTCATGGTCTTCAAGGACAACTTGGTTAGCCACGTGGCAAAACTTTCAACCAGTTTTCTACTCCTTTAACTTCACCTCCCCTTATCTATCAGGGAACACCCAGGTCCCCTCGTCCTCTAACCTCACCTCCCTTATCCATTCCTTTCACAACAACTTTGAACTTTAAGGTTGTCTCAACCACATCCGAATAATTATATTGTACAAGAAATATTCGTACATATGGAACAGAACATTAGACAATATTTTTAAGAAAAAAGAGTCTCTTCAGAAGACTCACCAAAGAATGACATTTATCTCTTCTAAATAAAGAATATAAGGCAAGACAATGACTATAATCCTTCTAAGGGTAGGATAATTATTCAACAAGTGCTAGGCTTTCCCTCAAACACCTTTTTGTGATAGTCTGAGTGCTCCTGCTCCATTCTTCTATTTCCCCATCGTCTCTCGTTCAGCAGGGAGGCGGTACATGCCCCTCCCTCTCTGATGGCCTAGTCCGGCCCCATGCAGGGCAGCCCACGACGATGGGCCTCAGGGCTGGGGGCGGCTGGTCCAAAGACAGCACAGAGCCCCGAGCATAGACCAAGACGTTGACACACTGTGGGCGTTTGTGTAAGTAAAGTTTCATGGGGACATATTAACAGATTAAGAATAATATTGAGTTCCTGAAATGCATGCCCAATATGTGCAAATGTTTATAGGCCTACTATAGTGCATATTTCCTGTTGGTCATGATTGTGTTTATTATCTTATTTCCTCATGTAGGAAATCTAGGCTTTGTAAATTCGTTTTTCTGAGCTTGTCTTTGGGAAGCCTAAACAGTAGAAGAGAATGTTCTCTTCTTTGCCCTTGACAACTGATTTCACACTAGTGACTGAATAATAGATTATTCAAATATAAATAATGGTTAAGTGAACAAGGTGAAAAGGTTTATTTTTCTAAAAATCTTCTCAGTTATCCACCCTTAACCTCTAACCCTAACCCTAACCTTTTAATGCAAAATTATTCCTTGGAGGATTGTTGTACATTCCTCCAAAGATGGACAATGTACAAACAATGTCCATCTTGTGTTTATCCCTTAAGATTATCATATGGATCTTATGATGCCACATTGTTTAGATTAACGTATATTGATTTATTATAGCCTATTCCTTATTGAATCTTTGCATTTCAAATAAAGTAAAACAACCACAAAATATATATATATATCTTTTATATTGAACATGCTGTAATAGGCCAACAGATATATACATAAATTGGCATTATGAATTACGGTAATTATCTAAAGATGATAAAGATAACAAATGTTTGAAAGTACACACATTGGTCATGGCAATGTACAGCATATCCAACACTTTTATATTATGACTCACTGACGCCCTCTGCTGACGATATATAATTTGATTCCTTCTCTGACGTTATCATAATGTTTGTTTATCATGCCTACATTTATATTAATGGCTATAATAGCATTAAAACAAAAAAACATTTTTTTTCACCCAGTTTAACGACGATTACAATTTAAGGAAATGATTAAGGTTAGAAATGTAGCCTATTTTGATTGGGCACCTCCAGACTTTATTGGAGTCACATTCCTTTTCATTATGGGGCTTCTCGGAATATTTAATGCAATTTTATCTTTTTTGTGCATTTAATATCTGCACGTACAAGGCATTAGTCTCCTGCATTATAATGTATAACCAATGTAATACACAAGTTCTACAGTCGCCGCCTGGTGGTTGACCGTATAAATTGCAGTACAAATGGCTGGTCAGTGTTCCGACATTTTCAGCACCAGGGGGATGGCGAGCTCCCACCGCGTAATGTTTTGTCGCGGACAATTGACAGGATTGCTTCCTATCTGTTGTGCACTGAAATTAAATTGACGACCTACATTTGAACCTATTTTTCTAAGACACCACAATTTCTTGATGAAAGAGCGTTAACATTATGCCTATAGGCTTAGTCATGAATCGAAAAATAGAAGAGGCTAATCAGTTTCAGGTTCCACACAGAACTGGGCATATTATATTCCTCATAGTGTCCCTGAAAGGAAATAGCTAGTCGAATACCCTTGCTCATCTGAAAGTAAGTGGACTTGCCTAGAAATCCTGCTCCTTCATCCTCCTACAGCTCCCTATGGATCCGCCTTCACTCAGAGAACAAGTGGCTCCCTTCTCTCTGAGGGGAGCCATTTGGTTATTAACAGAATAATCGTCAATGTGATTCATGCGCACGACCTAATTAGGCTACCTCACTTGATTATAATCAGTTTTTTTCCCTCTCTCTCATTCTTCAACGTGAAAGGTCACAGAGAAAGGGGCCATACGCCCAAAATGGCATCCAGGTGTGGCATTTTAACTGAGCACCCCCCCCCCCCCCCCCCCCCCCCCCCCCTCCCCCACCTGACTGATTCATTCTCATGGTTTTAATTAAAGTGATATTTCAGGAGAGAAGGCTCTGTTTGTTCAGTTAATGAACCCTCTGTATTCTCTCTGGGCAAATGGAAATGCGCGCGGTCCAATTAGCATATCTTAGCTTTTTGCAATATTTATTCCTCAACACGGAAAACAGCTTACGAAGGCAAAATAACTGATGAAACTAAGTTTTGTTGGCCTTAAATTATTGACTCAAGATTATAAAATATGGACTTAGTGAACTTGCAGTTAAATGTATATAGACATAGGACTACCGTGTGTGAGTGTGTGCACGTGTGCGTGTGTGTGTGTTTGTGTGTGTGTGTGTGTGTGTGTGTGTGTGTGTGTGTGTGTGTGTGTGTGTGTGTGTGTGTGTGTGTGTGTGTTTGTGTGTGCGTGTGTGTGTGCTGTGCATGCCAGTGGATTAAATCTACATTTGAAAAAAAAATACTTTATTTTCAGAAAATGGTTCCAGTACATGGCTGTTGATGATTACCTTCCCAACCCGTTAAAACTGCATGTGTCAACGGCATCTTGCATATTACATATGATTATATGATGCCCTTTTATATGCACACCTCCTGAAGCATATTCAATCAAATCAAAAGAAAACATTTCCGTTCGTGTTTTTATAAAAAATATAAATTCATGAAGATGTGCAAAAAGTCTTCCTGTTCACTACACACTTCCACACCTTTTGGATGAATCAATAACCGCTTCAACGTGATTGTCTAAATAATAATAATTACAAGAGGAGGACGAAAAGACTAAGATGTACATAAATGCCAACCATATAAAAATGGCGTCACCATTTGTTTGTCCATCTCTGCAGGAGTTCATTGTCCAGGTCCCCCTTCACAAACTGTCTGAAACGTCTTTCGTTTGCTCGCTTCATGAGTCCACCAACACCGAACCAAAGTCAGAAAAAGCCAGCATCTTTCCTTCTCATGTCTCCTTCTTCATCCTCCTTTCTTGAAGGTTGCAGTAACCAGATGGATCACCCCACCGCACCCCGGTCTGCCTCAGCCCTGGGGCTGTGCGCGCGTTCAACAGCCAAGCCCGTAGTTTAATCGTTGTACAGGTCGTTGTTGATGATGGCGGCCTCGCCCTGCGGGGACATCTGAAGCCGCCTCTTCTTGCCGAAGGTGGAGAAGGCGTTGCGCACGTCCAGCTCGCTGCGGTGCACCACGGGCCTCAGGGTGCAGAACCCGGAGGGCGTGCCGGGGATGTACACGTTGTGCTGGTAGTCGGGAGGCGGGTGAGGGTGGGGGTGCGGGTGCGGGTGGGGGTGGGGGTGCGGGGGGAGGGGGGGCAGGGAGGGCTGCTGCTGCTGGGGTGGCGGGGTGCAGCGGGGGGTCCAGGAGCGGGCGGGGACGGCGGGCACGGCGGCGGACATCTTGTTGTCTGTTTTGGGAGATGAGTGTCGGAGTTAGCGGGGGAGGGGGCAGAAGAAGCAGGGTCACTCATGGCTTCTCTGGGACTTCCAGGGGGACGGCGGCGCTTTAAGGGGGTCTTTGGACCTTCTAACTTTACTTTAGTACAGTGCGGGGCAAGTACAGCATGGGACACCGGCGATGTTAAATCAATATCAAATAGAAAAGGAAATAGAAAATGTGCAGGATATCATCAAAATATATTTTGGTGTGTTTAACAAGATGGGATGACACAAAATAGATTGTGTTCTAACACTGGGAAGCATTACAGTCGGTACACAGGCTTTCCTCTTAATTGAGGATGGGTGGTGGGGTTACACCCAGAGGTTGTTTGCTGGTGGGGAGATCTGGCCTCGCGTACCTTTCCCTCCGCCCCTCATGTGGTTTCCCCAGGTCCAGTACTGCCCAGGGGCCATGGAGCTCACATAGTTCTCAGGGTCGGCATGCATGGCCTTGCGCATCAGCGTGCCGTCCATGTTTATAGAGTTATAGCTGTAGGGGAATACACATCATTAGCCTTGGTTCACATGGTACCCTAACTTTGGCACAATTAAACAATATCATTTTGGTGGTATACCTTTTAATCGAATTGGAGTTTTGATTTTTCGTCAACGTCCAGTCTGTGTTTGGCTGCTTGAGCTGAAAAAAGAAAAGAATAAAACGAGTTTAGTTCCCCGCAGCATACTTGAAACATGACTCAATTAAAGCATTCAATTTTTACTTTTAAGTTTTCTAATCTGCAACCGAGGACCATTAAGGAGGGAAATGTAATAGAGCTGGGTTCTTCATGTTTATCACCAGTGAATCGTTGCTAATTCGCGTTCTAACGGATTCCGAGAAAGCCATTGCTCCCCGTGGATGGCTGCCATATTACAGGTTGAACTGGTTTCAACCTGGAGCCGTTGGAGTGGATACCAGTCACCACACACGGTGCACCAGGGAGGGCTGTGTCACACGGGGGGTGAAATACAGTTCTCGAGTGGAATTAATTCCGGTTTGTGTCTCATATGTATTTCACGCTCTATTAATTTACTTAGAGTTGTTAACACGGAGAATGCGACGTAAGCGTATTATTAGCATCGGTATTCTAAATACGTTCCTCGCCAGCTACGCACAAAAACCAATTAAAACCCCACCGGGATGAAACGAAACACGATTTTAATCTTCAAAGGAAAGCGTGCCAAGGAGGAAATTAAGAAAAGTATCCACGTAATTGTTTTGTGGAATTTATGCATCATTCTTCCATTAATATTTGCTTTATGCTCCTCGAGCAAGCTTTTTAATTAAAAGTCACACGAGGGCTGCCTCAAGTTTGTAGTCCTTACAGCTTTTCCTGGCACAAAGTAGGACAGCTCACTTGGAACTTCTGGAAGTTACACTTCCACGCATTTGGCTTACACGGGCAGGCCATCATCCACGCGCATGCCATGATCTGCGTGCAGGCTAAGATCCACGCGCGTGCCACGATCCACGCGCACATGTAGTAGCCTTGCACTGCATGTGCTATTGGAGACCTGGTTATCGCTGTTAAGAGTCTCAACGAGACTTATGGGAGCATGGAGGATCCTTAGATACACTGCTGGGCCGTCCCAAGGAGGCAATTAACATCAAGAACGTCCCCCCTGGAGGGATCTAGCCGCGGGGGTAACAATTGCCGTGACCTCAAATGTTCTCAGTACGTGGTCACGGGAGTGCGCTTGTGACCTCTCTCTTTCTGCCGGGTGGATGACGGTACCCCAGATTCACTCGCTGTCTCTTTGCATTGGCCTTGACGTGACAGTGACTAATACGCACATGCTAACGGTCTCGCCTCTCTCTCTCTCTCTCTCTCTCTCTCTCTCTCTCTCTCTCTCTCTCTCTCTCTCTCTCTCTCTCTCTCTCTCTCTCTCTCTCTCTCTCTCTCTCTCTCTCTCTCTCTCTCTCTCTCTCTCTCTCTCTCATTATACATATATATCCTGATCTCGGAGGACGCGAGGTTGAGTCTCACTCAAGGCAGACCAGCTCAACATTCGGCCAATCTACAGGCTCGCCACGTTCTAGTCAGGTCTTTTCAACAACCGAGTGCCCTCATCCCCCCCCACCCCCACACAACCCCGCACACACTTACACACACATATACACACACACATACGCACACACACAACCGCTGCCCCTCCTCCTTCCGTTCTTGTCCCCTGTCTGCCCAATCCGACCCTTTGCAATTTTTCATCAATAATGGACCTGCTCTCTCTCTCTCTCTCTCTCTCTCTCTCTCTCTCTCTCTCTCTCTCTCTCTCTCTCTCTCTCTCTCTCTCTCTCTCTCTCTCTCTCTCTCTCTCTCTCTCTCTCTCTCTCTCCCCCTCTCAATAGCCTATCCTTCACCATTTCCCTCTCTCCCCCTCTCTCTCCCTCTCTCTCTACATTGTGTGGAGGACAATGACTCGCTCATGTCTGTGCCCTTGAGGCGTAGTTAGTGAGGTTGACCGTTCCATAGCACATCTTTATTTTGAAACAAGGGGAGGAAGAAGAGATCTGGGGGGCTTGGGGATTCGACGCTAATGCCAGATGAAATCAAAGAAATATGGTTCACCTTGCACATAACCTTGAATTGTACACGAAACTCATCAGTGATAATGGTTTCAGGCGAGAACAGTGTTGTCTTTGATGAACACGATGCGTTCTGCACTGTGGCGTTCCAAGGGTCTCACGAGAACACCAATGGGAGAACTAAATAATATAGGCCTATATTATCAGAACGATTGAACTGTTATTTGTAGTGGTATTTCTTCTGAAGGCAATTATAGATATGATTAAGAATCACTAGAATTGCTGCTGATAGATATGGTTTAAGGAGGTGGAAATGGTGTTAAATCAAATAGAATCGGTGTGAAAAGAAGTAAGCGTTTTCTTATTATTATTAAAATTAGGTCAATCTCGCTTCTATGATTTGACCTTCATATAAAACGGCATCCTGAACTTTGTTGAGACTGGATATTCCGTTATCCTGAGTTAATATTTATTTAATTAATTTAAAGAAGAGGCTGATGCCACCGTACCTCGTTCGGGGTGGTCGATCCGTTGTTCACGGATGAACTTCGGCCCTGCGCGTTCCATGAGTTGTCCGCGTTCTTCGCTTCGTTGTTCCGCGGCGCGCTACTGGGGCTGCACGGCTTCAGGAACATAAAGTCACTTTTAGCCGATTCTGGGGTCAGGCACACTTTATAACAATAGGACTGGGAGAGGCTGCTGTTGCCGTTGACCTCCATGCAGTTCGTGGGCACTTTGGCCGCGGTGGAAATCTGCAGGTTGATGTTTGATTTCTTGAACACCTCCGGCGGGGGGTCCGGCTGGAAGCCCGCGCAGCAGCAGCAAGCCAGCGGGGGGAGACTGTACCCACTGAGGGTCTCCCGGTCCTTGTAACACTTCACCACGGCCAGTATGATTATGGTCACCAGGAAGATCAGGGAGATGGTGCTCAGGGACACGATCAGGTAGAAAGCGAGGTTGGAGGGGGGCTGCGGGCTGAGCGTGAGGTCCCCGAAATCCGACAGCGACTCGGGCACGCTGTCCACCACCGTGAGGAGGATCGACACGGTGGCGGAGAGCGGGGGCTGCCCGTTATCCTTCACTAGTATCACAAGCCTCTGCCTTGTCGTGTCTTTTTCCACCAAACGGCGTATAGTCCGAATCTCCCCCGTGTATAAAGCCACGCTAAAGAGCCCTGGGTCGGTGGCTTGTAACACCTGATAGGATAAGCGGGAGTTCTGTCCAGCGTCTGCGTCTAACGCCGTGATTTTGCCCACCAGATACCCAGCGTCCACTGATCGCGGGACCACCTCCGTGGCCACTGTGCCGTTTTTGGGCAGCGGAGATACGATGACCGGCGCGTTATCGTTCTGATCCAAAACGAAGACGGTGACGGTGACGTTACTACTGAGAGGCGGGAAACCCGCGTCCTGGGCTTGGACCTTGATCTGGAAGTTCCTGAGCTGCTCGTAGTCAAAGGAGCGCAGGGCGTAGATGTTGCCGTTGTCCGAGTTGATGGAGACATAAGTGGACACGGGCATGCCCTGGATGTGACCTTCCAGAATGGAATAAGACAAATAGGCGTTCTGATTGGAATCAGGGTCGAACGCGGTCACGGAGCAAATTGAAGCGCCCGGGGCATTGTTCTCAGTCACATAGACTGTGTAGGAGGGCTGGGCGAAGCGCGGGGGGTTGTCATTAATGTCAGACACTTGGACGAGGATTGTTTTCCTCGTGGACAGAGATGGTGACCCCAGGTCTCGAGCCGTGAGAGTGATGTTGTACTCGGACACCGACTCCCTGTCCAGGAACTCGCTGGTCACGAGAGTGTAATAGTTTTTAAAGGAGGAGTGGAGTTGAAAGGGCACATTGCTGGGGATTTGACAGTCCACGTTTCCGTTCTCCAACGAGTCCCGATCCATGACACTGATCACGGCGATCACCGTGCCCGGTGGCGCGTCCTCCTGAACGGGCGTGGAGACGGAGGTCAGGATGACTTCGGGCGCGTTGTCGTTCACGTCGAGAATGTCGACCAGCACCTTACTGTGAACGGCCACCGCCGACGGACCGCGGTCCTTAGCCTGCACGTAAAGCTCGAACACACTCGATTTCTCAAAGTCCACGATCCCTTTCACGCGGATCTCGCCAGTGTACGGGTCGATGCTGAACAACTCGCGCACCTTTAACGGAGCGTGCCCGCTGAACGCGTAGGTCACCTCTCCGTTGGAGCCCTCGTCCAAATCCGTGGCGTTTAGTTTCAGAAGGAGAGTGCCCCGTGGTGCGTTTTCCACAAGACTCGATCTGTACACGGATCGATCGAATACAGGCACGTTATCATTGGCGTCTAATACGGTGATGGTTATTCTGGCTGTCCCGGAGCGTTCGGGCGAGCCTCCGTCCAAGGCTGTCAGCACCATCTCGTGCGTCTTCTGCTGCTCCCGGTCCAGCGGGACGTCCAGCACGAGCTCTGCAAACTTGCTCCCGTCGTTACGCGTTTGGATGTTCAACACGAAGTGCTGGTTGGCACTGAGCTGGTATGTGCGGAGAGAATTGGTGCCCACGTCCAGGTCCTGCGCGCTCTCTAACGGGAACCGGGAACCGGGCGCAGCGGACTCGGTGATGTCGATGTTAAACTCACTCCACGGAAAACTCGGGGAGTTGTCATTTACATCTAAAATCTCTACTTCCACCCTATAGAGTTCTAGTGGATTTTCAATCACCACTTGTAGATGAAGAAAACAGCTCGGGCTGCGTTCGCAAAGATCCTCGCGGTCTATTTTTTCGTTGACAAATAAAATGCCGTTTTCCAAGTTCACTTCTAAATATTGCTTCTTAGCGCCCGAGACTATACGGAACCGACGCGCCGATAGCTTGGCCACGTCCAATCCCAGGTCCTCCGCGATGTTCCCCACAAAAGCCCCGTGGTCCAACTCCTCCGGAATAGAGTAGCGTATTTGCGCCAGAACCAGGTCCACCACACAGGCACACAGCAGCAAACACACCACCATCCCCGTGACTGGAGCCCAACTGTCTCTTGCGCGCCTGTGATCCATCTCAGAGCCGCGCGTAAAAAGCCTTCACCGATGAATGGAACCAGAAACGCATCTCCTTGACATCACTAGCCGTACAAAAAAGTGGGCTTTGTGTATAAGCCTGCTCTGTGTCCAAATCGAGCCAGATAATGTCTAGAAATGGAGAGATGTAACTTTGCCGACTCGTCGTAGGCAAAATGAAAACAAACAACTTCTCTTGTTATGGAGAACTGAAGAGAGGAGACGGCGATAAATATGTCTCTTCCTTTCTCTCTCTCTCTTTCTCTCGCTCCTTCACCCTCTCTCCCTCTCTCTCTCTCTGTCTCTCTGTCTCTCTCTCTCTCTCTCTCGATCCTTCACCCTCTCTCCCTCTTTCTCTCCCTCTCTCTAGCTCTCTTGTGCTCTATGTCTCTCTTCTCCGTGTCCTCTGTTGTTCGACTCTTGCGGCGCGGTGGTGTGTGAGCGGCGGAAGGCTCGCTGTTTGATTTCTTCCAGAGTGGAAGCTGGCGGGGAGGTGTTTCTTTCGTACGCGCGTGTGGCATGCTCGTGCGTGTGCGCGCAATAGAAGGGGATGGACGTGGCTTATAGCAGCTCCGTATTGGACGAGGCGGACGTCGGAATGGGCCACTATAATTACAGTACACGTTTAACGCTTTCACGTCTGACCGTATCGGATCCAGTCAAAGGCACAGACACCGGGGCAAGATTAAAGAGCAAATCGGTTCCCTGCTTCTCTTTAAAGTCGTCCTTCACCACTCATGTGTTAAACTTAAGAGATAAAGTTTGACTCATATGTGATGCCAATTCTTTGGAAACATTTTCTCCTAAAACATAAAACGATGAATCTAAACATGTCAGCTCTCTCCTCCTATGGCCTCCTACACTGGCCCACGCTGGCCCGTGGCCAGTGCGCTCCTGGGGATCGTAGCTTTTTAATGAGACTGCTTTGAAGCTAAATGCCTACGTCTCACAAACAGCCCATTCATTAATCATGGCGCGTCGATTTGAGCTTTCTAGAAAATAATTCGAGATGGGGTCACTGTATACAATTTTAATAGGCTTTTAAATGGGCTGATGATACATTCTGAGGATTAGAAAATGATCAGTGATGATTATCATAAGTGGAAGATGTAGTCTCCTATACACATAGGCCCGAGCAGAGGCGAATTACACGAATTTGATTTCCCTGAGTACGTTGATTGTTATGTGTGATGTATCATCACAATCAACATAAAAGCGCCGTTGTAAACCCGTAATCGCGCTTGACTTTAATCGCACTTTCTAGTTTGAATTAAATGGAAATGACAAAGGTGTGTTATTTACTGTTGTGATGTGTGTGTGTGTGTGTGTGTGTGTGTGTGTGTGTGTGTGTGTGTGTGTGTGTGTGTGTGTGTGTGTGTGTGTGTGTGTGTGTGTGTGTGTGTGTGTGTGTGTGTGTGTGTATACAACACGTTTATCATGTGTTGTATGTTTACGACATAACCTCAGTGGATCAGGGAGAAGCGGTTATTGTTTGGAAAGAGAGAGAAGCCAAAAAGCCTGGTTTCTTAGGAGACTGCCACATGTGTGTCCGTATCTAATCTTCCCCCAACTAATCCCGGTCAGTCACACAGACAATCCTTGAACCGCAGGAAGGCGGGGGGCGCGCCGCAGCGACTCCCCCTCACCAAGTCGACCTCGCGTCGGTCGACGGACACGAGCCGCATTTTAATGAAAGCGTGTGGCTCGGAATCTGAAAGTGTCTTCCTGAGGCTGACGACAGCCAAAGCCTCACGGGGTGCCCGATAATGTGATTCCCAACCCAGTTTCTTAAGCAACGACCTCTCGCAAACACAATTCACCAGTCATACCATTAAGAAAAAAGTACGATTTCCAGGTTTAAACGCAGCAGAAAACACGATTTGCTGTCAGACTTAAACTCCAGCAGATGGTTAAGCTTCTTCGGAAATGATTACATTTCTAAAAAAAACAACACACTTACACACACAAACACACGCACAACCAATTCCGTTGCGTTCCCTGTCTTTTTTAATTAACGTAGAAAGGGATTAGTGTGCAGCTATCCGGGATCAACCGTCCTCCGACAGAAGAATGATAAATAATCCCCAAAGCATTTCGTTGAATGTAGCACCCAGCTGTGCCGATACATGTCACGTTTCCTTGCATTACACGGAGCATTAACTGAGACCCGTCCGTCTCTGTCGCCGTGCTTCGACACCATGGTGGGGCCCTGTACACGACTTTCCATGGTCCACACCCGACATACAAACCACCACAACAATAAAAATAAATAAACCAAGGAGGGAAGGTGGAAAGAAAGATAAAATAAAGAAACTGCATTGAGCCTAATCATGAACATGTTGATGATTGCCCTGTAACAAGTGACTCTTTTAACTCGGTACAGGATAAGACAGATTCCAGTTTAGACTTGTGTTTGTGATCTTATGCTGCCATCTATTGGCAACTCGGCGCGACTATACGAAGGAGACCAATTGGAAATAGGAGGGGAAAACAAGGGAGCTCCTGCTTTTAAAATACGTCTGGATTATCAAATGTTTCAATCTGGAAGGTTCAGGATTTTTCTAATTTAACTATTATTAGTTATTTATTATTTAACTATTAATATGTATGCATCTATTTATATATATTTATATATATCAATTTGTGTAGACAAGCATTGACTATACACGTTTTTATAGTATTAAGACCCATTACATTTACCCTACTGTATGGATGTTCATTTTACATTCACTTACTTATTGAGAGTATGAGTAAAAATCTCTTGGCGTCATTCATCCTGTTTCAACTGTGGTATGATGCTGCCATCTAGCGGCCATTTTAAACTCTACTGAGGGTTGGTTAGAAAGGAAATATAATGGATGTTTTATTGAGATTTCCCTTGGTAAGAGACAGTAACACACACACACGCACGCGCACGCACACGCGCACGCACACACACACACACACACACACACACACACACACACACACACACACACACACACACACACACACACACACACACTGCGTGATGATTGCATTTTACTGTGTACATTGAGTTCAGGGCTGGTATATTGGTGCATACACATCACAAGGGGCACAGGCTCTTTGGGGTGATTTTAAGATTTGAAATTCACCCAAACCCATTAATGTCTTGATAGGTATTCGTTGAAGTTTGATACACATTTAGAAACAATAAATGTTACACGATTGACTTCCATACGTGGTAAATAAATAGGCCTAACGTTTTGCTTTTTGGCAGAGTTCCTCTGCGAAGTAAATTCTAATTATTAAAATAAAATAAAAATAAAATAAATAAAACGCTAGACAGCGCCCGCGGTTCGATCTGCCCCAACCGGAAGGCAGGGGCTGATGAGTTCACTGGTTTGATGTAGCCGCTGAGCTAAACTAGCGCCAAGTGATACATTGCAGGGTTCTGTATAGTAGTTAAACTTGACAGACAAGGTAGTCGTACGTCACATGCACCGGCTGTATTACCCGGAAATGCGCCGTGAACGCGTTGATTCATAGTTTGTTATGATCAGTTGCCAGTCCTCTAGCGTGCTTGCACGTCATTGGAGGCTATACAGGCATGGCCTATGTTTAAGAGGCGAGCAAACTGATGCGCCTGTAGACTATACGGGCGGAAGACTGACTGGTTTACAATTGCCTCAGAAGTGGCCAGTTCTTAGAAACTGATGTTATTATGACCCCCAACTCAATAGGCCTATCGTTTTGCTTTGGGATGAATGATGTGTGGTTTTAACATATCCCAACGTCGGTGATTTGGACTATTTAGGATCTCGCTCCATTTCAGTCAAATTTGACAAATACTTCAACGGCCTTTTATGAAGCTGTATCCAAGTGATGTCCAATGTGTGTAGGTGTTGTGAAATGTTTTTGAAACATGCTTTAATATCCTGGTAATTATGTGGCATTCATCATAATCATTCCCGACTTTTTTCTTTGGTTGGGGTCGTAGTGCGCCTGAGGGCAGGTAGAATGAAAGATTGGTTTGTGGTGTTATTGCGCCCTATGCTGGAATTAAATAAATTGTTAATGCCGGATTGCCGATTTGAAATTAGCCTATATCGTCCTATTGTTAACATAAAATAGTATAGGCTACGTCTTTCGTGTTTGGTCTTCAACTCTTTGTCATGTAGCCCGTTTTACCCAGGTAATTTGGCGTGATACAGTCTAATATACTCACTAGGCCTATCTACTATAGCCTACTAAAGAGGTTTTCGAATTGATTGACGCACCTGCACGGCATATGGGCATACGACTGATTGACGTTACATGTAGGCCTATAGGTTGAAATTGCGTCAAATAATCTATGATTATATATATGATGAGGTCCGCCTCAAAACATTGTTTTGTATAAGAAATGTAGAAAGCAAATATAATAACACACGCAGAAAGACGAAACGACTACCCCTTGTCGTCTGTCGGAGGTCTCAAGTTCGAACAAAAGACTGACGTCACATCTGGAAGAACCGCGGGGTGAGGCCATGGGGAGGTGCAGTGTTGGTGTTCTGAGTCTGGGGATTTCGTTGCTGGCCAAAGGGCAAAGCGTGATGTAATCAGATTGTTGCTAGACAACCACAGTGCGATGCACACCTGGAACGAAAACAAAAGAAAAACTATGTCTTCTAGAGTCTTGCTGTATTGACACAGATGGTCCACTAGATGGCGGACAAGACTAAGAACAGGCAGATAGACCCCTCGCCATGCTGTTCTGAATTCCTATCTGTCCCAATGTGTGTGTGTGTGTGTGTGTGTGTGTGTGTGTGTGTGTGTGTGTGTGTGTGTGTGTGTGTGTGTGTGTGTGTGTGTGTGTGTGTGTGTGTGTGTGTGTGTGTGTGTGTCTCGCTTTCTCCTCGACAAGTCTGCATCTTCACCTGTGTTTGTGTGGCGCCCCCCTTTGGGGAGATAACTTCTGAATACTACTGCAGATGTGAGTCGAGTGAGTGGGAGAAAGAGAGTCATGGGAACCTATACAGAGAGAGAGAAACAGAGATAGTCAGAGACATTTACACACACACACACACATATGTATATATATATATATAGAGAGAGAGAGAGAGAGAGAGAGAGAGAGAGAGAGAGAGAGAGAGAGAGAGAGAGAGAGAGAGAGAGAGAGAGAGAGAGAGAGAGAGAGAGAGAGAGAGAGAGAGAGAGAGAGAGAGAGAGAGAGAAAGTGTTGAATAATGTTCAGCATGCTGCAAAAGAAAATTCTGAAAAGAAGAAACCAGTTCTGAGTGGACACTCCTACACCACCTCTGGGAGAAAGAGAGTCATGGGAACCTATACAGAGAGAGAGAAACAGAGATAGTCAGAGACATTTACACACACACATATGTATATATATATATATATATATATATATAGAGAGAGAGAGAGAGAGAGAGAGAGAGAGAGAGAGAGAGAGAGAGAGAGAGAGAGAGAGAGAGAGAGAGAGAGAGAGAGGGAGAGGGAGAGAGAGAGAGAGAGTGTTGAATAATGTTCAGCATGCTGCAAAAGAAAATTCTGAAAAGAAGAAACCAGTTCTGAGTGGACACTCCTACACCACCTCTGTATGTCTGTCTGTTTGTCTGTCTGTCTGGCCGCTTCTCATGGAGCCCCACTTCAGTGTGGAAGAAGGTGGGGTCACCGCTGTGTCTGTCAGGGACGAGAGAGAGACAGAGAGAGAGAATCAGGCACACAGCAGGGAGTGAACGCAGGAAGGGTGAGGTGGAAAAGAAAAGAGGAGGAAGGAGGGGGGGGTACAAGAAAAGGAAAGGGGACAGAAACACACAGAAGAGGTAAGCTAGTGGTCCAAGTGGTCGTCCAGTGATATTAGGGAAGAGTGCAAATAGGAGAGAGAGGGAGAGAGAGAGAGAGAGAGAGAGAGAGAGAGAGAGAGAGAGAGAGAGAGAGAGAGAGAGATTCATCCATATGCTCCTCAGCTGTGTAAACTGAATTGCGGCGCTGCGTCTCGGATTCCCCCAAAAATGGGGGATATTTATAGGAGGCTGGCAGAGGCGGCATGTGGACCCTTGCTCTGTCACACCCGCTAATATTATTATTATTACTTTATATGCGCAGAAATGGAAAATGTCAGCAACCTGAGAGGCCTACAGAGACAGTACGTGTGTGTGTGTGTGTGTGTGTGTGTGTGTGTGTGTGTGTGTGTGTGTGTGTGTGTGTGTGTGTGTGTGTGTGTGCATGTGTGTTCGTCTGTGTGTGCATACGCCTGTGTGTGTATGTGTGTTTGTGAGTGTTTGTGTATGTGTGTGTGCATGTGTGTTGGTCTATGTATGTGTGTGTGTGCGTGTGTGTGTGTGTGTGTGTGTGCGTCTGTGTGTGTGATTGTCTGCCCCATAGTCTCATGTAGTGTCTGTATTTAGTTTTATTTCGAGGGGGGAAATAAGGCAGACGTGGGGGGAGGGGGGGGGGAGCAAAGAATGAAAAAGGGGGAGACGGAGCAAAAGGGGGAGAACGTTTGCCTGTATTGGCAAGGGATGTAACCTGATCCACCGGACCTATTAGAACTGTCAGAGACTAAGGGAGTGAGAGAAAGGGGTGGATGGCAGGGGAGGAGAGAGAAGGAAGGAAAGAGGGAGAGGGGGGGGAGAGAGGGGGAGAGAGAGGGGGAGACAGGGGGGGAGGAAGAAAGAAAGAAAGAGTGGAGCAGGACGAGACAGACACAGACATGAGCACATATTCCAGCTCCAGATTATAAGATTCCCGCAAGTTGCAGACATGTTGAAACACACAACACAAAGAGACACACAACCCACTTCACTCACACACACACACACACCCACATACACACACACACACACACACACACACACACACACAGACACACACACACACACACACACACACACACACACACACACACACACAAAACACACAACAGTGCACACACTTACACAAACACACGCACACACACACACACACACACACACACACACACACACACACACACACACACACACACACACACACACACACACATACAAGTGCATACACATACACACACACACACACCTACACACACCCACCTATGTACACACACGTGCATGCGCATACACACAAACAGACACATACACAG
>NC_044057.1:15500185-15502685 GCF_902167405.1 Gadus morhua
CAGCCATTATTGTCTTCCTAATTTCCAGATACATCGTAAAGGATACGAGATTTATTCGACAAGCCTAATGCTTTTATCCCTGTTTTCAAGAGTTGTTATTGCGACTAAATGCGCTGTGAGATTAGAATGATCCCCCTTCGTCTACCCCCAAACCAACAGTCCACTGACAGATTTAGACTAGCGTTGTTAGCAAAGATTAAAAAAGAAGCTCAGAGTAAAAGGCTGCTTCCAATGATCTTAAAACTCGATCCAAATGTGTAATTTTTACTGGAAATCAGCGTTCCCCAACAATAATGGGGCTTTATCGCACACCAGTCACCGGTTAATGAAATCAAAGAAACCCTAATGAAGTCCAGCTGTAGCGCAGACCATGTGCTTCTATCAGCTGCTAGGAATTTGTACTTTGCGTTTATCAAGAAACTATTTATAGGTGTGTTTAATGGGTACCTCCCCCCACCATTCAATACCATTCAATAGAGGATAACATATTTTATGTGCGGGTCTGTTGCATATTTTTGAGTTCTGGTTTTTATTTAGTTGCTGATTGGCCATCGGCTGTAAACAAGCTGAGACTTCTGTTGATCCATAACAGCTGTTCCATCAATCCACTGATGATTCATCTGAAGAGCATCGACATCCAATCACATTCCACCTCATTTGATGGCTGCCCTTACAACCTGTCAGCACACACTTGCACGAAATGCTGCCTTTCAACTCCAACAAGATTAACATTTAACGCCTGCAAAGCAACTTACACACAAACACCTGTTTGTGCGTGAGTTACATTTGATTTAAAGGTGCTGTAGGTACGATTTAGGAGTAATGATTTCAGAGTAATTTGTTAGAAATAACATTGCCATCCCTCATCATTTAGTGAGTGAAATGCTCTGTGAGAATATGGGTTCCCAGTTGACTGTGCCTGCCTACATATGAGTCGATTCAGGTTTAGACAGCTCCCAGCTGCCTTCTGACCAATCAGGGCTCTTTCTTAATCGGTTGAGGGATTCCATTGTGCCTGTAAATCACAGGTGTGGGATTGCAACACTTCTTAATGGCAGAGATGTACAGAGGGAGCAAAGAGGGAGAGGGGAGTCTTTGTTAGTTGTATATCTTCCAAATCTTGCTAAATGTAACTTTTTTCTGCTCTCTCTCTTAACATCGCTCTAATCTGATCTTCAGCAGATTTAAGATATAAAGTATTATGGTTATCGACTTTATGCTAACAAGCTTGTTATAATGATTTTTGCACACAGGGCCAACACAGGTGAACATAATGCTAGTAGTTCTCCACCTTTGGAAGGTAAAATACTTTTCAAAATAGCAAAAGCCCAACCCCTAGTTGAATACATTTTTAAGCTAGTTTGAACTCATTCAGTAGCATAGACAGAAAACGATGGACAGGAATTATAAGCATCATCTGGTGATTGTTATCTAGATGCCAACATAATCACACGTTTAATTTTTCACCTTGCCTGTGCAGGAATGAAAACGAGCGAAGCACCATAAACACATAATGATGGTTCCTTCAATAGCAAATTATAAGAAATGCGTTCCCTGCAAGCCAAGGGAATTTCAAAAGTATTGTTAGTTGTTAGGGGGTAACCCACAACATTGATGCTCCCTGCAGTATTATCAGCCAACAAAACCACAGGCAATGGTTTTGTTGTACAAATTAAGGATATGTCGTTTGCTTGTGCTTATATTCCAGAACTGTTTGCATAGGGTTATATGTTGGAATGATATCACCAGCCCCTATTGTACGTCACAATGAGTACTCTAGACTGCTTAGCCTTTCATTTCATTAAAAACCTTTCAACAATCATTTAGACCAAACCAAACGTCCCCTGGGAGGGTAGCCTTTGTTCCTCATAGTCAGTTTAGTCATTATCTACATTGACTTATCATGTTTTGTTTTTTGCGCAATGGAAATTTGAAACCATCCGAGAGTATTTTAATTGAAATGTCAATTAAACTAAAATGCATTGCTGGCATTAATATTAAGTTATTTTATGACAGTGTTGTTATGGCCAAGTGCTACCCTACTGAGTAAATGTCAAGGTCTTCTCACGCCTGGCTTCTACGACTTATTGCAAGATCAGTCGTTACTCAGCATGAGGTGAAAGCTTCATCCTGGAGTTGTCCTAGGATTGTTTTGGCTTTCTCCGCTGTAATTATTCATAGTTTCAATGCGACTGTCATTTTTTGAAGGGAAGCCATCCATAACCCGGCCGCACATTCATGCACATCCACGTTCCTGAGCTCCACGTCTCTCCCCCGCCCTGTCTCCCTGTCTGGCCCGTCTCCTCCCCTCTCTGTCTTTTCCTTGGTTCCCCCGGGCTCTCATTCAGGCTTAGCCTAGCAATTTTCCCCGCCCTGTGAACCAGGTGTCAGGGGCAGAGCTCGCCATGATACCAACTTAATAGGTCACCGCGGCCCGCAGGAAAGGTCACCGTCCCACCACATCCGCGCTTCAGATCAGTTGTTCTTTGGTCTCGGCTGG
>NC_044057.1:15517685-15522685 GCF_902167405.1 Gadus morhua
TAAGGGCTGGAGCTGACACTGGAGCTGAGGCTGGAGGCTGGGGTAAGGGCTGGAGCTGACGCTGGAGCAGAGGCTAGAGCTGGAGGCCTGTGTAAGGGCTGGGGCTGACGCTCGAGTTGAGGCTAGAGGCTGGAGGCCGGTGTAAGGGCTGGAGCTGAGGCTAGAGGCTGGAGGCCAGTGTAAGGGCTGGAGCTGAGGCTAGAGGCTAGAGGCTGGAGGCCGGTGTAAGGGCTGGGGCTGAGGCTAGAGGTTGGGCCGGTGTAAGGGCTGGAGCTGGGCGACAGGGGGCTCCCCTGTAGGCGTCTCCATATGGTCCACGTTAGGCTAGCGCTCGCTAATGAAACACAGGCTGACAGCCACTCAATGTTTTGTTGCTTAATTTGTTATAATATTTATCTTACAAATGAGGGTTTTGCTGGGACAGAAAGCCCGACGACGGGGATAAATCTTCGGTCAAGCACGAGAATAGGCGAGGGGCATTATGGCAAGAGCCCAGGTGAAGGCTGCGAAAAGTAGTTTGCATTAGCGGCGCGGGTAGTGAAAAGCTGGGGGACTTAGCATAAGTGCTAACAGGAGAAAGGGCCAAGGCCTGAGATCACATTGTGGGAGGTTTTAGCGGCTCACAGCTAGCATCTCTGCATGCGCGAGAGGTGCACCAGGGCATGCTGGACCAAGTGTTAATTGCATATGGACGTCTACAGAGGAGCACAAATGCCACAACCTCAACCGCTTGCATAGATAAGGCGTGCTGGCAAGCCGCCGCAGACTGCTTTGCCAAGTGAGCAGAAGAATATGACTCACTGACGTGGACGTATTCATCTACTTAATCAATTTTGTCATTTTGTTAAATGGGTTTTTCGGCCCCCAAGCCCATTTCTCCGACAGGAAGGCAAAGCCACTTGCCCAATTTCCAACACATAAAGTGGGAGTCCCAAATGAGGCAGAGTGACCCGGGTCCTGGAATAGCGTGGTGGCTGCAGAGAGAGTTTTCCCTGTAATGGCCTACCACCTGGGTGCCTGGCAGCCAGGCCAAGGCAAGTGAAAAGTGAGATGGATTTAGCGGAATGGAAAGGAGGATATATGGACGGACTAAATGGAAAAGACGAGAAAAGAGATGGAGAGGAGAGCGAAGAAAGGCAGCGGGGAGCCAGGAGAACAGAAAAGATTTCCATTAAAGTATTGAATGAATGAGAAGGAATGCATACATGCTCCTGTCTTCCTATCCCTACCTTCCTCTCTCCCTCTTTCCCTCCCTCTTTGTCCGTCTATGTCTCCCTCTCTCCCACCTCCTCCCTCGCCCTCCCCTCTCCCTGACATGTCAATGAGAGGTGCTTTATGGCCGTGAGTAATGATCAGGAGTGTTGCCAGGGTAATTACATAGCACATTAAAAAGGGCTTTCATAAACATTACTGTTCCTCCTTTGCCCGGTGGCAGGGCTAAAAGGGAAGGCAAAGTGAGGATTAAAAAGGAGCGATTTAGAGGAACGGACGTGGTTACGACGCGAGTGACAGCACAGGGGGCAAAGGGGACTACCTGGGAAGAGGGGTAGAGAGAGAGAGAGGGAGAGAGAGGGAGAGAGAGACAGAGAGAGCGAGAGACAGAGAGAGACAGAGGGAGGAGGGACAGAGGGAGAAAAAGGAGAAGGAGAGAGAGAAAGAGAGAGATAGGAGAGGGAGAAGAGAGAGAAAGAGTCAGAGAGAGAAAGAGAGAGAGAGAGAGAGAGAGAGAGAGAGAGAGAGAGAGAGAGAGAGAGAGAGAGAGAGAGAGAGAGAGAGAGAGAGAGAGAAAGAGAGAGCTACAGAGGAAGGGAGAGAGAGAGAGCTACAGAGGAAGGGAGAGAGAGAGCTACAGAGGAAGGGAGAGAGAGATACAGAGGGAAGTACAGACAGAGATAGAGGTAGAGAGATAAAGCTACAGAGAGGTAGAGCGAGAGGTAGAGAGAGAGAGCTACATAGAGGTTGAGAGAGAGGTAGAGGGGGGCCAAGTGAGTTGGGGGTCGACAGAGACAGAGAGGATGACAGTACTGACGGCCAGCGTGCTCACGGATTCCATCGCTGCCGAGCAACCTGCACATGAAACAGGAAGAAAAAAACACAGGCAGGCCCCATCAACGTCCAACACAAACCACAGCTGGCTTTCACATTACCCAGAGTGTACACACACACACACACACACACACACACACACACACACACACACACACACACACACACACACACACACACACACACACACACACACACACACACACACACACACACACACACACAAAGAATATACATGTACGCACACACATGCACGGCAGCACCGCGCCACACGTCCACAGAACTGCATTACAACATACCGCCGACAAAAAACCCTGAAATGCCTTCGCCATGAGTGTGATACACAAAGTAGCAAACACACCTTCGCCAGAGGCTACTGCAGCCACACACACACACACACACACACACACACACACACACACACACACACACACACACACACAACCACACTCACAAACTCCGCCAAACACACAGAGCCACAAGCACCCGTAGTCAAACAAACATTCACCTAGACGCTAAGCGATCCGCGTGTACGTGCCACCTCCGCGGTTAAAGGCGTTTAACTTGAGCATCCCGGTCCAGGATAAACATTAAGTTGCCTGTTATGTTAGTTTATGCTTAGCCTAATCACAGGGGTCTGTGATGTTTGCTTTAAAATGCTGCTGCTCTCTGTCTTGTTTTCTTTGCGTGTGCGCAAAATCAAATAAGTGTTGGTTTTCTAAAGCCCGGTGACACACCGTCCATTGAAACTTATCTCTATCCAGGTCTTGTTGCTTCATGTGGCATAAGTAATTACGGGGAGCAACATCGTGACAGTCAACAGCGCTCACTAAACCTGGTGCACACAGCGAAGCCCTTGGAAAGTTGGCCCCGCCGCACCAAAATACTTCTTCAAGATGTTGACAAATGAGCCAGGTGTGTAAGGATGGCAGCCTCCAACTTCTTTTTTTTGTCTTCTGCCATGGGCCAAACTTCACCACTGCACACACCACTTTCCCCCCTTTTCAACGGCCTTCTGAAACAGACGAGGGTCTCACAGGAGTGGGATTCAACGTCAACGAGGATGACTTGAGGCTGAGCCTTTCGGGGCTGTATCCTGCAGTAGCCTCTCCGGACCTGCGACCAAGGGTCCCGCGTCCTTTAAACGCTGAGCAGCCCCGACCGTGACTTTCCTGGGTACAAACTGGTTGCCGTGCAGCGAGATGGCAGGTGTATCCTGAGCCCCGGCCTGCTACCTGGGCAGGCCTGCCCTCTGTGTGGCCCCGGGGGCCCGCACAGTGACAGCTTAGAAGGCCTGAATCATTACCCTGACAGGAGAGCGCAGGGACGCATTAAAACGCCTCGACTTGAAAGTGTCAAAGTGCTGTGTTTGTGAGTCAGGCTGTGTTTAGAGGCCGCAGCTGCAGAGTAGATACCTGGAAGAGGAAGAGAGAAAACCTCCATCTTGTAAAGAGAGGAGGCGGGGGTTGGGGGAGGGAAGGGGAGGGTTTTGGGAGGGAGAGGAGCAGGCCGTGCACCACCAACATAGCCACTAATAAAAACAACATTTAGCTCGCTCTCGCTCTCCACCCCTCTCTCTCTCTCTCTCTCTCTCTCTCTCTCTCTCTCTCTCTCTCTCTCTCTCTCTCTCTCTCTCTCTCTCTCTCTTTCTCTGTCTCTCTCTCCCCCCAACATATCTCTCTCTCTCTCTCTCTCTCTCTCTCTCTCACTCTCTCTCTCTCTCTCTCTCTCCCTCTCCCCCCCTCTAGCTCTCTCTCTTTCTCCCTCCCTCTCTCTCTCCCACACCCTCTCTCCCCCCCCCCCCCCCCCCCCCCCACATCTTCTCTCTCTCTCTCTCTCTCTCTCTCTCGCTCCCCCTTCCTCTCACCCGCTAATTGATTCCCGCTCTTGCCTCCGCGGGCCCCAGCTGTGGATCTTGTCATCTCCCAGACACGAGCAGGTTCCCCCAGTCCAGAGCCCCAGACACTGAACACATTCCTCCAGTGTATGCACCCCCAACCCCACCACCCCCGCCACAACCGCCCCCATGCCATCCCCGCCACCCCCGCCACCACCCCCCTGCCATCAAAGCACTTTGATGGAGTGTCTCATACGTTTAAAGTTGGCCGAGCAATGTTGGCTGTCCCACAAACCGGTGTTTGTGGCTGATATCGTGACGTGGTGGCTTTGGGTGTTTAAACCCAGGTATTAATCACTAGCCTGCATCACGCCTCCCCCATGTGTTTAATGATTAACAGACCAGCTCCTCACAGGCCAAACTAACTGGGGACAATCGGCGACACATCTGGGAGACAACTCTGAGATCGGCACATCGTGTTACCAGAGATCACATTCATGATGGAGCACATTCATGTTACCCCCCAAGTCGTGAGAGTGGGCCGCACATTTACAGACACAAACCAACACACACATACACAAACACACAAACATGCACGAACACACACATACACACACAAACACACAAACATACACAAACACACACAGAAAAACAAACAAACACACAAACATCCACACTCACACCTACACTAGTGCGAGCATAGCATGCAAACACAAACGCTCACACACATACACAGACACACATACACACACACATACACACACTCACAACCACACACACACACACAAAGAATGAGCAGGAGGAGGGGGGACATTCGGTGTTCAATCTTTTTACCTTTTTGCAAAGAAAGCACCCCAAAAAAGAGCTACCAACTTGATTTCTTTACTAGTCTAACCTATGACCCCCCCCCTCTCACCCTCTCCCCCCCCCCACCCCCCCCAGCTCCACCCCCCCTCCCCCTCTGGGTTCTGGTGAGCGGCTATATGATGAGGTTCCTAAGCCTTATGTGTTCCGCCGGTCCTTGGACTGACCTTATGGGGTCAGGCCCAACGGCATCCCATAATGAGAGTGGTGTTCTGTGATTTGTCGGAGGGTGATGGAGAAAAGGGCAAGCACG
>NC_044057.1:15525185-15607685 GCF_902167405.1 Gadus morhua
GAGAGAGAATGCGTGTGTGCGTGTGTGTATGTGTGTGTGTGTGTGTGTGTGTGTGGGTGTGTGTAAGAGAGAAAGCGAGAGAGAATGCGTGTGTGTGTATGTATTTGTGTGTTTGTGTGTGTGTGTGTGTGTGTGTGTGTGTGTGTGTGTGTGTGTGTGTGTGTGTGTGTGTGTGTGTGGTTGTGTGTGTGTGTGTGTGTGTGTGTGTGTGTGTGCGTGCGTGTGTGTGTGTGTGTGTGTGTGTGTGTGTGTGTGTGTGTGTGTGTCTGTGTGTGAGAGAGAGAGAGAGCGAGATTATGTGTGTGTGTTGTGTCTGATCTAAAAATCCTAAGATAAAAGACTTAACCTACAGCTTATGGCTAGATAACGGTCCCTAATGTATGAAGACAATCCTGCTGCCAAATCCGATACGCACACACATACACACACACACACACACACAAGCTAACTTTCTCTCTCACTTACTCGTAAACACACACACACACACACACACACACACACACACACACACACACACACACACACATTTTGCATGTGCAAGTGTGTGTGCATGTGTATGTGCGTGTTTGTGTGTGTGTGTGTGTGTGTGTGTGTGTGTGTGTGTGTGTGTGTGTGTGTGTGTGTGTGTGTGTGTGTGTTCGTACATGCCGTGCGTGCGTATGAATGAAAGGTATGGCAGGAGTGTTGTGTTGGCTTGGCCGGCTGTCTGCGGTTCTGCGGCGGTGAGAGCGAGTGCTGGGAGTGCAGAGCGGGCGTTGCTGCAGAAATCCCTTAGAAATGTTCCTTTTGGATCCGAGTCCGTGCTTACATACCGCTCTCCAGCTTCTCGAGCCCACTGTATCTCGTACTCCGTTTCATTTTCTCTCCTACGGTCCTAAAAGTTATGAAACCTGAAGTCGGAATACGTCTCTGGAAACGGCAGATCTGAACTTTGAGGGTCTGCCAGCGTGGATAATGCCCTTCACCTATGCGTGCAATTGAAGAAGAGTATGGGCAATATAGGATTGGAGCCTTAACGTTTATTTTCTCTACGGGAGATAATACCATCACGGAGAGAGAAAGTGTAGGTTTATGTTCCAAGAATAATGCGCCCGAAAGGGAGGCGTGTGGTTTTTATGTTATTAATCTTCAGTACCTGTGTCTCTTGTCACAACCAATGACATTTGCGACGTGTTCAACTCTCTACTGGTCGGCATCGCAGGGCAATTGACTAATCCCGTTTTGATCGAATAAGTGCGTGCAAATGCGCGCGCGTGTGAGATAGAGAGAGAGAGAGAGAGAGAGAGAGAGAGAGAGAGAGAGAGAGAGAGAGAGAGAGAGAGAGAGAGAGAGACGGGGAGAAAAGATTCGAAGGGGGGGGCAGCAGAGGGGGCGAGAGGTAGGAGGGAGAGAGGAAGGAGGAAGGATTGATCCGCGTCTGTTAAAGACTTGTTCTGTTTTTTTCTTTAGAGCTTTTAGGTTTGAGCCGAAGCGCGTCTCGAGCGCAGCTCCCAAACTCCTCAAGCAGCTTTGTCCAGACGGAAGCTAACCTTGCAATTTAATTTTTTTTGCAAAGTGAAGATCTACTTTACAGCAGCAATCTGATCCAACCGGCTCCATTGTGGGCTATTCTGCGTGCTTTCATTTGGACTGAGTGTTGCTCGAGCAGCCCGCTGTTGAACACAAGGAGCGACTGACTGCAGGTCCCGGGCCGATCTGTCACTGTGATTAGGTAAACACGCCGGATGGGAAGGCTCCAACTTTTGATTGTGTGGAAGTATAGCCTCCTTTAGTCCCGTGCACCGCGTCGCCCCTCCCGTCCCACCCACCCTCCCAGAACTGAGGAGCTGGGGAGTTTTCTCGGGTGATTCTTCAACTTTAAAAAAGCTAGAAAACAAATAAAAATCTCGGATTGCAATTTTCTCTCCTCCCCCCACCACCTAGGAAGGTTTTGGGAGGTGATGTCATCGCGCGGTGGTTCGCCTGGTATTGTGACCCGGGGGCGCGCGGAGCCCCGCTGCAGCCGGCCGACCCGCGGTTAGGAGGAGTGCGGGAAATCAGGTGCAAAGAGAGACTGTCATCTTGTTTTTTTCCCTCGTGCGCTCTGTCGCGGGTGGCTGCCTCCTGCTACACAGCCCACAGCTGTTCCTCTCCTGCTACCCCTCCCTCGTTACTCCCTCCCTCCCTCCCTCTCTCCATCTCCCCCTAAACCACACCGACTCCTCAGCGGTTCTCATTTAAGTCTCTCTTCTTCTTTTTCTTCTACCCATCTAAGCTGGACCTGGCGCTCACACCGCCATCATCACTATCACCACCCTCTCTGTCGGACATTTATCGGTCTCTTCCTACCCACCAACACCTCCTCCACCGATCACCGACCACCGCCAGCTGAAGGGGTCGTAGCCATGACCGAGGCTAATACCCTGCAGCACGCGGCGCGCGCCGACCCCCCGTCTCCAGGTCACCGATCCTTCCGGCTGCCAGTGCAACAGCAGATCGCGACCCCGCCTCGCGGTGGGCACTAGAACCCCGCTGTGCGACCCTCTCCACACCAGATCGGACTATTAACACACGCCAACGCACCCTCTTGTTGCGCTGCAAGTAACATCTCACTCACGGAGACGATCCGGCTACGTTTTGTTTTATTGCAACGGAACACATCCTGACTTGGAATATTCTAAACTTTACACCAGGGGACCGAACTGAGAGAACGCAAGAGAGGTGGGGGCCAACAAGTAAAGTTGTCGGTCTGTCAGTGTCGCTCGTGGTCGCGCTTTCACCTGTTCATCGTTTCGCCGGCGGCGCGCATGCAGCAGCCGAACCGATGCCCTAACCTTTTCCCCCTGGGCCCCGCCCCTTCTTTTTTCTCGCGGGCCGGACAGCTGTGAGAGGTTGCCCTGCGGTCACAGTGACATTCACCCCGCCTGACACCTCGCCCCTCGCCGTCCGCCGTTCGACCGCTCCGCCTGGGGACGCCGAGGCACCGCCGATGCCAACAGCGGTAGCCGTTGACTCATTGACTCTGCACACCGTCCAGCGGATTCACTACACGCACGGGAACCCTCCGGTGCGCCGGGCTGGCTCGGACGGAGCGCCGCGGAGACTGACTCCGGGCCGAGGTCCTTAGTGGATGGGGGAAGCGATGTGGTCCCTGCTCCCCATGCTGGCTGTCTTGTAAGTCACTCTCACAATCCATTTCACTTTTTTATAGGAAATTGTATCTAAACTTCTCTCTTTACCTTTCGTTCTTTGGGGTGATGGTTGGGTGTCAGGTGTGTGTGTGTGTGTGTGTGTGTGTGTGTGTGTGTGTGTGTGTGTGTGTGTGGGAGGGGGGGGGGTGGGGGGGGAGGGCTATACTAAGGAGGGGGGCTGGGGGAGGCTGTGGTGCCTAACTGCATTACATCACTACTACTCCTCATCAGTCCCCATAGGAAACATACCACGGACGACCCTGTTTTGATTGGCTGTCGGTCTAGGGTCAGTGGTTCAGCGTCAGGCCGTGTAGCTCATGGACGCTGCCATAAACATCTCCATCACCCCCACCTTATGCACTCTCTGCTCCGCTTGCCTGGCCAGACGGTCTTAAAGGAGAGCATTTTCCCGTAGAGAAATTTTTCCCCTGGAGAAATATTTCGGAAGGTGAGTCAAATAACGCTGGCTTTATCAGGGAAGGGAAAATGGTGGTGCCAAGAGCAGACCCGAGCAGGGATCCAGCCTGTTTGAGGTGTGTCCTGTTAAGAGATTTATTTTTCTTACTTTGTGTCGGCTGTACCTCTCCCAGATGGCAGTCCTCTCTACATACATTCCTGACCCAACGTGCAAGTGTGTCCGGTCTTCTGGGCCTCTACCCCATCACTGTCTCTCACATGTGCATAGCTACCACATACGTTAATACCTATTGAGATCCACTATACTATCTACGTATATATACACTATAGATCCAACCATGTCATCCACCTACCTGCCTATCGATATGAACTACCAAGCTACCTCAATGAACTCAGCTACGACCCGCCTACCTCCCTAGATCAACATTAACCACTAACTAACCACAGACATATATCTGGCCAACAGCCTTTTTTCTTCTACACACAAGCTGAGATCAAAAGACAATTTTATTTTAAAAAGATTGAATAATTGATGAGTTATGGAGGAGCAGTCAAGGAGTGATGCAGGGGTGATGTAGGAGTGATGGAGGAGTACAGGAGTAGCGGAGTAGTGATCGATGAGAGATGGAGGAGTGATGAAGGACTGATAGAGGAGGGATGGAGGAGTGATATAGGAGTGATGGAGGAGTGATTAATGAGTGATTAATGAGTGATTAATGAGTGATAGAGTCCTCCTGACGGCGGGCCTGGCGGTATCTGTGGAGGGACTGACTGTTGAGTCTACTGAGGTCTCAAAGAGCCAATCAGCCCTCCACATTCATTTCCTCCGAGCCTCTCGTCACGACCACAGCCATTCCGATCCACGGAGACTTTGGTTTCTGCTCGCAAACATGCTGTTTTACAAACTCAAGCGTGCACTTTTAAGCCAACGACACACACTGCCAACCGCCTGGTTTCTCCACATGGGAACCTGTTACGACTCCGTCTGCCTCTCTCTCTCCCTCCCTCCCTCCCTCTCTCCCTCACCCCACCACATTAGAAGGAAGTGTTTCTCTCTGGAAGCCACAGTGGCATGTCGAGTCCCACCACTTACAGCCGTGGCTGGAGCAGCTCGGGGCCCATTACTTTACCCCTACGACCACAGCGCTGTGCTGAGCTGTGCTGCTCTGAGCTGGCGTGCCCGGTAGCCTGACCGCACCTCTTCCCCGAGCCGCCGCCGCCGCCGCTTCTGTACATTGGAAACCGGTGCAGAGTGCGTCGGGGTCCAATAGCTCTGGTGTTGGCTGACCACGGCGACCGCCACCGCGCACCGTTAAAACCCCTCTCCCTGTCGGGTCACACCCGGCCCTAGGGGGGTGTGTGTGCGCGTGCGTCTCGGTGTCTGACGGTGGTGCCCCCGAAGGTGGAGGCTACAGCCCTCGCCTCGGCGGCGGCCTCTGCGTGCTGGACCTGCTGGGACGCAGCTTTATGATGTCAGAGCCGTGCTTGGCTTGGCCCCCGGCCAAGGCGCTCTGGGCTTCCCCGCACTGCTCCCTCTTGTCTCTTTTAACCGACTCTAGTCGACACTCTCTTATTCTCTCGTTTTCTGGCTTTCTCATCCTCCCCCCAAACCCCGACCCCCCCCCCCCCCCCCCCCTCTCTCTCTCTCTCTCTGCCCCCGCCTCCAGCCCCACCATCCTCTCTCTCTCCTCCTCGTCGACTCTCT
Source organism: Gadus morhua (assembly GCF_902167405.1). Lineage (NCBI taxonomy): Eukaryota > Metazoa > Chordata > Actinopteri > Gadiformes > Gadidae > Gadus > Gadus morhua. The sequence goes on from NC_044057.1 coordinate 15,530,478, forward strand.
GGTTCAAATTGTCCCCCAGACTTCCTCTGTCCCCCTCTCTCCCCCCTCTCCCTCTCTCCCCCCTCTCCCTCGCTGTGGCTGGCATACAGCTGAGGATTTGTCTGTGGTTTTTGGAGGGAGTGGGAGAATCCAGAGTGGAGGAGGAGGAGGAGGAGGAGGAGGAGGAGGAGGAGGAGGAGGAGGAGGAGGTGACGGAGGCTCTTACCTCCGCGGCGTTTCCCTGCAGCCCGCTGGTGTTTTAACAGCTGAGAGCGCTCACGCTCCGGCCCCGCGGAGCCCAGGGCCCTCCGCTCAGCACCACCTCCTCCTCCGCTCAGCACCACCTCCTCCGCCGCGCCTCCTGCAGCACGCCTCCCTGGGCCAACAACACATCGCTGCGTTGCCCTGGGTGTCCGCACCTATTAGGAAACACCCAGGGGCCCCACGCGCACACACACACCAGCAGCTAGGGGGAGAGAGCCGGGAGCATGGGAGAGAGAGAGAGAGAGAGAGAGAGAGAGAGAGAGAGAGAGAGAGAGAGAGAGAGAGAGAGAGAGAGAGAGAGAATAAAGAGAAACCTGTGAACCCTGACGTACAGATCAGCAGCGATGTGTGTGTCCTACTGTGTGCTTGTGTGTGTGTGTGTGTGTGTGTGTGTGTGTGTGTGTGTGTGTGTGTGTGTGTGTGTGTGTGTGTGTGTGTGTGTGTGTGTGTGTTTGTGTGTGTCTGTGTTTTTGTGTTGGTGTGTATCTGTGTGTGTGTGTGTGTGTGTCTGTGTTTTTGTGTTTGTGTTTGTGTGTGTGTCTGTGTCTGTGTGTGTCCTCCTGTGTGTGATGTGTGTCGGTCTGTGTGTGTGTGTGTGTGTGAGGATGTGCGTGAATGGCGACCATCTTCCCTGTTCTCCGTCCCACTGTTTCTCTCTTTGTTCCACTTTCCCCCACGCCAGACTTCACTCCGCTGGCTGCCTTCGTATCGCACTGTGTACCACCTTGCATTCTGGCTCTCAGTGCACACATCTGCCGCCGATAAACCCACGCACACACACACACACACACACACACACACTGATACATCTGTCTCGCTCCATCCCTCCAGAGGTTTCCTTTCCAGATCACTCCCACTATCAATCTGGCCGCAAGCTTGTAATGCCTGTTTACGTCTCTCTGCATTTTTCTGTGTACCTGTCTCTCCCCGCGCACCCTCCACTCATCCTCTCATCCACCCCTCTCTGTACCTCTCTCTCCTTCTCTCTCTCCTTCTCTCTCTCCTTCTCTCTCTCCTTCTCTCTCTCCTTCTCTCTCTCTCTCTCTCTCCCAATCTCCCTCTCCCCGCTATCTCCTTCTCTCTCAACACTGCATATGTCTTTGCTTTGGCCCAGCTGTCAGCTGCCTGCTTCTTTCTGTACACACACACACTGCACACATCTGCACATCTGTGTGTATGTGTGTGTGTGTGTTTTGCCATTGACAGTGTGGAGGAGTCGTCCCACTAACCCCAAACATAAAGGCAGATGGGAGGCAGAGAGCGATAGGAACAAGGTAGAGTGGAGGGAGGGAAGGTGATAGAGAGAGAGAGAGAGAGAGAGAGAGAGAGAGAGAGAGAGAGAGAGAGAGAGAGAGAGAGAGAGAGAGAGAGAGAGAGAGAGAGAGTGAGAGAGAGAGAGAGGTAAAGAGAGAGAGAGGTAAAGAGGTAGAGAGATGATTGAAATATATTGCCGTGAGGGCCTTTAAGATAAAATAAGAGAGATAGGGAGAAAGAGAGTGAAGTGTATATAAACAGAGACATAATTCATAGAAAATGCATTGGGTTGGCTATTATTTATGAGACACTTTATGTATTCAAGAGGGTTCAAGGACTGTCCAAACAGATGTGAGACGCTGCGCCGACTCCCCGGCTCAACACGTAAATAACATTCAATACATTCAAGGTCAAGGCCGGGGGGGGGGGGAGCGCGCTTGGAAATAAACTCGCAGGGATTCCTGATACCATCTCAACCGGAGCCACCGCTCCTGACCATAAAGCCTTTTCAAATGGCCAGACGCTGAAGAATGGCCGCCCGGGCAGCTGCCAACGCTTTCGCACGTCTCGTTGGGATGACCCATCCACGCGGGACCCTCTAACCTCTGTTTTAGGGGGCCGCAGGAGGGGAAGAACCCCGCACCTGTGGCCCAGTAGTCCAGCTGTCTACATAGCCGGACCGGGCCAGACGAGCCCGGCCTGCTCAGATGTCCGACCCAAACATGTTCTAGTCGTCTCGGCATGTTGGACCGGCCAGCCCCGGCGAGCGAGCGGTTCAGTTGGCGGCCAGATTCTGGTGTGGCGAGAGTCACGGCGGGGTCAGGGAGTGGGTCTGGGAGGAATGAGCACTGCTTCTCTTTTTAGGGAATGGCGTGACTGTTTACACTGCTACGGGTGTTGTCCATCTGTCCATCTGTCTGTCTGTCCTCAGTGTGAAACATCTTGCTCACCGCGATGCCAAATGACTGGTGGGCAAGCACCACAGCCTGTCTAGTGTCAAGGTAACCTCCAAGGTGCTGATAGGAGGGAAACAAAGAGAGATGGATGGAGAGGCCTGAAAAAGTGAAGGTGGAATTATTCTAACATTAACATTCTTTCCCTTTGGCTTTGGCTCTCCCCAGATGTATCCAGATGTTGCTGGTGATGTGCAATCCATTACAGGTAAGTGTCTCCCATACACTGTGAGGCAGCAGAGTACACCATGAGAGTGCATCTGGAGTAGTGATACATCGTCGGACGCAGAGGCCGCGCACCACACTGACACTGCGTTGGGTGGCCCTCATGCCCGTTCATTCACCCATGAGTCAGGGGGGTTTCCAGGTCTCCACATGCGCTGCCCGGCCTATTGACTGACTTTGAGTCATTTAGCAGACGCTGTTGAAACAATCAAAGCAAACACCGCTAAGAACTAAATTGGGTTCCAACAAAGAACATTACAGCCCTAGTTTAAAACGAACTTAGTTGTCCCAAGTTTCAAATAACTATCGGAATCTATTTGATCAATCGTCGTGATATATCACTCATGAGCAGAAATCCCGTATTCTGACATCGGTGTTTGTCTGTGTGTATGCGTCCGTGTGTATGTTTGTGCATGTGTGTGCGTGTGTGTGTGTCTATGTCTGTGTGTCTGTCTGTGTGCGTGTCTGTGTGTATGTTTGTGTGTGTGTGTGTGTCTATGTCTGTGTGTCTGTCTGTGTGTGTGTGCGCGCGTGCGTCCCCGTCCCCCCGCAGCAGGTGCTGGCCGTGGATGGGGTGAACTTCAGCGTGCACGTGGAGAACCAGACGCAGGTGCGAGACACCATGAGCCGGCGCCACCACCGCGTGTACCAGCTGTACAGCCGCACCAGCGGCAAGCACGTCCAGGTGCTGGGGCGCCGCATCAGCGCCCGCGGCGAGGACGGAGACAAATATGGTAAGACAGATAGATACACGGGCGGGGCCGAGGGGGCGGGGCCAGGGCCCCAGGGCCGAGGGGCGTGGCCAGGACCCAGGGCCGAGGGGCGTGGCCAGGGGCCAAGGGGAAAAATAGCCTCATGGAACGTATACGAGACGGACCCCAGTCTGCCCAGCTGTGTTAGTTTGGACGGAGGGGGACGGAGGGGGGGGGGGGGGGGGGCTTTCAATCGCTCAGACCCGTACGACAATGGACCAACCTACCGCATGCATGTGGTACACAGCGGTGGACATGTGTCCCACGCACACATGCACACACGCACGCACAATCGTCGCGGTAACCCGTACAATCTGACGTTATAGAGTGCGATTGCATGAAAAGAATAACAGAATTCTAGCAGGTGCAGATGACGCACACAAGAACACACACACACACACACACACACACACACACACACACACACACACACACACACACACACACACAGAGACACACAGAGACACACATGCACACATCTCTCCAGGCATTGACAGAGGGGCAGTGGAGCCTGTCTTGGAAGTACAAAGACCTCATCGACTGGCTGCTGATTCACTCAATGATTCGCAAGGGGAGAGGGGAGGGCGAGCAAGAGGGCAGTGATGGAAACCGAGAGCGAGAGACATAAAGTGAAACCGAGAGAGAGCGAGAGACAGAAAGAGGGAGAGAGAGAGAGAGAGAGAGAGAGAGAGAGAGAGAGAGAGAGAGAGAGAGAGAGAGAGAAAAATCGGCTCTAAAAGAAAGGAACAAACAATGAGTTAATAAAAGAGAGAGGCCTGGGAGGTTGCGCATCGGGACAAGTGTTTGCAACTCATCTTCTCCATCGATCTCTCCATTGATTCCACATGCTGTCTGTTGTCTCCCCCAGGACTGAAAGAACCGCAAACCTCCTCCTCCTCCTCCCCCTCGTCCCCGTCCCCGCTCCAAACACACACATATGCAGAGTATCACCACCACCACCACCACCACCACCACCACCACCACATTACCCTTCTCCCCCTTTCCGTCTGTAATGATTGCTTAACCATTCCCGAAGCGACGGAGGATTCAGTTGGCAGAAGAAAAGCTGAGCAGAACACTTAGAGCAGGACACCACAATCAGGGCCAACAGCCAAATGGACGGGGGCGTGGGGAGGGCGTTCTGAGACATAATCACATATGTGAGGTAGAAGGGCAGGAAGGATGTTTAGGGAGGGAGGGAGGGACAGAGGGAGGGAAAGGAGGGAGTGAGATAGGGAGCGTATTGATTTATCCTGACCCCTTTGTTGACTAAGGTCACGTAGGAACCATTTTTAGGATTTATTTTTAAAAAGAGCAACTGCTGCTGCCTAAAGATCTGCGGTGAGTAAAGGATGAACATGCCTGGAGACACGCAAACAGGCACACACACACACACACACACACACACACACACACACACACACACACACACACACACACACACACACACACACATTGACTCAATCCGTGCAAGTGTGCTTACAAACACGCATGTGCACAGATAGCACGGCGCTAAGTGTCTTCCAGGTGCCCTTATAGATTTTTATCTGGCCTCTCTTGGCTTAAGACCACCATGCGTCCACTAACCTTGGTTCTTATCTGCCCGATGAGGCCCATTCTGTGGTCAACACTGTGTGTGTGCGCGTGTGCGTGTGCACGTGTGTGTCCAGGCTTATCTCTTGACCATCTGTCCGAAGTGAGACATTTACATCTGTGTGTGATTTATCAACACGGTTAATAGAGATTTTTTGAAGCTGTGCTACGGTGTGCATAGCTGTCAGTTCACAAGATTGAACTCAGATTTCATGCTGTTTGATGGCCCGCCTGGCGCGTCCGACGCTTGTTTTATCCTCCTTTTATGCGATCAATGTAACATATGGGCGTGAGCCCGCCGGCAGTCCGTGCACGGTCCATTGCTATTGCCAGGGTTCGATTACGCGAACGCTCAGGATTTATGATACTATATAAGAGCGCACGATAAAAAACGGTTAAAAGCTATCATTCCCGCGTGCCTTGAAGAGAAGTCTAAAGGAAAAGTTGTGCAAGCTCTCAGGCTGGGATCCCACTTTCGTGTGCTCCGGCAGCGGGTGCAGTCTGGGGAGCGTCTTTTCACGCCCAGCAGTCTCTAACGTCTGTCTGCACCTCTGTCTGTCCCTTCACAAGCCCAGCTCGTAGTGGAAGCAGACACCTTTGGCAGCCAGGTGAGAATCCGGGGCAAGGAGACCAACTTCTACCTGTGCATGAATCGCCGGGGCAAGCTGGTGGGAAAGGTGAGGCCTCTTCTGTTTTTACACTTAAATCAAAAACAGAAATGATGTTCATTAAAACCACTAATGAACAGTTTGGCCGCATGGGATTCTGACCTGTACGTTTGCTTTTTTGTTTGCCTCTCCGTGTACGCCTGTGTGTCTGTGTGTGTGTATGTGTGTGTGTGTGTGTGTGTGTGTGTGTGTGTGTGTGTGGGTGTGTGTGTGTGTGTCTCTGTGTGCATGTCTGTGTGTGTGTGTCTGTGTGCATGTCTGTGTGTGTGCTTGTCTCTGTGTGTGTGTGTGTGTGTGTGTGTGTGTGTGTGTGTGTGTGTGTGTGTGTGTGTGTGTGTGTGTGTGTGTGTGTGTGTCTCTCTCTGTTTGCGTGTGTGTACGTCTCCGTGTGTGCGTCTCTGTGTGTGCGTCTATCCGCTCTCTCAGCAGGCCAGCAACCGCAGCGCCGACTGCGTGTTCGTGGAGAAGGTGCTGGAGAACCACTACACGGCGCTGATGTCGGCGCGCTACAGCGACTGGTACGTGGGCTTCACCAAGCGCGGCCGGCCCCGCCGCGGGCCAAACACGCTGCCCAACCAGCAGGACGTCCACTTCATGAAGCGCTTCCCGCCCGGCGAGCAGCCCGACCTGACCACGCCCTTCCGTTTCACCACCATCAGCAAGCGGAGCAAGAGGGTGCGGGCCGCCGCCGCCGCCGCCGCCGCCGCCACCGCCACGGGGGGCCCACGCTAGCTAGCGGCTGCTAACGCTAACACACGCTAACACCTCCCGTTTGTAAACCCAGAGCCCCTGACCTGAAGCCTGATTGGTTGCGCCCTGCTGAACATCTCCCTTCCTTTGGGATCGCTCGTGTTTGCCACTCCCCCCCCCTCCCCCACCCCTAATCTCCCCTCCCACATCTTGCAGGATCGTGTCACATGACTTAAGGGACGTACGTTTTTCTTTGTCGTCCCTGTATATGGTAATAACTCTTCAAGATGCCGATTTCTGTGAGAAGGACCTCGATCGCTACTATGGGGGGCCGGTTCCATCGCTAGTATAACGAACAGGGGCCTGGTTTGACTCCCTCGAGGGCCCCGTCAGACTCCTTGGCTGGGGACTCTATCGGCCCCTATGTGGGCGAACACAGACGTATGGCTCACGTCCCGGACCAGAGACCTGAACACTAGTCCAGGGTGGATCAGCCAGGCTGGAGCGTGGGGAGAATGGGGTTAAAAAGTAGGGAGTGGGTGCCTCGTCTCTGAACAAAGGGAACTCTGAATGTCGAAAGGAAAACAAAGCGAAGAGACAGGAAAGGGGTGGAGGGATGGACGGCGGGGTAGAATGTGCGGGACGGATCAAATGGAACACTCCTGGAATGCTGACATGTGACATACTTTCCCCTCTGTCTCATTGGCCGACTGGCCCGACTCTGAGAGACTCGTGAGGAGGGCGAAAGGACAGACATTATGACATTATGATGGACGGCCGGTGAATGAGGACGAACACGCGGTCGAGTGTATAGTTTACTGAATAAATGATGCTATGTAATAGAGGGTGGATGTGTGTGTGTGTGTGTGTGTGTGTGTGTGTGTGTGTGTGTGTGTGTGTGTGTGTGTGTGTGTGTGTGTGTGTGCGTGTGTGTGTGTGTGTGTGTGTGTGTGTGTGTGTGTGTGTCTATGTATATGTGTGTTTGCACACGTGTGTCTGTGTTGAAAGGCACCAGAGAAAAATAAACCAATAGTGAAGCTGGATGATGAGGGACCAAAGGACTACACAGATCCTGTTTATAAAAACTACCACCCTTGACAACTCACCAAAGGAACTGAAGCTCTACAGAACTGGAATGTATAAAAACCAAGCTGCACCAAAAGATAAGAACCAAAAAATAACACCCAATCACAGCGGACCAAAAGCTAAAGGCATACCAAAGACGACAGGAGACCTTGCAAAATGACTTTCCTCTTCACACCCTGGCGCCCCCCTCGGGCAATACGCCTCTGACGTCACGGCTCAGGGGGGGGGGGGGCGGGCAGGAACGGAGGGGTCGGGGCTGGTGGGGGGGGGGGTGCCTTCTTTTTTTAAGCATCGCTATGGCAACGCCCCTGAGGACGGTGTTCCCGTGTGACACTGTGGAGACAGAACGCTGCTACCAGGACATTGAGAGGAACACGCCAACACAAGTCTCCTGCACTCGCCGCGCAGTCAAGGGAGAGGAGCAAGGAGATATTAAAGGGAACAATTTATTAAAAGTGACATATAAATATATATATATGTATAAATATATATATATATTTATATTATAAAGAAGACAAAAAACCCTAAATAAGCAAACTTACTATGATGGTTATGCCTATAATTGTTGTTATGATAAAATTATTTCATTTATTTATTTCAGCTCCGTGTGCTGCAACTTTCTTGAGAGCTCAGTGAACCTTCTAGAAGCATATACCCCCCCCCCCCCCCCCTCTCTCTTACGTAGCCCCTCACACTTTACTCTGCATCGCCGATGGGTGATTTCACACATGCTGCACAAACACGTTGACATCATTATAATCTCTCTCTGGGCGCGCATTACAGGTCAACCCCTGACTCGCGACTGATCAAGCACGCACGTGCACACACACACGCATGTACACACAAACACACACACACACACAGACACTCACACGTGAACGTACACACGCACGAACACACTCGCGCACGTACACAATCTCATGGATGGTTCTTTCAAGCTATGAACTCAACACTTTTCAGCATTAGGAATTTCAAAAAAATATAGAAAGGTAAAAAAAGAAGTCTTTCCACTGGTGTGTGAGGGCCCAGCTGCACCTCCTCATCCAGTGAAATCCTTCATTCTTGGATGCCTTTGCCCCATATACACTTACAGCTCCCAGGCTCTGTGATATATGGGACGCAAAAGGTTTATTTTGTGAAGCCCTTAAAAAAACAGACTTTTCACATTATTGTAACGCATGACATCCAAATTGACATCAGCAGAGTGTTAACATACCTCCCCAGATATTAGGCCGTATTATAAATATACAATGCTCTGGCTGCCTATCTGAAGGCCGAAAGGGGCCAGCACATTTGTATTTCAGGGCAACACCTCAATAATCATCAGTGACTTCACCGTGAACACCAGACGGGAGGATCCGTCCACTGGTTCAGATGCCTACTCCGACCCTTTCATCTGCTTCCATTTAATCCCTTTCACTCCCGGTCCCACCTAGGCAGTCCCAGCCTGGAGGGACAGGGTCATTGGGGACATGTCACTGGCAAATGACCCAATCACGTCTCCAGACACAAAACGCTGACTAAGAGAAAAATAAACAGGGCTGGACCGATGGAGGATTCAGACTCTAAGGCAGCTGGAATCTGCACCGAAGGGATGGGTGTGTGTGTGTGTGGAGGGGTAGGTGGGGGGGAGAGGGCTAGTCAGAGGGGTGAGACGGGGAGGGGGACAGGGTGGGCTGGGGGGGTCGGTTCTGGAACGCTGTTGCAGTTCCACTCGGGAATGATGGAAATATTGAGCGGAGCCAAACCCAGAGTGGAAGGTGTATGGTAATCATGTCGGGGAAGGAATGCCAAATATGTGCGTGAGAACGGAGCAGTGACCTGAGAACTGCAGGAATTATGGGCCAAAATCCCACAGACCCAGAGGAAGCACACACACCCATATCCAACACACACACACATATCATATACTAATAGTGCTCCAGCAAGCAGTCATCCATGCCACATAACATATTCTCAGAATTCAAAGCATGCTTACTATCCCGAACCAAACCTAGAAAGGAATAAAACCAACTGGCACGCCAAATAATCCCCTCCCTCTCCTGGAGGAGCCCGACTGTACAATAACAGAATTTACGCTTTGGTGAGCTCAACTCAACTAGCCAGTGTTTTACTACAAATGCAGGACTGTTCCTCATTTCTAAGCACTTTTTTGGGTCTGATAATTATTTTAGTGTGTCAAACACATGTTCTTCTTTCACGGCCGTGGTGTTTATGAGAATGTGCGTTGACCCTCCCTCTCCTGGAGGAGCCCGACTGTACAATAACAGAATTTACGCTTTGGTGAGCTCAACTCAACTAGCCAGTGTTTTACTACAAATGCAGGACTGTTCCTCATTTCTAAGCACTTTTTTGGGTCTGATAATTATTTTAGTGTGTCAAACACATGTTCTTCTTTCACGGCCGTGGTGTTTATGAGATTGTGCGTTGACCCTAGGGTAACAGGTTGTTCAAACTGAAAGATTGGCTTCCAAACAGCCTGGGCCTCATTCTTCAACGGCCTCATGCGGCGAGCTCTAGGATTGTATTGCGTCGCCCCCTGGTGGTCATCCACGAACAAGACGTACGATTTCGGTGTAACGCGTATACAATTACGCTCGCTGATCTTTCTGGGACCATGACCCCATTATGTAGACAATACGAATAACAGCAAATTAAAAGTGGCTTACTGTTGGTAGGGATATATCTAATCGATAGATATCTATAAGTCTAAGCTTTACACTTGAATAAAATGCACAAAATATGTCTACATTTCACAGTGCAATGGCCATCCCTTATCGTCACTGCCACGCAACTAAAAGATTAACTACTATAAAAAAAGGACGAAACGATAAGAAACTCATGTTACAGTTGACTCAACACTCCACCACTGTCAAGTACTTTATTCACAATAAGGTCATTTTCTTCTTTAAAAAATCATTTTTAATATACAACACAATTTCTGACAAGACAACTCAGTTTACAGCTAAATTTGAGCTCTCGAGTTCCGGCTTCTCTCCTGACCAAAGCAAGCACGTCCATGTTACAGGCCAAGGGAGAGAGGGTGGGAGAGAGAGAGAGAGAGAGAGAGATAGAGTTAAAGAAAGACAAAAAGAGAGAGATAGACACACACGCACTCTCACACACCCACACACAGGCACACACACAAATGGAGTGAGGGACAGATGGAGAGAAGAAGCAGTTAAGAGAGAAGGGAAAAAAAAAACGACACGGTGAGAACTACACTTAGTATGATTTTTTTTTGTACTAAGAACCGACTGATTCAAATAAAATTAGAAAATAGTAATAAAAAAAAAACGGTAAGAAAGTAAAAGAACAAAAAAGAAAAGAAAAAAAGAGCAGAGGTCTTGCCGGGATGCTGTATCCATGGCGACCTCACATGCACGTCTGTCTCTTTGTGTCGCCTCCCCCTTGTGTTTCCGCCATTTCAAAAGTCCACATATAGAAACACGCACACACGCACGCACACTCTCGCGCAAACTTGAGTGCGTGAGCCCTGCCTGCCCCACCACCCACCCATCCATCAGCCGACTCCATGCGGGTGGGCATCCCAGCAGTGGGGGGGGGGGGGGGGGGGGGGGGGGGCAAAGGAGCCAGGTAGGAGGGGGAGAAGGGAAGGGGGGGGGGGGTGGGTGGAGATGGATGGGGCTCAAGGTCGAGAAAGCAGATGGGGAGAAGGATAGGGGGGGAGGGATGGGAAGGGAGAGGGGGAGGAGGCTGGGGCAGGGGGTGCTAGATGCATCTACATGACCCCCCCCCCCCTCCACCACCCCTCCGAGGTTTCAACTTCATCCTCTCCACCACCGCACCCAGTTCACCCCCCTCCCCCCACCTCTTCGTCCTTCCATCTTTTTTTCTTCTCAGAGCCGAGTAAAGAGTCACTGTCTCCCCCATCAGGGCTCCGGGGGGGCCGTCCTCTGTCCAGCTGTGCCGCTGCAGGCGTTGGTGGGGGGGTGTTGGGTGGAGGGGTGAGGGCGGTGGAACATAAGCTTGTGTTTGTGTGAGGACTACACGCCTATAGATCATATCATCTGGGATGTATAGTCATCTGTGATGCGATGTCCATGGAGAGGGGGGGGGGGGGGATGTGTGTGTGGCAGAATCCAAATTAGAAGGCCTCTGCCGTTATGTGGGGGGGGGGGTCTTAACGGTTAATACTGTCATTAAAAAGAGTACTTGGCTGGAGATAAATATGGACCACGATGACAACGTGTTTGTGAGGGGTGGGGAGTGGGGGGGGGGGGGGGGGGTTGGCTCTCCGGGTTGTGTGTGTGCGTGTGTGTGTGTAAAGGTGTGTGTGAAGTAGTGTGTGTGTGTTTGTGTGTGTGTGTGTGTGTGTCTTGTGCGTGCAAACTGGAGACAGGCAAAGGGAAAGATTCCACCCCCTCCCGCCCCCCAACCCAAGTCAGTGGGGGTGGCTGAGGCGGTCGGGGGGGGGGGGGCCGGGTGGCGGACAGAGTGATGACCAGAAGGAGGAAGGAGAAGTGGAGGTGAGCTCCTTTCCGCGACAGACGCACCCAGTCAGCCAATCAGCCCAGGGCTCCTCATAGAAAGGGTGCGATGGCTGGTGGCACCTGGAGAGGGAGAGAGGGAGGGACGGAGGGAGGGAGGGGGGGGTTAGTCACCATCCGGATGCCAGAGCAACAACCCTCCCCCCCTTATTCACCTGCAACAATATATAGGACAATGACCCGTTCTGTGGATTTTTTTATCCAAACATTCTTGCTTGAAGATCAAATGACCTTCTGGTCCACGAGAGACCTGCGTCACCAACACAATTAAACCCAGATTGCTGCTTTGTTCTGTGGACCTGAGAGTACACGAGTTGTAACAACGTCGCTGCAGAGGTTCCCACCAACCAATCACCGTCAGGCAGGAAACCGGTGGCGTGTCTTGAGCCACAATAATATCAATAAAACAAGGCCCCTTTCAGTCGGTTCCGATACATATTGACGACTTTTTCCCATTTTTGTGAATGGGGCAGACTACGTATCACGATGCGGTTTCCTTTTCTACTCATGTCATGTCTGTTTTATTTGGGGCGCAGACACTATAAGGCCCTGTTGTGTGCATCTGAACGTAAGGCCGTTGTAACCATGCAGGCTGCGTCTCTGTGGGTGCGTGGATCGTGTTCAGGACTGAGCAGTAGCTCCACAGCGCCACCCACCTGCTATCTAGAGATGTACGTGTAGGTACGCGAGGGAGATCGTCCCTCCGACTGTCCGTTGGTCGAGACGTTCAGGAAGTCCCAGATCAGGATGGTGTCGTCGTGGGAACTGCTGATGATCTGGAACTCGTCAAACTGCAGGCGGAACACACGGCCCGAGTGCTCCTGGTTCCACACATAGCAGAGGGAGGGAGGGGGGCTCAGTACACGGCAACACGGCGGGCTACGACGCGGGGCCACATGCAGACACTCACCACTAGCGTGCGCAGACAGAGGGTGCTGGCCGGGGCGCGGGGGTCCAGGGCGGCCTGAAGGTCCCACACTTTGATCTTACTGCGGGTAGAACAGACACAACAGGGTCAGACAATGAATCCACAACAAGGCCTTCATCCTTAAGGCCCCCACCCGCTACGACACCAGGCCCCCACCCGCTACGACACCAGGCCCCCACCCGCTACGACACCAGGCCCCCACCCGCTACGACACCAGGCCCCCACCCGCTAAGACACCAGGCCCCCACCCGCTAAGACACCAGGCCCCCACCCGCTAAGACACCAGGCCCCCACCCGCTACGACACCAGGCCCCCACCCGCTACGACACCAGGCCTCCCTCTACTACACCAGGCCTCCCTCTACTACACCAGGCCTCCCACTGCTACACCAGGCCTCCCTCTACTACACCAGGCCTCCCTCTACTACACCAGGCCTCCCACTCCTACACCAGGCCTCCCTCTACTACACCAGGCCTCCCTCTACTACACCAGGCCTCCCTCTACTACACCAGGCCTCCCTCTACTACACCAGGCCTCCCTCTACTACACCAGGCCTCCCACTACGACACCAGGCCTCCCACTACGACACCAGGCCTCCCACTGCTACACCAGGCCTCCCACTACTACACCAGGCCTCCCTCTACTACACCAGGCCTCCCACTGCTACACCAGGCCTCCCACTACGACACTAGGCCTCCCACTACTACACCTCCCTCTACTACACCAGGCCTCCCTCTACTACACCAGGCCTCCCTCTACTACACCAGGCCTCCCTCTACTACACCAGGCCTCCCTCTACTACACCAGGCCTCCCTCTACTACACCAGGCCTCCCTCTACTACACCAGGCCTCCCTCTACTACACCAGGCCTCCCACTAGTAATGCGCAATATAAAAGATATACGATATGAACGATAAGAAAAATGGCCCACGATAGTGATTTTAATTCTATCGCTCTATCACGATAATGCATGTTCATGACGCAATATAATTTTTTTAATTTTTGGTTTGATACGGTTCCATTTCACATTGCAATTTTCGCAACAGTGCCAGAATTTGTCAACAAACCCGCATGTGTGCAAAGAACGTTAAATCATTGGACAAAAGGGTCTGGGGCGGGGTAAAGCATTAAAGGTAAAAAAAAAAGGGGGAGAAAGCACCGGTGAAAGTTAACAATCATGGATATCCAGCGTGATAACAATGATCTGCGGACCGGTCCAACTCCTTCTCCCTCATCCTGACTCAGAATGTGTTAAATGCATCTGCATTTTTATGTATATTTTCCCGCATACATTTTATTTGCTTTTGTCGGACCGTGAAATTGAGTCATGGCTCACATGGAGCACGTTGCTCCATGTGAGCCACGACTCATTTTCACCCGACGATCCGACAACGTTCTGCTAATCTTGGAGTTACCGCTAATCAAACAATAATTCTTATAATGCGCGCGGCCGAGCGGGTACCTGTTACGTCCAAAGAGGCGTATGATTTTTAGAACTTGATCGGACCGAGGTGCGTTCGCTTTCACATCTCAATCGAACCGCACTAGGGTTCGTTTTGAAGCGAACCGAGACCACCTCTCCGGCTGGGTCTCGGACCGGCAGTTTGGTCCGTTCCCGAGTTTCATGGTTCGTATTCGCAACAGCCCAGAATGTCCGCAACAAGGGACCGATCTCGTTAAGTGTTATAAATATAATAAAGAATTTTATTTATCTGCAACATTATGTTGAATGATTACAGTGTTGCACAATAAATGTTCTCAAAACGACATACTATATTTCTCTTTTTTATTTAAATAGATTAAGCAGTTTGGCTTTCCTTAGGGTCTATGTAACCTTTTCTGAAATGGTTATTTTATGATTTTTATATCGTGATATATCGTTATCGCAAGAGGCTGCAATGTAAATCGCAATACGGATTTTAGGCCATTTCACCCATCCCTACCTCCCACTACTACACCAGGCCTCCCACTGCTACACCAGGCCTCCCACTGCTACACCAGGCCTCCCACTACGACACCAGGCCTCCCACTACGACACCAGGCCTCCCACTACGACACCAGGCCTCCCACTACTACACCAGGCCTCCCACTGCTACACCAGGCCTCCCACTACGACACCAGGCCTCCCACTACTACACCAGGCCTCCCACTGCTACACCAGGCCTCCCACTACGACACTAGGCCTCCCACTAGTAATGCGCAATATAAAATATATACGATATGAACGATAAAAAAATTGGCCTATGATAGTGATTTTAATTCTATCGCTCTATCACGATAATGCATGTTGACGCAAAATAAAAAAAGAAAATTTGGTTTGGTACGGTTCCATTTCACATTGCAGTTTTCGCAAGAGTTCCAGAATTTGTCAACAAACCCGCATGTGTGCAAAGAACGTCAAATCATTGAACGCTAAATCATGTTCAATCTGGGGCGGGGTAAAGCATTAATGGTAAAAAAAAAAAAGGGGGAGAAAGCGCCGGTGAAAGTTAACAATCATGGATATCCAGCGTGATAACATTGATCTGCGGACCGGTCCAACTCCTTCTCCCTCAACTGACTCATGTATATTTTCCAGCATACTTTTTATTTGCTTTTGTCGGACCGTCGGGTGAAATTGAGTCGTGGCTCACATGGAGCAAAGAGGAGACAGAATGTCTTTTGGATATCGGACTCAACTATCCAATAGACGTTCCGTCTCCTCTTTGCTCCATGTTGAGCCACGACTCATTTTCACCCGACCGTCCGACAACGTTCTGCTAATCTTGGAGTTACCGCTAATCAAACAATAATTCTTATAATGCGTGCGACCGAGCGGGTGCCCGTTACGTCCAAAGAGAGGCGTATGATTTTTAGAACTTGATCGGACCGAGGTGCGTTCGCTTTCACATCTCAAGCGAACCGCCTCAGGGTCCGTGACCACCTCTCCGGCTGGGTCTCGGACCGGCAGTTTGGTCCGTTCCCGAGTTTCATCGTTCGTATTCGCAACAGCCCAGAATGTCCGCACCAAGGGACCGATCTCGTTTAGTGCGCACTAAACACGGGAATCAATTCAAAAAGACTAAATCTGTATCAAATAGACAAGCAACGGCTTGGCTGTTCCGCTTTCACACTATGGAACACAACCTTCGTTTGATCGATAAAAAATATCACGTGAACGACAAAATTCTTAACAATCAATGATTGATCATCAATTAATCATACCCATCCCTAATTGTCATTACAGTGTCTGTTCCTTATCTAAAAAGAGACCAGTTTTTCCTGTTCTCTGCATCTTGGGTGGCATTTAAGAACCAAGGACTTAAACCAAGTGTAGTGCCTTTTAGAATGGTTTGCACTAAAAGAAAGAAACCCAATACTTGACGCTTTTTCTTTGTTAAAGTCTCTGCAGCTATTGTGCTTGAATTTTATTTACCTGCAACATTATGTTGAATGATTACAGTGTTGCACAATAAATGTTCTCAAAACGACATACTATATTTCTCTTTTTTTTTTTTAATACATTTAGCAGTTTGGCTTTCCTTAGGGTCTATGTAACCTTTTCTGAAATGGTTATTTTATGATTTTTATATCGTGATATATATTGTTATCGCAAGAAGCTGCAATGTATATCGCAATATGGATTTTAGGCCATTTCGCCCATCCCTACCTCCAACTATTACACTGTGCCTCCCACTGCGACGCAAGGCCTCCCACTGCGACGCAAGGCCTCCCACTACTATACTATGCATCCAACTAATATACTAGGCCTCCACCTGTTACAACATCAGGCCTCCAAAAGTACAGTACACTATTCAGCCACTAGTGTTGGAAATGGCAATTTTAATCACTTCTTATAATCAAGGTGGCAGATTAAGAGTGTTGTTCAGGAAATACGAGATACAAACTTTGCCAACTTGCCCATGCCAAACATTATCGTGTTTGGCAAGTAGCTATCTATGGTTCATTAAGGAGGTACTTTATTTATTTTCAACCTTTGGATTGACTTTGAATGGATACAAGAGTGTTCCTGGAGACCGCCCTTTGGGTTAGCACTGGCTTTAAGGGGGTGACTCTAAGGGGGACCCCACCCACGTACCCGTCGTAGGCTCCGCTGACGATCCTCTTGTTGTCAAAGCGGATGCAGCGCACCAGCTCTTCGTGCCCCTCCAGCACACGCAAACATGCGCCGCACTCGATGTCCCATAACCTGTGACGGACGGGGGACGTTAAGCACACACACGCGTTCATATTCCCGTTTCCTAAATCCTCTTACTCCCGACCCCAGCGGTCGCTGCTCCGGACCTACCTGATGGTGTTGTCGGACGAGCCGCTGACCACCAGCCGGTCCCGGTACTGCAGACACGCGATCCCTCGCTTGTGGCCGTTGAGCGTGCGCACAAACTCACAGGTGCTGGTGCTCCACACCTACAGAGACCGAGAGGAGCCGCGAGTGTGAGTCACACGCCGACGTCATTAACACACACGCTATGGAATGAGGGCGCGGCGACAGCGAGAGGACGTGTCATGTTGAATCACAGGTGTGATCTCAGGGACAGCCAATCAGATTATGGCTGTGGACTTCCGAATGAAAGTGGTTGAGCCACTTGTGGTTGGAATAAGAGGAACTACTTAAACAAACAAACAAACATTAATCCTGACACGGCTACAACCAGATAATGCGTCAATCTTTATTGGGAGGTTTATCTTTCATTTTACGACTCCGAAACCCGATGATGACGTTTATCAAACGTACCGCCCTACCGGACGAGACCAACCTTGCCGGGAGCCCGGGTGATGTGGAGAACAGACCAACAAACAAACAGACTGAAACATAAATCCATCCGGTAGAGACGGACTGAATGATTCAGGAAATGGTACCCCTGCCATCAGCTAATGTTGGACAGATTTTACTATTTGGCAGATTAAATAATTCAGGGTAACATATTAAAACCCTCTCCTGGCCGGTGGAGATTCCACTCGGGTACAGCATCTGAAATAATCCCCTCCAGAGTTTGGTCTATTGACCCAAACGTCAAAACATTAAGGAGTTTGTTTTGGACCCCGGCCCTCACCCTCGGCCCCCCCCCCCCCCCCCTCACCTTGATGGTCCGGTCCCCCGAGGCCGACACGATGTACTTGTCGTCGAAGTCAACCACGTTGACGGCGGCGCGGTGGCCAACCAGCACGCGGCGCAGGCTGATGTCGGTGGGCGACGCCATGTCCCACACGGCGATGGAGCGGTCCTTGGAGCACGTGACCATCAGGCCGTTGGCGAAGCGCAGGTGAAGCACCGCCTCGTTGTGGTGGATGAGCGTGTTGAGCACCTCCCCCGACGTCACCTCCCACACCCTGGGGGGAGGAGGGGGAGAAGGAGGAGGAGGAGGAGAAGATGAGGATGGGGAGGGAGAGGAAGAAAACAAAGATTGAGAGAGTGGGTGGAAAGGACAAATTCATAGCATCAATTACGGCAAAGAAACACTTTAGCCTCTTGCTTGTACATAATCTTATCTCTCCATGAGAAGGACAGTCATTTATGACGGGCTGTCCAGTACTTCAACAACGTAAACCGTTTACCTGGGAAGTGTCCGTCCATGCTAAGTGCATATCTGATGTGATCATACCATTATGTATTGGTGGGATAGTATTGGTATCCTGCGATAATTATTATTGCTTTCTGCAATAGTGATTAGAATCCAAGCCATTACTGGACAGTGCACTGAACAGCTACAGATATTGTGGAGACATTGTAAACCCCACATGGATTTTGTTTTTATGAAAAGTTATTAAATATTCTCCTAGCCAAATTTTACCTTGAACACAACCGTTATCGTGTTTGGCAAGTAGCTATGTTATGGTCATCGATATGGTTATTTATGCACTTTTAGATTGTACTTTGGATTGCGAATCTTTCTGGAGAACATTCAACATCTACACTTCTACCATCTACACTTGGATCTGACGGAAGGACGGTACAACGTGCTGTTGTGTCCGTGGAACCAGCGCTCAGCGAGAGCTACCGCATTAGCTTTATTCTGGTCAAACCAAGCAGAAGCTCACCCACTCGAGTCCCAGAATAGCGCATCGACAGATCTGGCTTCTTTCCAATACAAACAACATACACCCTTATGATTAGCATGGAAAGATATGCAGGGTGACAAGAGCTACATCTCACTCACTTTGTATTGCCTGCTCCCTCACAGACTATTATTTCCCAGTGAGAATTCGAGCGGTACAATTCATTAACGACGTTCCCTCTACGACGGTCGGCCCGTGGTACGAGTGACACCACAGCCTGATCACTTCAGTGTGTGTACATCAAACCACGAGTCCTCAAGTTGTTTAGACCAGGTCTCATTCATAATGGGGGGGGGGGGGGGGGGGGGGGCGTTGGTCCATACCTGACGGTGGAGTCCGAGGAGCCCGTTACGATGACCCTCTCGTCGTACTGTAGGCACAAGACGGAACCCGTGTGTCCCGTCAGTATCTTCAGACACTCCAGGGACTGCTTATCCCATATCTGCAAGGTGGAGAGGAGGGGACGTAACAGAAGGTGTTATTATATTAGGGTTAACATGGAATGAGAGTGTGAGCAGAATAAAAGGTGTTATTATATTAGGGGTCACATATTGGGTGAGATGGTGAAGATACTAAGGGCGTCATTATATTAGGGTTAACATATGGAGTGAGAGGGTGAAGATATTAAAGGTGTCATTTTATTAGGGTTAACATATGAAGTGACAGAGGGAACATGTTAAAGGGTTTATGTATTAGGGTTCACATGTTAAAGGGGTTATTATACGAGGGTTCACACGTGGGGGGAAGGAGTGAAGATATTAAAGGGGTTATTATTTTAGGGTCACATGTGGCGAGAGACCATATTAAAAGGCGTTATTCAATTAGAGTTAACATGGAGTGAAGATATTAAAGGTGTCATTATATTAGGGTTAACATGGATGAGAGGAGTGAACATATTAAAAGGTATCAAGATATTAGGGATAACATAAAGTAAACATATTAAAAAGGGGTTATTATATAAGGGTTAACATAAAGTTAACATTAAAATGGTTTTTTTATATTAGGGTTAACATAAAGTCAACATATTAAAATGGGGTTATTATACTAGGGTTAACATATTGTGGGAGAGGAAGAGGAGTAAGTAGGATGGGACAGTGATCAAAGCAAAGGAAGGAGAGCGGTTTTAAAAGTGGTCTGAGGTTCATACATCACATTTGGGTCATTCCTCGCACAGCATGTTCTAACCGATGTAATGCTCTCGCTTCATTTAGCCTCCTCGCCCGCTACACTGAGCATTACATCCACGCACAAAAGCACTACGGGCATGTTGGGCAAGGCATCAGAGCCTGGCCACCTCGCCCTCACCCCCCACATTCTCCCCGGAACACATCTCCCCTATCGTCTGATCTCCTACTTTACCAGACCCAACTACCTAGACCTACCTCCCACACAATGGCATCCCTTGTTTCACTTGTTCTGCTTCTGTTTGCCTGGAGTAGGGGGGTTATACCACCAAACAAGTCTGTACAGGTAGCGTGACCAAGTACTCGTCATCGGGCTATTAGTCAGTCCAGCTCGGTTCAATATGAACCGAGTAGTTACAGCTGTAATAGAGTAGCTTTGTCGTACTTCTACCTTGAGCTTTTATTATTAAAAATCAATGCAAAGAGACTTTCCGAGACCGGCGCCAGACAGGGAGGTCTGGGTGGTATGAAGTCCAACTGAACGCTGGTAATCCTGCTCTGTAGTCCTAACCCCCTACCAAGACGGACCCCAGCGCCGCCCACGGCAGTAGCTCTCAGACGATAAGCCCACGCTGGGCCTGGGACTTAACAGAGAAATAGACTCAACACAGCCCACAGACTGAGATAAAGAGAGAAGAGAGAGAGGGGGGAGGGCTGTGCACAGCACTGGGAATAAACGCAAGCCAAACGTGCGTTCAGTCCCGGGTCGATAAACGTCAAAGTGATCACTTTCTCCCCCCCCCCCCCCCCCCCTCCTTGTCCTCTGCAGCCACAGATCAGAGGTTGCGCTGCGCCGAAGGGTGTACCTTGATGGAATTGTCCCTAAGGCCGCTGATGATCTTGTCGTCATCGTACTGCAGGCAGTAGACCCCTTTACTGTTCTCGGAGCGACACTGGATCCTCTGCAGGTTGTGTCTGCCGCACCGCCAGTTCGCCTCGATGGTCTGGGGAGCGAGGGAGAGAGACAGGGAGGGAGACAGGGAGGGAGGGAGGGGAGAATATTAGTCAGCACTTAAGGGAAGTCAGTGAGTGTACCGTGTCTGAGCGATGTATTGTGGTGCTGTTGCAGCCTGCGGCAAGGCTCTGTGATTGACAGGATATGGTGGTGTCGACGGTTGGAAGCAAGGCCCAGGGCCACGTGTGAGGTAGGGGGGGTTTGCAGGAGTACTGGAATAGCATTACTCATCGCGGGGGCTAATAACTTGGTTTTATTTATTAATAGCCTGTAATCAAGCTGCATGAGAAAGCGGTAAGGACACATTGAAGGACCAGGAATGCAGGCCTGGCTACTGGGACAGCAGCCTGTTGGGTCAGCCTTCGACTGGATGTTGGAGCAGCTGTGCTCGTGAAATCTATGGTCCAATCCTTAGTGTATTCTTTTTTTAATATAAAACGGTTTAAAAGAGAAAAGAAGACGCTAGTCTTAGGCAATGCTTAAAAAACAGATTCTAGGAAGATGATTCCCATGCAAGAAGATCTAGCACTATGACCTAAATATCTCTATTTACCATTCAGGAACAACTGGTACTTAAAACACACAACCTGGTTGGTTCTTACTTTTTCACTGTAACTATCGCTTCTGTTTAAAATGCTTTGAAGTCAAACTGAAGTGGCTTAAGCACCATCCACCCAGAGCTGCTCAGTTAACCCCAGGATTCTACCTCCTATAAAGAGGGCTGGCGTGGAGGAATCGACAGGGCTGTAGGTTCAAGGTGGGTGGAGGACATCAAGCCAGGACACCATGTGTGTGGCTTACCTCTATGTCTTGGATGATCTTGGGGTATAGGGAGTGGTAGTACGAGTTGGGGGGGACTTCTGTAGTGCGATTTTTGAAGAGGTACTTCTCCCTGCAGGGTGAGGGCAAACGCAACATTGCTTGAGACAAGCAGAGGGAGCGAAACGAAACACAAAGACCCGTTATCTTAACAACGGAGGAGAGAGGTGGCTTATTATGAAACGCTGGTACAGTTCAGAACAGACTGAAAACTAAATATTTCTGTCTCCATCCCCTTTGCTCTGCCTTTGTTCATTTTTTGGTCTGGCTCCTCGCAGGCCCAACACTGTAATTACTGTTAATCTAGTTCAACCCTTTGGCAATATTATCATTCTGCTAAATATATATTTTGTTTTATAGAATCTACTCTAATTTACAATTTAAAGAAACTGAACATATTTGGTAGAACTGTCTTTAATGTTGATAAAATACAATACTTGTATACTGTACGGTGTACTGTAGTTATTGCTATATTATATTCCATATTGCAGTAGTTATTTAAGGCCCCATTTCCAGTGATCCCTAGATAGGAATGTTTCAGGAGGATTATAAAGTTTAATAATTCCTTGAATTAGATCATAAAAAGTCCCATCTGAATCCTTTTGTGGGTTGAGCAACAACTTCAAGCACACAAATGAAACAACCTTTGCCTGCTCAGAAACAGTAGGCGCTACATTCTGTGTATTGAGCAACCCCAAGTCTAGCGGCAACATAGTATGTTGCAAAGCCTCCCGCTGTAAAACAAACATCCTCCGTTCTCTGTCACAATGAACCTCTCCCCTCTCCCTCCCTCCCTAAGGCAGACCCCATCCTCACCACTGGTGTCTCTCGGACAGCCCCTTCCACAGGGGGTCGGTGCGGACCATGCGTTCGATCAGCTTCTTCCAGAGCATGCCCTCCGAGATGACCCGCTGCCACTCCTTGCACACCAGCTCCGCAGAGCACAGCGAGCGGGCGTCCAGGAAGGACAGGATGTTCTCCGCTATGTGGTCCAGGCCCTGGGCTGCAGAGGGGGAGAAGAGAGGGCGATGTTCTCAGTCTGAAGGCGATGGGATAGTTTGAGGCGTGTTTGTGTGGTAAAGATTTCACTCATCAACTCATTAAAACGTGTCAATGCAACAAGCATTAACTAACAATAAGCCAACAGTTAATTAACTTGACTAATGGCCTAGTAATTATTTACTAATGATGTCTCGTTCACAAAGTGTTGATGTTTACCAATGGTGTTAATGTTTACCAATGTTGTTCATGTTTACCAATGGTGAACCCATGTTACTAACTTAAAATTATATACATTAATAGGGTTAGAGTGTACCCAAACCTTACCTCTAACCCTTACCCCTTTGCTGATGAAATTACTTTCACTGCAATAATTGATTTTATTTAACGATTCATTAATTTAGTTAGCGTATATGCAGTCGGCAATCACTGTAGAGCTAGCTTTTTGAAGAGAATAGTAACAAAGTGAACTAAAATATTACCACGTCACCACATTTGGCCCAGGCGCATTCATCAAAACTTCCAGTCTAACAATATTTGCATGAAAATTGTAGGCAAGATTTCAAAAGAGTAATATTTCTAATAATATAAGTTTCTAAATTTAATATACAAGATGAAAAGGTGTCAAATGTGCTTCTTTTTAACAGTTTTACATACCCTTCAGACAAACAGTCAACCCAGGCAGGCTCAGGTTGACTACCCCTAGATGCTGTACGATAGTAACCTAGTAGTTGTGTCATTCGGGCTTGCACAACATAACAAAATTAAAACGTTGCACGCCGACTCACAGCTTCAATCTACAATAACATTCATCATTCTCCAATGAGTCAAGCGGAGTGGAGCGGTGGTTTCCACGGCAACAGCCCCCCGGAGTGACATATGGGTCCCGAAATGTGGTTCCATGACTGGATGACTCCACAAACATTACACACACACACGTGGCCTCAGAACGTGTGCTCAGACCCCGCTCACACCTGTATTTTTAGCCGCCTGGTTGTGGTTGCATCACCCCTGGGTAGAGCTGCGATGCCAACTGTGACGACCCCTCCATGATGCACCTCCATACAGTGCGGGTCGGTTTCCTCATCCGCATAACTAGACTACTACACACCTACTGTGTCTGTGTCCGTGTCTTTCCGTGTGAGTGTGTGCATGCGCGTGTACCTGGCAGCGCTGTGATGAAGTCCCTCTGCAGCATGGGTTTGAGGTAGGAGTTGATGTGGCCGTGCTGGTAGTGACACATGCGGGAGATCAGGTGCTCCACGAACTCCACCTGGTCTGCCTCCGACCACTGGTCAAACAGGACGATGCAGTGCTCCTTGTCCTTGTCATAGTTGCCCTCAGACGGCCGCTTGCGGGAGCCCGTCACCGGCCCGTTACTGATCTGGGGGAGCAGAGAGGAGGAACGAGGGGTAAAGCTAGCGCCGGGCGTAATGTTGTGGAAGCGCTTAATAACAATACATTGATTCAAGGGTAAGCATCATCACTTTGTTTTATGGACTACATTAATGAGCAAGCGAAAATAAATGGGATATAACCTCAAAATGTTCACATTTTGAACAATTTCCTATAAAAAGCCAGAGATGAAACAAAAACGAAATAATGCTTTAAAATGAATGAAATTTAAATGAATGGTAAAAGTGTAATGTAAATACAATGACATTCAATATACATTTTAATTTTCTCTTTACATTCAAAGAGATTAATTTCCTTTTCAAATCTCTTCAACAACACATGGTCAAGGACATGTGGGGCATTCCAGTGATACGTTCACCACATGAATACATCCCTGGTGGCTGAGCAGTAGATAGGGGTACTCAAGGTAGGCTATCTGAATAAAATAAACATTTAATAGCGCAGCCGCTGGCTCATTACACACGGTCGCATACTGCCCCAAAGCCAGGTATCCCACCATTACAGTGGAGGCGGGGACAATGCTACGAAGCGCTGATGAGTGCCCGTGAACCCACGACCTCTACACTCGCTCACCTTGAGAACGGTGTTCTTCTTTGGCGACAGGTCGTCTACGAGGGTCTGTGAGTCCATGCCCGTGTTCTGCAGAAAGGGGGACAGAGCAGAGGGGACCACTGGGGCGTTAGTATAGGGACAGCTGGTGGGCTGCGGGTCCCGGGTCAAAGCCACCGGAGCAGCCAGGTAGGCAGCGACGTGTGCGTGGGCAGCACCACAGACAAACACTTGCAAAATAATGAAGCCAACACGACCTATAGGGCCTTTTTTTGCAGAATCGTTCTGGCGACTGCATGTGCGTGTACGCAGAAGGCCACGCGCACATGAAGTAGACCAGGCGGACTGGGGCACTACGAACGCAAAGAGACTTTGTGTGAGCTCGTGTCTGTGATGCAGGTGGAGTAGAGTCTGGACAGGAAATTAAAGATCACAGCACCTTGGGCACATCGGTGCAAGGGCAGCAGAAGAGGCTTCCCTGTAATGAAACCACATCTGATGTGTGGAGTGCATGCAGAGTCGATGGGAGGAGGCAGCGACACTCCGTACTTCACCTGGTTCCACTGCTTTATGGGCATGATTGAATAAGACGGGACTGAATTGTCAATTGGTAAAGCTAAATAGAAACAGCTTGAATGGTCTGCGTCCAGTAAAATAGTAGTCATGCATATAAAAAAAGGACTTGAACGTCAACGCCACGGTTTACATTTATTATTACTCAATGCGATTTTCAATATTTGCACCAAATACTGCAGCAATTCCAAAACCTAATCTTGGCACAGATGTGTGCCTCATAAACGCAAGCAAAATGTGCTCCTCACCATCATGGAGAACTATTTGAATACGTCAATTAATTACTTTAATATGTCATGTGTATAATACATATTTAGGGCAACAGTGGCATTTCTTCAAATGCTGTTGGTTGTAATTAGGGTCTAAGGATACCCTGGAGGGCTGACGAGGAAGGTCAGCTCCTCATTAGCCACCATCTGAATGCCTCATTGTGCTCCAAAGAATAACCCACTATTACGAGGATCTCTTTAAGCCTCAGATACATTACCCACCACAATGCAACAGCAACCGCTCAAGCTAATTAGAACGGAAACACATGACAACGACTCAAGAAACGCCTGAAGTTGGGCTTCTAATTTGGTCTATATCCGGATACACATTGCAGGTACTCGTTTGAGATGGTCACAAATTTGACTCAAGTATTTCTGCGTTCTTTGGGTCCTTGGGACATGTTGGGCTGAATTGGGGGATCAAATATGGAATTTGAGCTTTCAAATGCCAGTGAGACCACTTGCAAGCACTTGGTTACAAGAAATACATGTCCTTTCAATTTGAATTAACCCACCTAAATATCAAATTTGCTGCCATTTATTTAATGTCGTCATTTTTAATACGCAACTTTATTTGTGGTTCAACTGTGCCGACAGCCATATCAGGCCATTATCTTGCTACTTTTGTGGTCCGAAACTTTCATTCCATATTGCCTATCCGACACTGCATGCATACAGGACCCCCAGCTGGGATGACACAGCCAAGGTCCCAAAAGAAAAGTTTCAGCAGGCAAAATGGTAAGAACAGAAGCTTGACCGTCCCCATTCAACAGACAACCTTCTGGTGCTTCCCAAGCAATAAGAGATAACATGGGCCGTGAACAACGTCGCTGAGGGCCGATAAAGATCCACAGCCGTGGTTGTCATCCTCCCTCACACACAGTGCAGACTGGAGAAGCTTACTGGTTTTTGGTTCACATGCCGAGTGGGGCAAGACCGAAAGACATACAAAAAGGACAGACAGACAGGCAAGCAGACAGACAAGCAAGCATGGGGCCTCTCAAGAGTAAACCACCCACTTAAGCCCACACACCTGCAGGTAGAAGGAAACAAAACGGCTCGTCAACAGGTGGCCAATCTGTGGTACCCCCAATATCCTCTTGCCATTACCCTTAATGACCGAGGCTTTATTCCAAATGTATTTGAACTAATCTGCCAATGGAAAAATTCCTTCTGCCCATCCACTCCCGTGTCAAGTGTGGGCGACCAAGGAAGGCTTTGGAGGGGGGCCATGAAGGGGATAAAGGGAGGGAGGGCGGGGCAGCAGAATTTTAAGAGGAAAGAGGCAGAACCTGGTTGTGAGCCCGGGTGGAGGGGATGCACTGCAGGCACCTGAGTGCACACAAACTCTCAGCCACCGAGGAGCAGCACCGCCATTGAGAGCCAAGTACAGAGCACTGTGTGAGAGAGAGGGAGGGAGGGAGGGAGGGAGGGAGAGGAGGACGAGAAGTAGGAGGTACAGAGTATGAGAGGAGGAGGAGAAGAAAGAAAAGAACAGAGGCAACAGACCAGGGGGTGTGGAAAAAGAATGATGGAGGGAGGGAGTTGGTGGGAATTGGGGCAACAAGACCCATCGAATATCAAAATAAGGACGTTTCAAACCAGGAGAAGGTTTGGTGGGGTTGTGGGGTTTGATTGGGTTGTGGGGTTTGATTAGACACATGAAACACAAAAAAGTGGTGTGTGTAACCATTAAGGGTTAGGGGAGAGGGGGAGGTGGTGGGAAAGGGGGAAATCAGTATTAAAGCTTCACAGATTGGCACAGTGAGTGTAGGGACACACAATGTCACACACAAAGTGAACTGGTGCACAGAATGTGTACACAGATGCATTATTAAGATATGATGCGATGAGGGATATGTGGAATAAGAGGAAAGGGTAATATATGATTTTTGAAATTTTCCATTTCGACAGATACCCCATCCATCTATCCCACATATCACCAATCAAATGAGTAGTTAGTGACTAACACTGGGGATGAGGGAAAGAATCCATGCACATAAACTAATACACTGACAGACAGACACTTAAATGTCAATCATGTAGTGAAATAATTGTTATGAATGTAGTTTTTACCATGTTTTGTTGACCACACATAACACTATGCCTTTTGGTTTTTAGGTTATATTGCAACCATTAAAATGAAGCACCTGCCGTTATAAGAAGGACTAGGGGATGAAGTAATATCCAATTCAATTTAGTATAAGAAACATGAGAAACCACATACCTTTAAAGTAATTGGCTTAAGGGAACACATTTTAAAAATAATAATAATAATGAACTATATAGAAGCTCTAGCACACCTTGCAATTAATATATTTCCTATGTAAATTCACAGTTCTGTAAGTCCTTCTAGTACTTGGCATTTACTAAAATTCCATTTAAAAAATATATAAATATGAAAGGTTATCCTAAATAGTTAAGGGCCCAATGTCTTGCATATTGCAAAAATGTGGATACACCGAGGCCTGGATCGATTGGGACCAGATTCTGTGCAAGTTGTGCACCAAGTATTCTCTACCAAGTCTTCTCTAATAAAATAGTTGGCCGTCCGGTTAGTCATCAAATAACAAATAATATGTTAATATTATACTTGGACCCATTCGTATTCAATGACCGATTATAATGCGGATGCTTTGGAT
Organism: Gadus morhua; assembly: GCF_902167405.1. Classification (NCBI taxonomy): domain Eukaryota; kingdom Metazoa; phylum Chordata; class Actinopteri; order Gadiformes; family Gadidae; genus Gadus; species Gadus morhua. The sequence continues at coordinate 15,558,844 of NC_044057.1, forward strand.
AGCTCGTAGATAAACGGGTTATTATTGTTGACGCTAACGGATTAGCTACTGGCTAACACGGATCAACAACCGGCAGCATTTCAAAAGATTCATTTCATAGTAGGATCTGTTTACACGACATACGGGTCTAGTTTTGGACATCATGACTGTCAGTCGAGGGGCTATGAAGCTACCTGCTAATCACGACAATGCTATGCTACATACCCAGCAGCCACACACTTCCTTCTACGCACTTTCTAAAATATAAACACAAAAGCGTCCACCCCCCTACAGCGGACAACAACACATTTAAATACCAACGACCATTCAACGAGACTATTTAAAAATGTTACACCAAGTCCAGTCAACGGGCTGCGGGGTAAGGAATAATAACAGTGCCTGCTTAAAATGTGAGCGGATGATCGCCACCTAGCCTGTGTGTGCTAGCTGGCAGGCTAGAAGGCAGGGCCCCGCTCCCAGTGGCGCAGCGTCACCGCAGTGGACGCTTCCCCGAGAAGCCTCCGCTCTCCGCCGCCGACGACGACGGACGACGGCTCTTCAGTCACTCGCCGCTGCGCTGGTTGAACATTATTTTTCACACTATCGGAAAAGGTAGAAATCCCACACGAGGCGTTTTGGAATCACCGAAGCTGTCGGACTTCCAACAGGACGTTTAACGCGTTAAACAAAACGCCTCGGTAATCCAGAGGCCCTTCCTCTAAATGTCTGGTTCCCCCCTCCTTTCTCCTCCACTACAGCCTACGAGCAGCTTTAGCTCATTCTCGGCGTCGAGTACAAACACCGTCCCACTTTTAATTTATACCATTAATAAAAACATAGGATTTTTCGGAGAAACATACACACAAACCTCACCATTAATTCCAACGTTTTGTCCTCCATCTCCGGCTCCATGTTGACGATTCCCCCCCGAAACTCGCTCTGAAAATGGAAACCCAACCCTGCGTCGGCCGCCCGCAAAGGCAGAGACGTCATTTAGTTCGCCCAGCAGCCACACAGCCTGGCAGTGTCAGAGGGGTGGGTGGGGGGAGGGCACCGCCCACAGAACGAACAACGCGCTGATTGGTGGGATTGTGGTCAAAGAGGGCTTCGCTTTGTGAATATGTCTGCTGTTCATTGGCTTAGCGCAGTTTCAAGGCTTCCCCGGTGACTCCCCCAAACAACGGGGCAAATGGGTGAAGATGCTGTTGCTATCCTGAAGAGGAATACGCCAAGGCAGGATCAATCATCCGCATAGGTTTGCTGTGATGCTATAGGATGTGAGGTGTTCAATTTGTAGAACCGAGGTTTATCAATCCAAAATTTGAATACTAGCCCTGTGTGTTGCAATGCATATGGCCCTTAAATGTGTTATGGGTAAAAATGGGTCTTCCCGGTCCAGCCAATTGCCTTCGTTCAATTATTAGCATTGGCAGGTACACAGAGTGATAACCGAAACGACACGGTAGGCTTTATAATCACCAGGGAAGTTTTTAGGTTATCTTCCTCTGAATCATTTATTTACCATCTATCATTATGTTTAACGGGAATAATGGATGGGTCCACATTTCGGGCACAAAATAAAGAGCCAGTGCTATTTGTATTTTTTTGCCATCAACAAGCCCATTATAGTGCATTTCCTGTACAATAAAACCCCAAATCTACAAAGACATTTGGCTAGAGTACTACCAGTATGCATGACATGGTTCTGTGCGGAAAGGAAATGTAAAGGTTGTCCCACTCTAAAGGGCTCATTGACTTGGCATTCATCCATGGACATTTGGATTAGAAAACATGTCAATAAAATCTGTCATTACAACTAGCATCTCCCCATACATCTACCCATTTCCTCCAAGACCTACAGACCATGTGATGCATTTAAAAAAAACAAAATTGGTTAATTGCAAGATAAATTAGAGGATAAAAAGTGGGGCTTTATCAAAAACAAATTGAGAGAAAATAAAATTACTTGACACATTGAGTAATGAAAATGGAAAACTAAAACCGGGAGTACCTCGCGAGTACCATCACAATAGGGGCTGCGCCAATGAAGAACACAAAGTAGTAACAGCTGAATCGGCCAAGGCCCTGACAACGGATTCCAGAAGGATTAAGACCACAGCCATAGAAGATGTAGAAATGGTTTTCAGCAGTTCAAATTTAATACTTTGTTCCCCCTTTCTCTACAGAAACCCAGGTAAAAAAAATCCCCCACTCTCATAAAATACAACAGCAGCAGTAACCAGTAAAAAAAAAAAAAAAAAAAAGATTGAGAAGCAGAGGGGGGGCGGGGTGGGAAGGGGAACACGGTCTAGGTTAAGACGGGGACAGGGAAGAAAGGAAAATATATTTTCTATATGTGAGTCCAAAGTGGTTCTTCAGACGCAGGGGGCCGGGGACAGCGAGAGCGCTGGGTACTTGCTGTTGTGTTCATTCAAAATGGAGGGGAGGGGGATAAAATGAACAAAAATGAGTCAAGTCCAATCCAACTAGGGGAAGGAACCAGCACTCTAAGGCAGGGGTTTATTCAGGAAGGGTGGTCTCCCTCTCTGGACTGAAACCGATAGTTTACTCCTCTTCAGCCATGTGTTTTTTTGGGTTCCTGTGGGTACATATTGGAAATGTGAGCACATGTCTGTGTATGCAACCGGGTTTATTGGCATGTGTGTCTTTATTGTGATCGGCTCAGCTGCCCCTCTCGTTGCTGCAAAAGAGAGGAGGTCTTTTTCTTTCCTTATTTCTTCATTCATTTCATCTTTTTTTTTCCTCCCAATATCAGTCCCCGACTACCTAGTAGTCATCCAAATCAAACAGCTCATCGTCCTCTCCCATGTACTCCATGCCCTGGAAGTCCACTCTGTACCGCAGAATACCTGAGAAATACAAAGACAAGTCTCAGCAGAGTGCAAATGAAGACACCAAGTAATCCTCTGCAAGATCAAGGAAAATAGTCAAAATAAATTATAAAAAGGAAATCACTTATTCTATAGCCTAATTCCCATTAGAGCCATGGGATGCCTATTAGTGTTCAAAGGGAAATGGAAAGCCTGAATTCCGCCAACATCTGGCTCCAAAGATCCATTTAGGGATCCTCTAAACTAATAAGGAAATCCAATTCGGACTTCCAATGCTCGCAGTGGCTTTTTCCAGGGTCGACGAGAAACACTCACCCCCGATCCCTCCGAAGCCCTTGACAAACTGGGACCCCTCCTGGCTCTTGTCCGTGACTATCTCCAGAGTGGCTCCGAACGTTTTGTAGTTGTTGGCGAACCACTCCAGTAGGGGCATGCTCTCGATGAGCTCATGTTCCTGCCCGGTCTATTTCATTAATTCAAAAAAATGGAAGACAATTAAGAAAAAAAATAAAAATTGTGCATTGAGAAACTTCAAACCGACCACTTAAATTAACGTCGGCCAGACTTTAGTAGCTCAGGATTGTCCTCTCACCTCCTTGTCTGTGAAGTGGGACTTGTCTTTTTCCTGCTCCGGCGTTAAATACAAAGTCTTCTCGTCTAAAAAGGCAATAATCATACCAGGGGTTAGAGAGCAGTAAGGACGAGCCATTTTTCGCCTGGTAATCCACAGAGTGCTTGTTCATAATTTACTTTTATCGGTACCGTTTTCGGATCCGTTGTTCTGCTGCTCAGCCCCGTGCAAGCGCAGGATATAGCGCATCGTGTCCAGGTTTTCATAGACTATGAGGATCTCTACAGCACCCATCTCCAGCGCTTTTAGTGTGTCCTCCACGCCGAAGCAGTATTTCCCCGTGTCCTGGCTGATCTCATCAAAGTACCGCCCTGCATAGATAGGTAGGGAGAGATATGAACAGGGAGTCAAGCAACGAAGAACCGCAGAGTCGTCAACCCCTCGTCTCCAATCCCAATCCCAGAATTGCTGACCCCTGGTTGGAAGGTAACCCACCAATGAGCTTCTTCTCCTGGATAAACTTGACGTTGGACAGGACCTCCGCCGAGAGCTCGATGGCTTGGTTGAAACCGTTCTCTCCACCGTACGAGATATCCACTAGCTTCAGGACTTTCGCTTGTAACCTCTGTTAGACAAAATGGATAAAAACAGAGGCATCTACGGTTAAAAACAAAATTAGAAACAGGAAGTTTAATAAACATACATCAAATAAATTGATACACTTGGAGAGCAACACACATACATACATATACATATATATATTATATACATACACACAAAATGTTTTTTATAGCTAGGCAACGCCACGCACTCTTGTTTGGCTGCTAGGGAATTTACCACTTTGTTGATGGAAGTGCTTAAAACCATGAAGTGAAAGTCTGTATAGTCCGCCAGCACTCACTGAATGTCGCGAGTGCTCATTCGCATTAAAGTTAACTGAAGTTTAACTTCCATGTGCTGCATGCTAGCCTTCCCACAATCCCTCAGCATGGGGGTGACTGGGAGGAGAGTTCCCGACTCCAGGCCACGTGTTTGGAGGGGCCGAGCCGCAACACCATGTCCACACTATACAGGTTGTTCATGAAACATTGGTCCAGCTTTATGTAAAAGAACAAAAATAGACTTACGGGGTCAAACATGTCTGACTGGCTGAGCTCGGTCTTGAAGTCAGCCGATCCGGCCAGGACCATGCCCGCCACGTTGACCTTGTCGTTGGAGACGAAGAGCTGCACGGCCGTCTCCGCCACCTTCCGCACGTAGTTGTGTCTCTTCTCCATCCTCAGACGGGCGAAACGCAGGGCAGACTGTCCTCCTCTGCCTAGAATGAAGGGAGGGACAAAGAGGCAAAAAGGACAGAATGACCACAACGCTCCACAAATATTCAAATGGGGAGGGCGAGAAGAACACAGCTGCTATTTGTGTGGAAGACCCGTGTCTAAAGTGCACGGTGGACAGCAGAGATGGCGGAGAGCATGTCGGTGTGGTGGTGGTGAGCCGTACCGTGCTTTTTGGGCAGGTCCACGGTAAACTTGTGCAGCACTTCTCTGGTGTTGCCCTGCAGCGTGCCGAAAAGAGCCCCGCTACCGTCAATCACGATGAAGCCAAACTTGCTGTCGTCGGACAGAAGGGCCGTCAACGCCTGGGTAAAAGGGGGGGGGGGCAAAGGGGAGATATTTAGACCGTGCCATGAAGCAGGGAGGGGAGGAGAAGGAAGTTTCAAAAAGGCACACTGGACTGCCATTCGTACCTCTGTGTGGAATTTGTTGTCACAGAGGTACAGAGAGGTGTTGATTGGCTTGAAAGGCTCAAAGTCGATGTTGACCTTCTTCTCTTTGCCCTCCTCTGTCACGATGGTGCCACAGTACACCACCAGGCCGTTAGGTGGCACTAAAGGGGGCGAAGGGCAGAGAGGGCATTAGAGCACAATAATAAGCTGTTGCAACGGCAAACACAACAGCAGCTGCTGCTGCTGCTGCTCTGAGGAGCATTGCCACGAGGCACAATGGGTTATAAAGAAGTGGAATGTGGTCATTATTATTGGAGGATCAAGCGTATTAACGTACACGCCAAGAAACCCGTCTGATATGAGAGGAGACTTGAGTCCAGGTCTAACAATGCGTGAAAGATTGTGCGTAGCAAATTATAAAAATGCAACACGGCAGTGCATGTTACTAAACTATAACCAAATGATGAATCCATTGATGATACCTATTCATTTCCGACTCAACTTAAACTGCCTGGGGGACGTTAAAGCTGAATAAAAGGTAGAGTTTTTATGGAAAACATGAATTGTCTCGGTTACCCCAAACTTTTGAACAGTAATGTATATATGAAAAGGAATTAATCTATAGAAGAATACAACAGAACCTGAAAAACCCAGCAAATGGAGATGGAGAAATTCTATCACCCTAATGTACCTTTATTGTAGAGTTTTAGCCTCTGCTGTACAGAGGTGATGGCCCCGAGCACCGACAGTCTGTTGACTCTGCTCTTGATGTTGGAGGCCGTTCCAAACTCATCTGCCAACATCTTGGCCACTCTGGATATCTGGTCCTTAGGGGGAATGATCAGTGAGATCATGCTGGTCCCGTTACTGTCGAGACAACAAAAGGGGAGCTGCTGTTAGGTATATGCTACAGTAGAAATACAAAAACACACAATAGGACTTCAACACACGTTACACTCGGCCACAAGTATGTAATAACACCCCAAAACCACAAAAGCCTGAAAAGAATCACCATAATAATTATGCTGATCTCACTCAACATTGCACTGTAATTATCGGGTAAAAAAGGAACTGCTCTTAGATTCTGGCCTAGTGTACAAAAAAAATTATACAACATGCATAAGATAGGCTACTGTTATACAGAAAGCCTATAATCATAAGCCCAATTCTTGGAGAGGTAAAGAGAAAGGCAATTCACCTCTTTGGCAAAGTGATGGTATTTCTCTGTATTCATAATGTATAGTCATAGGCTACTGTTATACAGAAAGTCTCTAATCATAATCCCAATTGCTGAATAGGTAGCAAGAAAAACATTTCACATTGTTGTTAAAACACTAATGATCAAGGTTGGAAAATGAATGTGTTTATTGTCAATGAGGACAATGGCTGAATTACTCCAAGATTAAAAAATCAAATACTTTAAATGTAAGAAAGACCAAAGTCTGGTTTCACCTATTACCTGGAAGCTAACTGAAGGGTAAGAGGAAATGACGATGGTACTTCAATTGCATACTATTCAATCTCTGTCCTTGACACCAAGGACTGTACTTATGTTTCCCATATTGCGTCCGTATTCACTACCTGTTCAAAATGCAAAGCACACTCGCTGACGCTGCTTGTACATAGTTAACAAATGAATGTAGGACAAATGGTCAACCCTGTGGAACATGACAGGCAGCAGACCACAGGACAGCACATTCTGCGCAACGCCAGATTGAACGCTGTTCTATAACAAACAGCTGGTGCGGTGAACAGCTCCATGTTATACCCATCCTATTAGATAACGTTACGACGACTATTCACTTCGAGCCGCAATACACCAACGACAAAATTCAAGAGTTGACAATTTTCCCACCGGCTTCTGCTGGCTCGTTACCGTGGTTAAAAGTTAACAAAAAAATGCTAGGCTAACAACAAGCTATGATGGTCGCAAGGAATTATAAAGTGAATCGTCCATCATCTAACCGTGTACCAGGACCCAAGCCACAGCTTGACTGTTATGTGCGTTATGTAGAAGTCTTTGGACACCCATTCAGTACACCCATCCGGTCCTATCCCCAACGTGGTCTTGTCAAAGAATCCCTACCGCGGCCTGCTTCTGGAAATGACGCCTACTAGCAGACCCCCCCAGCCGGGTTCTCTATGTATACATGGTACCATACGGTCTCCTCAGTTGTCCTAAAAACACACAACGGGGACGGCACCTCTCGGTACTCGTCGCTGTCCACCGGTGTCGATCTTGTGCCGACACAGCAGCGGAGCCTCAGCCCGTATGTAGCGCGTTTAGCACACGGAGCTAAAGTAAGACAAGTTAGCTAGCTAGCTAGCCGCTAGGCTACCACTCCCAGATTCGTCTCAGTCCTCCGACATCCAGCTGTAGCGGCGCCGGCACAATCTCCCCTGCAGCGGTTGACCTATTTTATAAGCATCCCCACACCGCGACCCCACCGACTCACCCGCGGGCGGCCTCCAAACTTTTGATCAGCTTCTTGATTTTCCATATCTCCACGTTCCTGTCCGCCGCGCTAGGGTCGTCCGCCATCTTCCTGCTGTAATCGCTTCAGCACCTGAAAATACAAGATAGAGAAGAAGAATATCATCCCACCGTAACGACGGAACACAGCGATCACCCCCGTTTGGCTTAAGAGGATGGATTTTACTGGAACAACAAGCCGTCTACCTCTCCAGACAAGTGGCGGGTGTCCCGTGTAGCACCTGACCAGTGCTGGTGGATGGACGGGCCGTAACGGAAAGACTCTACCCTGGCTACCCCTGGCAGTAAAGTGCGCGGAAAAAACAGGCCCTAAGTGTTCTTCCAGGCCCTAGTGTCCACCCCATTCATTATCTAACCGGAGTCGGAGACGACCTAGATTTTCCGTATTCTCCGACAATAATAGCCAAACAGAATATTAACAATATTGAGGATTAATATTTTTTTGATAATTTGTATCAGCTCATGAAACCCGTACCTGCCTCGGACACCACCGCTCCGCTCGCTATCTAGTTCTTGCGCTACGGCTGCCGAGCCTCGGTGGTAGAAGGAATGACGTTGCCTTTCCAGCCGGTCTCTCGCTTCCCCACACTGCGCGTGGTCGGTACGATGGAGCTCACATGTGGGAGGAGGAGATTAGAATGTCGGTGTTCACTTCCTGGAAACCGCATAGAAACCGTAGACTGGACGTGGTTGGTTCCCATTCGGTCGATCGCAGGATTGTAGGCAACAAGTGGCGTGTAACTGTTGTCAATTATGGGACCGGGGCGTTTCTACCTTTGGATACATTTGAAGGGATTTTTTAGTTTGATGCGCGCTACAGTTGGCAGTACAGAGCATGTACCGTCCACATAGGTACGTCCTTGCAAGGACGGATTAACATGACCACGGGCCCTGGACACAAACCAGCCATGGACCCCTACCAATACGCAAATACACGCACTAGCACACCGAATTTGGTCGCATATTATAAGTCATGCAATCCACAGTCACACACATTATAATGCGGCGCGTAGCCAGGAGTGAGAGAGAGAGAGAGAGAGATTGATTATCTAACCCTGCGGCTGTGGGCATGCATAGTGCCAGCCGCTCGTCTTAACGGCAGAACAACATGGAATATGTCAGGTTAATATCATGACTTTAAATGACTTCCTTTAATGAATTTCGTTAGTTTAAAATATAAAGAATTGTAAAATAGAATTTCCATGAGGTTGTTCGGTCAGAATCTGACGGATCATCAGTAAGTAAGCATACATAACTTTTATAAAGGGAGCCGTGAAGGAGACTTTTATTTTTCTTTAATTTATTTTTAACATTGCCCAACGTAAAATTAGGACATCTTATTTTTACCATAGGCCTACATTTGTAAAACACCAAAATGCTTAGCAACAACATCATAGAACAGGCTACCACAGTTAAACATGTCTTACCTAAATAAGCTGCCTTTTCCTGGACTTTTTGGAAGAAAAGTCATTGATCAATTCATCGAAATCCAACTCCCGGACGAGTTCTGATTCAATGGCCATGAGTGAAAGATTGTTCAAGCGTCACTGTGTCATCCTTGTCCGAAGTTCATTTTTAATTCTTGCCAATTTGGAAAAGGCCCCCTCTCCCTCGCAGTTACTGACAGGTAGGGTCAGATACAGTTTTAATGCAATGAAAACGTTGGGGAATGTTGACTGTAATTAGGGTTGCCAACTATCAGAAATGTAAATAAGGGACACATGCACGCGCACGAAGCGCGCGCACATGTGTACACGCATGCATTTGCTACTACTGTGTTACTACTACCACTGTGTTACTACTGTGCTAGACTTACTGTAGCAAGTCCTATCCATTTAATAATTCATACCATCACAAGTCACAAGTAAAAAAGAAAAAAATATATATTCTTCAACCGCATCTATAATAAGCATGTACTCAAGACACATACCTTAACTTCAGTTTTGTATTTGCAGTATATACAGACTACACAAGTAACAGTTTAACATTGAAGAATTTATTTAGTGCAAAATAACATTTTCTTAATGGTACAGTAGTATTGTGTTTCTTGATGTAACAGTAGTAGTGCAAACATTTGGCCTCTTAGGCCTAACAAAAGTATAAAAACACCTAGTGCAAAATGTATCACAATCTGTAAGCACTTAAATTAACTGTAAACAAAAACAGTGCAAAAAATATCACAAATTGGAACAAAAACATGGAATGTAAACTAGCACTTAGTGCAAAAGAAATATCACAAACTGTAGAAAAACAACTTGCTGTGCCTCCAAAGCCATGACAACACCTATGTAGCCAGCAAAAGTATGCTACATTCTAGGTATAGGTCACTTTTTGGGGGTTGATTGTCACACGTTAAGTTACTTTTTTGGGGGTTGGTTGACACATGTTAAGTTAATCATGGTTTATATTAAATGGTTTAAAACTAATATAAATGGCCTTGGATATTAGAGATTGTATTTATAGTCAATTTAAAACTTATTTTTTGTCTCTAGTCTCTAGCTTAAAAAACAAGAAGGTTACAAAAGTTTTTTTTAACACATTTCCTGCTGAGGGGTTGGTTATAGATTAACTATAGGGACAACCATACACTGTGACAAGCTAAAACACAAAGTGGTTGAGAACCACTGTTATACATGCATGAGCTGTTTGAGGTGTGTAAAAGTTGTAAAAAGACAGTATGCAATATTTTTTTATATTATTTATATATTATATCTACTTGCATTACACAATATGATTCAGTTGGTCTTATTAAAAAAGAAAATAGCACAGTGTTGATACTTAATTATATTGAACATTTAGCAGCATGAATTGACAACACAAAGCGTGAATAAAGGTATGATTTGATAAATAGTCTGAAATGTAAAGTATACATTACTTGGATCTGTGCAGAGCTAAAATGTTGCTATCCCCTTTATTGAGCCTTAAATGTAAAATGTTCAAATCATATAGCCTATACTTCTCCTTGACCTCATTTCAGACCAATTTCCATTTTACAAAGCCATATAGTAGTGAGTCTTCTTCTGCTCACGCAGATGCTGACTGTTCTCACACTCGTAGGCCTATCCACTCGTCTGGGCTACTACTAGCATACAAAAAAAATGCTCAGTTATTTGACATACCATGTTAGCCTCCGGAGTTGCTTGTCGTACAAGGAACTGTGTCAGAGCTCCCTGACTTCTCCTCTGGGCCACGTTCTTCTTGTGTGCTGCGCCGGAAGCATGTTGTTTTACGTCTGTCAGACCACCGTGGCTGACCAAAAATTGACGTTTGCATACTGTACAGTTCGCCTTGAACTCATCTTCTCGAATACTATAATTCTATCCATTTAAAGTCCCTTTTCCACTCTTTTCTGTATTTTGCTTTTCTTTTTCCTTTTTATTGTTTTGGCGTGGGGAGCCATTCTTGTTGGTGTTTTTAGTACACTTTTTACCTGAAGCCGGGCGAGGCCGCTTCAGGCAGCAGCAGAGCCAATCACTGTGAAGAATGTGTCCTAGCAACCACACAAATCTGCTGCCATTGGTTGGTACTCATGACAGCCGATTCCGTTTTTTACGGGACGGTTGGCCCGTAAAAAGTCTAGTCACACCACAGTGAGTGACGGAAGAAAAGAATCGCTCTCATTCTTCCACGACCCGAAATACGGGACAAAGTGCGTCCCGTATCAGTTCATTACGGAACACGTCTTTTAGTTTCCAAATAAGGGACGATTCCGTTTTTTACGGGACGGTTGGCAAGTCTAACTGTAATCCACACTCGAGAATTTTTTTCAACAGCTTGGAGGATCGTAGTTAGCACTAGCATCCAGCGCTATAACATCTGCTGGATGGACGTCTATAGGCTAACTGATTCCACATTTTTCTCGTTTTTTGTTCTTGTTCTCGTTTTTTGTTAAAAAATGTTGAGATGGACGGTATTTGTTGTACCAGGGCAGTATCTTTAGTGTATTTCTCTTTCTTCGTTTAAGCTTTGCCACCACACGTTTCTCCATTTTCACTTAAATTGACCGTTGACCAAGCACTACGACATCGACGTAACGTCCGATGATGCATTTAGGCCTATTTAAATATTTTTTTTAATGTGATGCATTTATTTTGCTAATCAAAAACGTAGCATTGTACTCTGCTGGGCGGCAAATCCACTTTTTAGCCTAGCCACCTTGTCTCTCCTCACTTGGCCCAGCAAGCTAGCATACTGCCCGCCATGCCGGGTTTCATAGTGTCAGCGGATGTTAAATTCTTAGAACCGTCTCTTTGCAGATTAGACAAACTGCCTTTTCCTTGCACTGGACAAAGACATAGTCATCTGTCCACTGCTGTTTAAAAACTCTGCAATCGGAATCTATTTTCCGTTTCCCCCCACAGTTTCGACATTTCATTGTCTTGCTTTCTTCGGTTCTAAACGCCCGCGCTTACTTGCCGCTTGATTGCCTCACGCACTTGCAGGTTGATCGCCCGACACTGTGGCGTGAACTTGGTGACATTACGTTGCCGATCTATTTGACAGCTCAAATATATGAAAAATGACTAAGTAAAAGATAAATAAACAATTGTTATATTCAAATTTTCACTTCCCCCAAAAAAAAAGAAATTATTATTATTATTAGTTTTTTTTAAATAGGCCATGTTTAGAGGGATTGTTTGGGATCGTTAAGTGGGCCGGATGTGACCCGGGGGCCGTAGTTGGGGGACCCCTGGTTTGCTTGTTAACTGGGCCTGATACCTCGGCTCACCCTCATTTTCACAGCAACCGCAGTGATCATCGAAGAAACGCCCATAACTTACTACTTACTGCTCCTAAATGGGTAACCGAAGATAAAATGCTGGTGCTATATATTTGTTCCTCACTAGATGGCGCCATTGGCTTATGAAGCAAATGCAATGAATAATAATAAACAAACACCCTTAACACATAAAACATTTAGGCTACCCTATTAAAACATCCTAATAAGTCATAAAGCTACCGTTGTATTGGAGCAGTGAGGGAATTTTGTTATAAAAATACAATTCTACATAATATTTTTGGTTTGATATTGACGATTTTTGTAAGATGTAATATTATTTCAAGAGAAAACTAACATTGGGGACAACAAAAACAACACCAGCAGCCGCAACAACAAAAACAACATACAACCCAAACTCCAAACTAATCGATTGGCCAGCAGAAGTTTATGGCATTCGCTTCTTCTTGAATTGGTCAGGTAGCCGCAGCGGCATCAACAAATGTATCACCATCTGTTGGCTATCAGCGCCGTAATGATGTGTCGCCTTTAAATGGATAGTACCTGCTGCTGGGCCCTGGATAATATGAACTGCTCTGACGGATGCTGTTCCCACCTGGGCTCCGCGCAAACAACATCCTTAAACGAGCCAGAAGGTCACGTGTGTTTCGTTCTGACGCGCAGTGTTAATTTGATCGCCAAATGTACTACAAATTAGTAGTCAAAACAAATAGTGGTCGTGTCCTAGTATGCTACTCTGAAGAGACGACAGCATTGGTTGGCTAATTTGTCATACCATAGTTTCATACCATAGTGTTTGTGTCCAGAACAAAAATGTTGTCGGTCAGTTTGCAGTTTCATGATTCTATTGTTTCGTGTAAATACATATTTTCTGATTTAACTCTAAATATAAAGATTTGAAAGAGAATTCAATGTTTGTGCATAGTTAACACATCGTTACCAGTATGAATATACCGGACAATAGAGAATCAAGCCAATTTTTGTCATTCCGATGTTGAAAGAAATTCTCTGAGGCTTTGGATACACCTTTGTGACCAGATCTGTAGGATGACTTTAAGGACCAGTTGTGGCCCGTATCTGGAGTGCTTCCCTGGAAGGCGTCTCCTCAATACCAGTAAGACATATGAAGTATGCTGATGATTGGTGGAATTGCCCGCCATCGGTTTATGACACCACATGGGAGTCTATACCGCTGGCACTGGTCACTTTAGTCTTCGTGACATGACAGGCATGCTCTGAGCAAGTGTGTGTGTGTGTGTGTGTGTGTGTGTGTGTGTGTGTGTGGTGCGTGTATGTGCGCGGAAACAGTGAGCCAAAACAGACGGCAATCAAGTCTGCTACGTCCCTGATCTTCATCGGGCACCATCTGGTAACATGGGTGTTCAGAGAGACAAGGAGGAACGAAGGGGTTTGAGGACATTAGCTTGTTAAAGACTGATACCGCAGGGCGGGGTGCCACAGCAGATAGAGGGCTGTCGGGGCCATTGAGTTCAAGGCAGATCGTCTACTATACCAAACAGAGGCTTAACAAGTCTGTGAAAGGAGCGAGGGAGAGAGAGGCTCCTTACATCCGTACAGGACGATGGCAGTTGGCCCTGCATGACTCAAACCACTTCGGCGATAAGTTGAGAGGGGTGGGGGAAAAACAAGTGATGATTAAAGCTCTGTGACTTCTGTTGTCTTTCTGTCATAAAAAAAACGTGCTCTGTTGTCACTGAACTAAACTCACTCCAAGAGCTTTCACAACAGGAGGCGAAACTTTGAATTTCTCAGAGTTTTAAACAGCCCTTCATCTGCTACTGCTGAAGAGCTAATCTGAGACTCAGTATGCATGTTTCTATCTCCCTCTCACACACACACACTTGACTCTACCCCCCCCCCCAACACACACACACACACACACACACACACACACACACACACACACACAGACACACACACACACACACACACACACACACACACACACACACACACACACACACACAGACTGTGAAAGAGGGGATCATAATTGTCAGCACTTCAATGGCTTCCCTGCGACTTAAACCAATCTTCTTTAGGGGCTGTGTGTGTGTGTGTATGTATGTGTGTATGCGTGTGTTTGTGTGTTTTAGAGAGAGTCTGCCCGAACATTAAGTGCCAAGAATTTAGATAGGCCCGTCTATCCACAGCATTGGCTTTGCCGTGTTTGTTTTCTTGCAGATCCCAAAGTTGACATTCTTGTCTCACTCACACACACACACACACCCATCCCCCACTCTCTCTCTCCCTCCCTACAGACCTTTTCTTCGACTCTGAAGGGGATGGGAGATTTGCGGATTTGCAGCCTAAATTTAAGTGGATTAATGAGGAGCAGAGGGCTAGGGTTGTCATAAATATACATGAAGGCTTGCTAGGTCCTTCCCCACTAAGCCCCGCTCCATGTCCCCGCAAAGTAGGCTATTAGTGGACTTCTCAACGCAGAGGATTAGGACCAATAACCTCAATTTAAACGCCGGCTACATGCCCCACCGTAATGATGTAGTCGATAAAGGACCTGCTGACCCGTGTGTGCTTTTCCCCGAGTACTTAAAGCAACGCTCCGTCAATCCGACTCTCCCCCCAAGGGGTGTCAGAGTTTAGCGTGCGATGCAGTCTCATCGTCCACAATGAAAAAGCCACATCTCATATAATTGGTCTCTATTGGTGCAGGGATGGGGTGCTGTTCCACGTCAACCACTACAAAACAGATTGGTTTGTCTACTGATGGGTAATAGTTAATAGATTGGTATGGCTGTACTAAATGATGTCCAGTTAGTTCATGCTGTCTCACTATGTTGCAGCAATTGAAGTTAGCCTGTTTATAAATGTATTGAATCGATGCGACATAGACACACCGTAGAAATGTGTGTATGTAGACTGAAGCACACAATACGCGAACAGGGTTTCAACATAAATCCAGTGCACACACGGTAATCCCCGCCGTCACTCAGGCAGGACATTTTAGGAACAAGTCTCAAATCATTATTCCAAAGCCACCACCATGACGGCCCTCACAGATCCACTGATAACACAGAAATAAGTCAGGACCCAAGAAGGCCACGCTGAGACGGTACGCTGGGGAACGAGAGGAAAATGGATTTTCTTCTCCTGGCCACATTAATCAAATTCACCGCGGATCGGCGTTATCAGATCAATGGATTTAATACAGCACATTAGATGAAGACAGGCCTGTGTGTGTGTGTGTGTGTGTGTGTGTGTGTGTGTGTGTGTGTGTGTGTGTGTGTGTGCGTGTGCGTGTGTGTGTGTGTGTGTGCCCAGCGAGTTTACTTGACCGATTGCGCAGTGGTTGATTCACGTTGTTTGTGTTTACAGGGTCCTTAGCAGAGCCACCATGAATAAACAGAGTATGCAGAAATGCTTAATGCTGTTGCTCAATATCAATTGCAGATTAAAAAATCCATTCTGCTTGTGCCGTTGCAGAATGGATTCTTTATTTATCGTGTTGTGAATTATTAAGACATGTGTTAATGGGTTATCTTTGCCCCCACACAAATGGCAGGCTTTTCTTTTGCATCGGGCATCTGCACTAATAAGAACTGAATTCAACACAAGTACACCAGGCAGTGATATTTTGGGACAGGACAGAGACTTAAATTTATTCAGACAAACATCATGAAATTGTCAC
Source organism: Gadus morhua (assembly GCF_902167405.1). NCBI lineage: Eukaryota > Metazoa > Chordata > Actinopteri > Gadiformes > Gadidae > Gadus > Gadus morhua. The sequence continues at coordinate 15,574,871 of NC_044057.1, forward strand.
AGTAATACAAAGCTATTTTCAGCCCATAACATCAACATTCCATTGGAAAACCGGAAATGAAAGACACAGAAACAGAAACTGAAAGTCAACTCTACAGCACAACGCTTCCATGAAGATGGCTACAGGACCGTATCGGGGTTGGGATGAGGAACTATTCACAACTCAGTCCATTACAATGTAACCGGACAGTATCACATGGCAATATATATATATATATATAGAAAGATATACATATCTTTATATATTACTATATCAATTTAGGGATAAGATATCTATATATAGATCTATATATATATTGATCTATACATATTATATTCCTTCAACACTTTTTACAATGTAAAAAATATAGAGAATCGGCAGATAAAACTTGTTTTCCTCCAACTATGGCCATTTGGGTGTTGATTTGAAAGGGTGTATAAGCTGTGTGTGTGTGTGTGTGTGTGTGTGTGTGTGTGTGTGTGTGTGTGTGTGTGTGTGTGTGTGTGTGTGTGTGTGTGTGTGTGTGTGTGTGTGTTTGTGTGTGGACCTGTTACTTGGGCGACAGTGGAAAGACTGTGCTGTGTTGCAAAGGTCAGAGGTCCTCTATGTTGGGCGAACCCAGACCTAACAATATTTCTCCTCCTGCCTGGATTACAGCAAGCAAAGCGTAATTTAAAGACAGAGGGCCGGTCATCAGAGGGCCCACCAGAGCCACCACTTGGCCATGGCTGGGTTACAGAAACCAGAGCTAAAAGGAGAAATCAAGGTTCAAGAGCAAAAAAAAGCCAAACAAGCTCGGCCACGCTCCACAAATATATTACATTGTGAGTCTGCACTCGGGCAGTGGGTGTGCCTTCTTATGGCTGAATCGCTGGCTCAGCAATGAACCCGACTGAGCAACCAATGCAACATTGGTCATCAACCCTGGAGGGACAGCATACATGGCTACATGATACATCATGTCTATGTACATGTTTGTACGTACAATTAAATGCCCCGCAATGCGGTCTGGAGGAAAACCGCGCCGAGTGTGCGCATGTGAGATCCCAAACAACAAACCACAAAAAATTGAAATGTAAAGGTAAGATCCAGGAAGATAGCTGACCAACTGCTGCGGAATATTAAAGTACAAGCGCCTCACAAACTCAGAGAGGCTTAAGTTTGAGCTCACTAGATCCTTGAGGGACCACTTGGCGGGGGCCGCAATGCATCTGTCTCGCTTGGAGAAGATGCTGGGAAACGTAGCTGTTGCATTTAGCCAGGGGGGTTAAACCACAACAAACCAGAAGTGCACACCAGAAGGGTTTAATGAGGAATGGTGGATATTAATATTATTTTAATGAGCTCAGCGTGTATTATAAATGATGAACATTAAATAGACTGAGGTTCTGCCTGACTGACCCGAGGATCGCCCCATCCATCTCCCCGAGGAGCAGGAGGTGGACGAGGGTGAAGGATTGTAGATACTCCGGTGTTTAAATCTGGCCAATTCACGCTTGTTTCCTTGGAAGGGCTCGGTTCTTGTTCTTGTCTGTTGGAAAGCAACACTGAGCAGAGGAGCTCTCGCCTCTTCTACTTCTGCTTCTTCTGCCTCTTCTTCTTCTGCCTCTTCTTCTGCTTCTTCTTCTGTGATGTGTCCAAAGTCCTGTATCTTTTTTTCACACTTGCTAATAATCAAGGCATGCATCATGCCACGTCGAGTGAAATATTGCGACTAAAATGCCATACAAATATAAAAAAAATCAAAGGAAAGCTAAAACCAACATAAGGCTTTCAATTTCCCCCTAAAAAACGACTCTGTATCGGAAACTACCTTATCTATTATATTTAAATGCAATTCTACATGGAATTGTGCTACTGTGATTATTAGGAATTCCGAAGCTTAGTATGAGGCTCCCCAACACCTCTAAGTTTTCCGTCTGGGAGCTTGTTCTTCCTTCTGTCTTCGTCGGTCTTGGTTCACTATAATAACGCCCAAAGGAGCTCTGGCTGATGGATTAACGTGAATCATGTATGACTCGATGATTTTATTCTATTCATGTGGAAGAAGACAGAGGTGAGGCTTGCAGGCCATAGAGACCTGGTTATTTTACAAACCCTGGTTGTAACACCTGGAGGGTTTCCTTCGGATAGACCCATGTACTGCTGCTTTGCCTTGTTTTCCACACAATAAAGGGGTGAGTGTAGCTAGCACGTGTCAGGTCAAATGGAATTAGTTTCATGATAATAAAGTATTACACGGTTTTCATAGGCAGTCAACCCTTTTTATCTGAGACACAATTAGGGCTGGCTAAGTTGGTTGTGACTTGTTTTTTCATTAACAATTGAAACAATCTTAATGGTGGCAGCTTCCTCACGAGGGAAGTAGTGCTGCGTTATTTGTTTTTCTTCTGTCCAATAATCACACCGATCTCAAGGTGAACATTTAAACCAGAGGCCTCAGCCAGGGGGAACTACATGAACAACGAATCTATAAACAAACTGCATGTAGGGCAGTCTAGGACATTCAGGAAGCAAACAGATCAGAAACAATCCGATACGATCCTGGGCCTGAGAGAGGAGGGGCCGTCCCAAAAAACATTCCAACGCTGGAGGGAACCCATAGCAGCAAACGTAACGAATAAATACCTCTCATAGACCCGACATTCTGGTTCCCGAACTCAACTTCTCATCCAATCCATCAACCACCCTAACAGCTCTGCCCTCTGACCACAGACTATCAAATGGACACTGGGCAACGGAAAGAACTACAAAAGGGGCAGATAGGGACAAAGGAGGGCAGAGTTCATCGTAGTAAACATGATGTAGCTGCAGCGGGCAGGGGAAGGAAGCAGGGCGTTCTGAGGGGAGGGTGAGTGAGAGACTTCACAGTCCTGACAGTCAGGACTGTTCTATACAGAAGCTATTTGTATCTGGAGGAGGATGAGCTGAGGAGTGAGATGGGGCTTCAGGGAGCAGGGAGCCAGCAGAATGGACCGGCAGGGGGACACACTGGAATGGCTTTAGATCTGTGCTGTTAGCGGAGGTTCCTGATTGGCCCTAGGACAGGGTAGGCCGCGGCAGAGCTACCAGACATAGCCCATCTCATCGTCCTCCTCCCGGTCTTCGTCGTCCTCCATGGTTCCTCTGGGGTGGATTCGGCCCCGCCTCTTCTTCTGCCGGCCCCGCCCACTCAGTGATGGCTCCTCCTCCTGATCCTCCAGGAGGACGACGCCCCCGCCACTGCTGAAGTCCCCAGAGGTCTCTTGGTCCTCGTCTGGTGCAGCACACACACACACACACACACACACCAACACACACACCAACACAAACACGCACACAGGCACACACATTCAAAAGTTGATGAAATAAGTTTGAAAATAAAACGATCCGCTGGTATTAATTGGACCTTGACACGAGAATTGTGTACTCAATTCATCTTTTTCATTATACGTTGTATTCTAAGAGGTAGTTAAATGTAAGAGCCTGAGAAGAAAACTCCAAAGAAATTACAAAACCAAAAAGGTATTTTGTTGAGGAGAAAAACGCTTCAAGAAAACAACAATGGTGAAGCATTGTCCCTGAAGATCCTAAATGTCACTAAAGATTAGTTCTTGAATTGAACAGAATACACACAGCAGCCATGCACACACACACACACACACACACACACACACACACACACACACACACACACACACACACACACACGCACACACACACACACACACATCATCTCTCACTGGGATTGTTGTTCCGTCTTTTAGGCTATCTCGCCACCGCTTTACTCCCCCATTACTCTATCACGTCTCAGTTCCTTGTGTTAAAAGACAATGTCCCGCCGTCTTCAGCAGCCTAGATATTGGGGAGAACAGCCTGTGAGTGGATCAAAGCGCTCTGGAAGACAGACAGCGCTGCCAAGGGCAAAGAGGAGGATCCTTGAGAACAACGCAGTGCTGCGGGCCCTATGCGAGTCTGGAGCACGGGAAGCTATTGTTGAGTCTGAAGGGGAGGCAAACGGCGTTCAGGTTCTATATTCATATAATCTATTCAATGTAGTATTAGTGGGTAGCACTTTACAATAAGGGTACATCAATTAAACCAGATTCAACACTAGTGAATGCAGTTATATGCATTCATTAACAATTAGCTGACAGTTAATTAACTGTTAATCAATGTCATTAGTTAATGCTAGAGCTGTCAAGCGATTAAAATATTTAATCGTGATTAATCGCACTAATGTCATAGTTAACTCTAATTAATCGCGATTAATCGCAAATTCTTTTTCTATGCTAAATATCCCTTGATTTTTTTGTCCCATAATTCTTCTCATTTTAATTCTCTTATCAACATGGTGAAGTGCATCGGCTTGCCTTGTGCAAATGATTTTTTATTGATAACAACATTGGCATATACACTGATCAAAACAGGACGATACAAAAAAAGAGCCTATAGTGCAATTAAACGACTGCTTTGAACAAATTTCATTTGAACATAGCAGTCAGGCTACTGCTTCTTTGTTTTGAGCCAAAGAAAAAAAAAAAAAAAATTGTTTTTTTTTATAAAATAATTGCGTTAATCGCGCGATAAAAATTTTAACGCCGTTAAATTTGGTTTGCGTTAACGCCGTTAGTAACGCGTTTAACTGACAGCTCTAGTTAATGCATTCATTCACAATATTGTACACCATTAGAATAGAGGTTAGGGTTAGTGGGTTTGACTTAGGATAAGGATTAGGGTTAATGCTTACCCTACTACATATAAATAAATGAATACCCAAGTTAACAAAAATAATGACAATATGTAAGAGTCATCTTTTGAACTTAAGAAGTTGAGATTATTCTTCCTCTGTCATTTTGAAGATGGAGAAGGCTAAAGAGCAGCAGATCCATCTAAAAGGCACCGGACATTCCCAGCCCATAAATCTCCCGATGAAACAGCTCAACAGAAAAATTGATATGCTCAGTGAAGCGAGTGAAGCCCCTAGATTTCCCTCCACGCCACAGAAACCTCAAAACGTTCAGCCACAAATTTCCTCCAAGAAAGGGACAACAGTGTTTATGTTCTGTCCTCCGAGCGGCTCGACTGTGTGTGTGGAGAAGATTGATTGCGCACTGATGGGGTCCACTGTGTGCAAACAAAAAAAGGAAATGAATCGGAAGAATTGTAGAAACAGCGCAGTAAAGAAAAGAAGAGAGGGCTCAACAAACTTTGAGAATCTAACCTTATTTATTTTTTACTCCAAACAATCTTTGCTTGAGTTAAATCGCCCAGAGAGTGACTGAAATAGGGAAGATATTTATGCATTATGTTACGTAATAAAGTGGGATGTTTAAAAAATCTCACACACCCGTGTGTGTATGTGTATGTGTGTGCCAGTGGGCATTTCTGTGTGGGAGTGTGCATATACATGTGTGTGTGTGTATATGTGTGTTTGCGTGCATGTGTGTATGTAAGTGTATGTGTATGTGTGGTTATGCGAGTGCGGTATTGCTGGTGTATGCATGTGTGTGTGCTGTAGTCGTACCACAGCTGGGGTTGCCCTGTTTCCTGGAGCCTGCGATCTCGTTGCCGTATTTGTCCACACACCAACACTGACCCGTGCTGCCGTGACACTGGGTGGGCTTGAAGTAGCCCACCTCCGTACAGCGAGGGATGTAGGCTCCTACACAGGGCGAGAGACATAGAGACAGAGAGAGGAGAGAGAGAGGGAGAGAGAGAGCGAGAGAGAGAGAGAGAGAGAGAGAGAGAGAGAGAGAGAGAGAGAGAGAGAGAGAGAGAGAGAGAGAGAGAGAGAGAGAGACAGAGGGAGGTGAGGGAGAGGGAGATGGAAATAGGAGAGGGAGACAGAGAGAAAGACAAACGGAGGAGAGAGACAGAGAGGGAGGGAGAGAGATAGAAGGAGGAGAGAGAACGAGAGCGATGAGAGAGAGAAGAGGAGAGAGATAAGTGACATAGGAAAGGAGCGAGATAAGAGAGAAATATAAAAAGAGAGAGGTGGTGTTATAAGATAGCACAACAATAGACACAGACACAGAGAGAGAGACAGACAGAAAGACAACCCATTTTGTGACAACCCAAGGCTCTTAATGTATTTACACACCGATGCACACATCAATTACCACAAGCCTAAATGGTCAGCTTCAGTCACACACAAAGACCACCCACCAGCCTCTTGCATACAGCCCTTATTGAGCGATCTCAGGCTGTAAACTAGAATACGTTAATTGGAACGGATGACAAGAAAGGGAAAAATGACATATTATTACAGTGTATGTGATGTTTGTGTGATGAAGAATAACTCCACGATACTATATATGTGAGAGAGAGAGCGAGAGAGAGCTAGAGAGAGAGAGAGAGAGAGAGAGAGAGAGAGCGAGAGAGAGAGAGAGAGAGAGAGAGAGAGAGAGAGAGAGAGAGAGAGAGAGAGAGAGAGAGAGAGAGAGAGAGAGAGAGAGAGAGTGTGTGTGTGTGCGTGTTGAATGTTTGCCTAGGCATGCTACAAGGTTACATTGAAAAAAAAAAAAGATCGTTTTGGTAGCAAGTTTGGACTAAGGCTCATGATGGAGGTGTATTTCCAGAATAGTGTTTGATTGACAGCTGTCACTCTTTCAGACTGACCTATGAGGCTCTTCTGTCGTCCTTGCAGCTGGATCTTGCTCTTCTCATTTTGGCAAGGCATGCCTGGTGACATAAAAACACAGAACACACAGTCTGTCTCATATGTGCTCACCTCATCAGCCTTCTCCTGTCCAGTTGGGAAGAGAGAGAGAGGGAGAGAGAGAGAGAGAGAGAGAGAGAGAGAGAGAGAGAGAGAGAAAGAGAGAGAGAGAGAGAGAGAGAGAGAGAGAGAGAGAGAGAGAGAGAGAGAGAGAGTGAGAGAGAGAGAGAGAGAGAGAGAGAGAGAGAGAGAGAGAGAGAGAGAGAGAGCAGTAAATAGTGCAAGAGAGAAAGATTTTGAAACTCAACAACCAAAAACATCCCCTCTCCCTTTGCTCCGTCCTTCCTAAACTTACCCTGCCATCCCAAAGTGTTGCATTCACACACATTTGCTTGAAGGGCAAGATGGACTCCTTGAACCAATCAGGGAAGAGATGCCCGGATTTGTTCGGAAATAGCCAGGGTTGGTCTAAAATCGTAATTGTCTCCACAGAGGCAGGTGCTGTCACCAAAAACAGATATTCCCATGTAGCATTTCACTCACACTGAAGGACGGCTAAAATTGACTCAAAAAGGAGCTCTTAAAACGTACATACAGCCCCTTTAAGGGTGGATGGAACGGCCTGAACAGAAGATGTTTCCTGACCGTTATCTAATTTGAAATCAATTATTTATTTTCAATGCTAGTGGTCACATCCTCACAGATTAACACATTACATCCATGACAGCAACACGCTATCCAAATATTCAGATTATTTCAAAGGATTATTGCACAATTATTTCAAGATTTGCAAAAACTATTCCATCCCTTCAACTGCATCCTCTTTCCCTCCTCTCTTCTGTTGTCTATCTATCCTAATATCTCATTCATCTCCTCCTCATTTATCTTGTCAATCAATTTCCATTTCCTCTCCATCCGTCACCAGGAGAAATACAACCACTCCACATCCCTGCACTCGCTTTATCTCGCTCTCTCTCTCTCTCTCTCTCTCTCTCTCTCTCTCTCTCTCTCTCTCTCTCTCTCTCTCTCTCTCTCCCTCTCTCTCTCTCTCTCTCACTCTCTCTCTCACTCTCTCTCTCTCTCTCCAGTATATTCTCCCATCTCCTCCCCCAGCCTCCCTCACCATCATGCTCGCCGTGTCAATCTCACCGCACCAATTACCTATTCTGCTCCTCCGCTCTGACCGCGCCCCCATCCACGCAGGTGTGCACACGCACGCGCGCACCGCAAACGGCTCCCCCTTCTCAATTGCTTCGGCACTCGCCTCCGCTTCAATTCACCGCTCTGTTTCAGACTTTCACACATCCATTTCTCCCTCTATCTCAGTCCGCCACCTTTATCACTCTCTCCCACTCACTCCCTCCTCCACCCCCCTCTCTCTCTCTCCCTCCTCCGCATCTCTTTCTCTCCATCTTCTCCCCCCTTCTCTCTCTCCCCCCTCCGACTCTCTCTCTCCCTCCTCCATCCCTCTTCTCCCTCTTCCAACTCTCTCCCTCCTCAAACTCTCTCTCTCCCCCACTCCCTCTCCCCCCTCACCCTCGGGCTTCTGGAAGCAGTAGCACCACTCGTTGTTGGAGAGCTTTCCATCCTTGAAGGAGTCGCAGGAGTTGAAGAGCGGCTTCATGCACAGCTCGTATTTGTCCAGGTAGAGGGTGCTCAGCTCTGATTGGTCCAGCAGCAGGTCAAAGTTCAAGTCCAGCTTGTTGAACATCCAGCCCAGCGAGTCCTTGCAGATGGGCAGGATGCTGGTGTCGAAGCCTGGAGGAGGGAAGAGATCACGTGGTCCATTGTGTCATCGCTGTTGTCACGGTAACCATGATGCCACAGGAGGGCTGTACTCACGTCCCTGGGCGGAGTCTGAGCTGTCGGAGGCTTTGAGGTCTCGGTTGGCATCGAGGTGGAGGACTCCGAACCAGTCCTTCAGTCTGGAGGCCAGACTGTGAAGGTCTCTGTCACTGCAGACTGCACACACACACACACACACACACACACACACACACACACACACACACACACACACACACACACACACACACACACACACACACACACACACACAGAGATACAGTTCAACCACTGAAATATGCATCGATATATCTTCCTAAAGAGATCATCTTCTGCTGTAAGGTCTTTCATTTTGAATGGCAGTAGGCTCCATGTAGACCCGTGATCACACGGAAAAATAGCATCTAGAATGAATACAATACACATTGATCTACATAAATATATGTCATGCATTAGTTACAGCATGTGCGTGTGTGTAATGGCAAATCATTGCACTCCTTACTCACTATTAACAGCGTCTCCTGACATACACAGCGATAATGAGGTATCCCATCATAATTCCGTCAGTGATTCATGCAGTGTGCGTTGAACGGATTTCTCCATCAGAGTCACAGGCGGAACCAAACCCGTTACGATGAACGAGGAACACGGCTCCAATTAGAACGGAGAGGGCCCTTTGCTCAGCAGAGAGGGAAAGACAGGCATGGGGAGCCCGCTCCCATCCACAACACAACACGGCCATCATAATGTTTATTCAGGTTAAAGAGCACAGCACAAGCCCTACTATCCGCCGCCCATAACCTCCTCTTTAGGCTTCAATCAGCTGCTCCAACAACCTCCGCTCTCGACAATCCTCCGCTCGCTCTGTCATCACAACAGCTCCCTCGCCATCGTTCACCCGAGACGTTATTCACCTTGGATGGGTTCTCTTTCAGCCTGTTTCTATTAAAAATACATTTGCCCCCTCGCTGCTAATGTCTGTGTGAGGTTCAGTGGAAACCCTGACTGATAACTGTTCATTGGATTGCTCTTCAGTCGCTCTCCGCCTCAGCTCTGCTCTCCGATTGGTGGGTCCGCTCAATTTATTTTTTACCATTCCTTTCTTTATCACAAAGAAGTAATACAATTCACCTCCTGCCAGTGTAAGGGTGTCTTATTTTCACTTTGAATGGAATTGAGTGGTGTGGAGATTTGTGTCTGAGTGTGCATGTGCATGTGTGTGTATGTGTCTATGTGTGTGTGTGTGTGTACGTGTGTGTGTGTCTGTGTGTGTGTATGCGTGTGTTTGTGTGTGTTTGTTTGAGTGCGTATGTGGTGGGTGATTGTTCGAAGAGGAAAATAATACCCTTTTCCCACCAAAATAAGAGGTTACCGCAGGGTTATCAAATGAGGGAAAACCCACTAAGAATACACAATTTACCCTTTTCCAAATGTGCCCCTGCGTGAAGTTTCCATCACTGCCGATGGGAGCTAGAGTCGATAAAGACCCGGGACTTCTGCAGTAATCGGTCCCGGGAAGGAAGCAGATTGCAAACCTTCCTCGCTAATGAGAGTAAGGAGAAGGTGACGAAAGCTCCTTCCTGCCCGATGCGTCTCCTTCTGACTGCTCCTTCTGCCCTCTAACCGTTTGCCCCAACCCTGACCCTCCCATTAGTCCCTCCCATTAGTCCCTCCCATTGGTCCCTCCCATTAGTCCCTCCCATTAGTCCCTCCCATTGGTCCCTCCCATTAGTCCCTCCCATTGGTCCCAACCCTGACCTTCCCATTGGTCCCTCCCATTGGTCGCAACCCTGACCCTCCCATTGGTCCCTCCCATTGGTCCCTCCCATTGGTCCCAACCCTGACCCTCCCATTGGTCCCAACCCTGACCTTCCCATTGGTCCCAACCCTGACCCTCCCATTGGTCCCTCTAAAAGGCAATGGACCGGGAGAGACTGTGAGGTACTTGCCACAGCTCTGACTCTGCTAAATGTCTTCCTGGTGTGGAAGTGAGCTCTATTACACGCACGCACGCACGCACGCACGCACGCACGCACGCACGCACGCACGCACGCACGCACACACACACACAGGAATCACATACAACCAGAGGAACTCTCTGTAGTATTCACACACAACCAGAGGAACTCTCTGTAGGATTCACACACAACCAGACACACTCAATGTAGGAGACACACACAACCAGTCCGACTATAAAATCACAAACACCCAAACACACTCACTGAAGGATTCGCACGCAACCAGACAAACTCAGGACATTGACATACAGGGTGGGTCCATTCTAAGTAAATTAACAAATGCAATGAATTGCTTCAACTCTATTTTTTCCATTATTCTATAGCTAGAATAATGGAAAACAGCTGAGACACAGAGTTTGTGCTATAGCCGCTAATTACCAGCTATCTGCAAACGTTAACGACACAATCCCTGACGGGGACTATGGTATGTATTATAGGGGACAGAACCTAAATCGTCCGCGACACCATCCATAACTGCTGACTATATGGGGCCCTAGCTCTGCTCTTCTAAAAATAATATTTGATGACAGCCTTGCTATACTTTTTCCAGTCGAGGAGAAAGTTGTAGTGGAGGAGTTGTACTGGAACACAGGCCATGCAGCAGACGAACCACCGCTCTGACATCGGTGCTTCTGAATATTTGCGTCATCACTGTGTTTGTGGTGATTCGCTGGCAGAGCACAGTGCCGGATGATTAACCACGAGCGGGGACATCAGGGGAGACAGCAGGGCCAGTTCCGAGCTGTTGACACACTGGGGTAAAACAAAGAGTGGGAGTTCTTACACAACAGCCAGAAATGTGTATCCCTCTGTGCGACGCTAGCTTACTCCAGCTACTCTCCTTTATCTGCTGGTGTGAAAAACCCAGAGCCTCTTTGAGTTCAGCACAACATCAGCGGTACGTCCGCAGGCTGAAGAATGCTGGATGGGAGGAAACACTGGATGAAAGGAATCTGTCTCCCTGTCTGTCTGGGGGAAGCACATTCTATAGTAGTCCAGAAAAAAGATAAAGGACTGGTTTTGGGGGGACACTAGAGAAGAGAGAGAGAATAGGAGAAAGGGAGAGAGAGAGAGAGAGAGAGAGAGAGAGAGAGAGAGAGAGAGAGAGAGAGAGAGAGAGAGAGAGAGAGAGAGAGAGAGAGAGAGAGAGAGAGAGAGAGAGAGAGAGAGAGAGAGAGAAAGAGAGAGAGTATTTTATACAAAAAGAGGGATTAGGACAAGGATGGTCTGTTATCGATTTTTTCTCTCCTGTGTGTTTGTGTTTGCAGCGTCTGTAAGAGTGTGAATGTTTTTTGTGATTGTGTGTTTGAGTGTGTGTGTGTGAGTGAGTGAGTGAGTGAGTGAGTGAGTGAGTGAGTGAGTGAGTGAGTGAGTGAGTGAGGGAGTGAGGGAGTGAGGGAGTGAGTGAGTGTGTGTGTGTCTGTAAACAGCCAGTGTCTAATGCAGGATAAACTGCCAGTCTGGGCCAAATGTCAGATATCAAACTGTGGATTTGAACTTCCTTCTTATCTGCTTGCCTCGGCCTGTCACCCTCTCCATCCAACACCCGCAGACAAGCACACACACACTCACACAAACACACACACTGTTACGGCCACATTGGCCTTTCGGTTGTCGTGGTATGTGTGCTACGTGTTTTGTCTGCCTTTGCTCTCATAGGCCTGGACCCGCATGTTCCAGGATGGGGGTGTGCCCGCGTACGGGGTGTGTCCCCGTGAACGGGATAAAAGGGGGCCTGGCCTGGAGAGACGCGGAGCGGGAGCGGGAGATTTGATTTGTGCTTTGCACCATGATTGCTCATATCTGTTTGATTATTTGCTGAGGCAATTAAACGAAGAAACATTGACTTTTCGCGCTGTCTCCTGCCCCGTTTCTTTGTTGCGTTTGAGCCGCGTAACAAATGGGGGCTCGTCCGGGATGGTTGCTGAAGTCCGACAGGATTCGGACCTCCTGGTCTAAACCGATCTCGACCGGAACGTCTGGAGGGCGGAGAGGGATCTCGACCGGAACGTCTGGAGGGCAGAGAGGGACCTCAACCTGCAACCTACCTTTTGACCTCCTCTTCCTGGGAGGGCGGAGAACATTCGCGGTCTGCCCTGGGTCTTCAGTCCGCTCCGGGTCCAGGTTCCGGCCCTCAGTTCGCTCTTTTCCCGGTCCTGTCCTCACCATTTCAGGCAACGTTTGCTGGTCCGTATACAGTGACCAAAAAGGTGTCGGATCTTAATTATCTGCTGGCTACTCCTGACAGGAGAAAGAGCTCGCAGCTATGTCGTGCCAACTTGCTTAAGCCGTATCATGAACGTCCGAACGTGCCTGCAGGAGGTGCCGTTAGTGCTGTGGCTCTGAGTGAGGGTGTTCTAGCGCCTACTTCTCCTGTAAATCCTTCGGTGGAAGCACAGGAACAGGATGAGATCAGGGCTCCTGACGATGGCGTCTTGCGTGCCCGCTTAGATAATTCTGAGACCTTGAAGCAGCTTCCCCAGTTGCTGCAGCACCTGTCTGGGGACAAGCGTGCAGAGTTAATTTGTCTTATTCAAGAGTTTCTCATCTGTTGTTGCGCCGTTGACCGATCTTTTGAAGTCCTCGGTGAAGTTCGACTGGACTCTGGTATGCCAGTCTGCTTTTGAGACAGTAATGGCTCTCCTAACATCTTCTCCTGTTTTGGCCGCGCCGCAGTTGGACAGGCCGTTCAAGCTGCATGTGGACGCTAGCCAGAGCCCGGATGACGAAGTTTTGGACAAAGTGGAGAACACCTACCAGGAAAAGGGGTTTTAGTTGGAGATAGTTTCGGAAATGTAGTTGTTTTTGTAATTGTGGTGTCTTTTGATACTCTGCAAGCTCCTTCTTAAGGGGGGGGGTGTTACGGCCACATTGGCCTTTCGGTTATCGTGGTATGTGTGCTACGTGTTTTGTCTGCCTTTGCTCTCATAGGCCTGGACCCGCATGTTCCAGGATGGGGGTGTGCCCGCGTACGGGGTGTGTCCCCGTGAACGGGATAAAAGGGGGCCTGGCCTGGAGAGACGCGGAGCGGCAGCGGGAGATTTGATTTGTGCTTTGCACCATGATTGCTCATATCTGTTTGATTCATTGCTTTTGAGGCAATTAAACGAGGAAACATTGATTTTTCGTCTCCTGCCCCGTTTCTTTGTTGCGTTTGAGCCGCGTAACACACACACACACACACACACACACACACACACACACGCACACACTGTCCACAGGACTGATAATCTGTCAAATAGACTCATAGCCATACAGCCATTTTTCCCTCAAATACATCCATGGTTACACAAATATCCTTATTATTTTTCATCACCATAATCAGCATGCACCTCTAGCTTTAACTAAAGCGTGCACACGTGAATCATCAAAAAGAAAGACCGTGGAGCATGCTATAACCTCGTGCAAATTGCAATAATTAGCAATTAACGCCCCCATTAATTGGGGTTGTGTGACCAGGTTGTTAGCATACACAAATTGATTGCAGCACAGCGCGGGCTGCCTGCGGGGGGGCAGCGGGCGCCAGCCTCTGTTATCAGCGGGCACAGCGCTGCCTCCAGCCACACCTGTCTTCTGCAGGGGCTCACCTTGAGACGTCTGGCCTGACGGCAGCTGACAGACAGCAGCTGGACCACAACAAAGAGGAGCTGTCGCTCGCTTTATAACCAGAGGATGGAGAGGGGGGGTAGGGGAGGAGGGGGGGAGGAGGGGAGGGGATGACGAGGAAGAGGGGACATGAGGACAAGAGGAGGAGAGGAAGTGAGGAGATTAAGATGAGTGGAGAGGGGAGGAGAACACGATGGAGGATGAGAGGAGGAGAGGAGGAGATAGAGAGGGAAGGAAAGGAGGAGAGGAAGAGAGGGAAGGAAAGGAGGAGAGGAAGAGAGGATGTGAGGATAGGCAGAGATATGAGACACAGAAGCTGGCGTCAAGGAGCCACACCTCAGTAGGAAGAGAACAAAGGGGTGGAGGCAGGGACATAGGAAGGAAGGAATGAAGAGAGGGGGGGAGGGAGTACCTACATCAGTAATACGGCCAGGTTTAGCCAAAGTTTATGAATATGGATTAAAATCCCTATTTGGGATACATTTATTCAATCTTAGAGATATCTTACCCATATTTTCTCAGACGAGAGGGAGAACATCGTGCAAGCAATGCAGAAGATGCTCAGAGGCCACCTCTCGCCATACATAACCATCCCCAGGCCCCGAGGTCAGAGCCACAGCATTGACCTGGCTGCAGTGCAGAGCATGTGTGTATTTTAGCTTGGCTAACATATTGCAATCTCTGCAGGCGTTACCAAAGCAACGCCAGCAACTCCCTGTTTGCAGTTAACTCTCGTTCACGCCCTCGCTCCAATCTCCCTCCCATCTATGTGTGTGCACATGTGCGTTTGTGTGTGTGTGTGTTGTTTAGTTTAAGCTGGAGACCCAGCTCTGTACCGTGTTAATTGTTTTCTCTCCGTTTCCAGGCATGTGCTCTGTTTTCCTTAATCTCCGCTCTAATCTCCCTTTGCACTTCATTTATCCTCGGGAAGAAGCCGATACAGCTTCCCCAGGTACTCTGGACACGCACGCACACGCACACACACACACACACAAACACACACACACATAGATCCGAGTGACAGCGTAGCCGACAGTGCTGTCAGAGTGAGGTAATGGAGGAATAATTACCCAGCCGGACTGGCTCAGTGGGCGCCATCGGTTCCAGACAGAATAAACAAAGTGATGGACCCTGGGGTGTGTCTACCTCAATACTGGCGAGATTTGACAGCCATTGATCGCTAGCGGCTATGATATTGTCATGGTAACAATAAAAGTAACTCAAAACACCTGTCACACAATGCGGGACGCCTTCTACCCAGAATCTGGGCAGGAGATGATCATAACAGAGATGTTTACAAAGGAGTCATCCCCTGTTATACGTTCTCCAATTGAAGCCTGATTGAGGCAACACTTGGATCTTTCGCCGAGGGATGTTGGTAAGAGATCCATTCAAGTTACAACAACCTTGCAACATGTCAATTGAGAAAGTAAACCCTACAAATCTGTGAATTTATTCATGTGTACATTGATGGTGATATCAAACATATGTATGCACCGCGTCTCATGGCTACACATCCCATATTCACCTCTACCTGCAGTATGCATATCTTTAGGTAGTTGGTGTTTAGTTTGACTTTCTCTACTTTGTCTCCCGTGTAATGTGTCGAGAATTAATTAATGAATTAGTACGAAACCCAAAAGAATGGCAGGGGATGTGGAGGAACAAGGAAGAGGAAGAGAGGAGCGAAGATAAATAAGAGGAGACGAGAGATGAGGAGATGAGGAGAGGAGAGGAGAGGAGATGACATGACATGGCATGACATGAGAGATGAGGAGAGAAGAGAAGAGTGGAGAGGGGAGGAGCAACGGGGAGAGGAAAGATCAGGAGAGGGGAGATCAGGAAAGGAAAGATGAGGAGAGGAAGAGAGAGATAAGAGGAGTGCAGGAGTGCAGGAGAGGTACAGATGTCGCCGGCAGGTTTGTCCAGACAATGCAGCAAGGACACCTTTCCGTCCACCTAGGGATTCAAATCCTTCAAGTGGGTGACTTTGCTTTGTGCACATGCAGCACGTCCGGGGTCCAGATAATAAGGAAGTGGGATTAAGGGAGACCCATCGAGGAGAGCTTGCATAGCATGTCTAATTACTGTCAAAGAACGTCCCTCACCACCCCCAACTCAGCACTAATCCCCCACTTTACTAACATCCACACACTCCCACAAAAATGAGTTGCAGATGTTCTGCCTGCTAATGATTCCAAATGGAAACAAGGCCGGATAACAGGGATTGAACCCCGTTCACAGACTCTAGGGCAATATTCCATTTGGAGTGGAGGGGCGACTGCAACAGTGAATTACTCCATTTCAGGGATCAGAAAACAAACATGGTTCAACTAATAAGCAGATTGAACCACGTTGGCTGAAACGGACCACTTTAAAGGAATTACACCGCCTGAATACTTCTGTGTCCGTGTGGCGAGTTGTGCTCCAAATCCATGAACTCAAACATCTGCTACAACAACAAACAACTCAGCATAAAATTATGCAAATACATCTCATCTGAACCGAAGAAATTAAAATGAACATGATCAGGCCATCGTTTGTGCTAACATGAGAGAGAACATGAAAACCCTGAAGAGAAGTGTTTGCAGTTGGGATGATTCAACACTCGAGCGGTCAAACCAAAGCATACAGCCGAGCCCCCATGCATGCGGGCTCCCATCCGTCCCACTGGCGAACGGGAGCCTGCATCAAGACACAAGTGCCCACCCAGTGTGATCGCTATGGCAACCCGTGGGAGGCTGGCCTGATTGGAGTGGAATGATTGCACTTTACATGCACCACATATCTGGTCAGGTGGAAGGAACGGAAATAGATGAATACACAAACACACTATAAAAACAACATGCCCACAGCACACGGAGCGCAACTGTTGCTTCATATGTGTAGCAGGGCCCTAAAGAAGGAACCGACTCATAACAGGGTTTTTTGGTTTGATTTTAATGGAGCAAAACACATGGAGGACGAATGTAGCGGGGCTAATTTTTTTGATGTACTTTTGGCGTCAATACAAAAACTTTATTTTGCCTCCGTACTGGTGTAGCCATGTGTTTTGACCTAGACATTGTGTCTGTTTATCTTCTGCAGATACTATGTCACATTATAATTCACCCAGCGAAGTGAGTTCTGTATGTTGTACTGTTACTAATAAAGTAAAGGGTCTTCTGGTGTCTCCACCTGTGGTCCCGGACGGCCATGATTGACGGGCACAGCCTTTTATTTAATTATCTCATGGATCCCTTGAACCACGGCTGTGTTATGGATGTGCTCAGACCAGGAGCAAAGGTCACCGAAAGCTCTGACTAGGCAGAGAATCTCCGACCCAAAGAGAAAAACAAACTACAATGTTTCCAGTCCCCTCTCCTTTGTGTTTCCTTTCAGTGGTTGTCAGTCTCTGCTCTAATTATGCAGCCTCCTGTGAGGCTGGCAACGGAGGCAGTCATTAACAGAACAGACACGGCCAGGTGACCTCAAAGGTCACCGGCAAAACAAAGGCTTTGGCTCCGGCTTATTATTTTGATTTGTCTTTGCTGGGGCTTTTTTGGCAACCTGTCCGAGTGTGTTTCCCAGGCGATGAGAAAACAAAGGTCAAGGGAAGGTTAAAAAGACATCAAAGAGGAAAGAGTATGCATGGGTTGAGTCGAGCTGTCAGCCGGTGTGTCCCCAACACATGGACACAGCTTGATTAAAACCTCCCTCCGGGCTGCGGCCCTCTCTGGATGTTCTCATATTTATGATCTGGAAAACAGACCAGACTGTCTGGGCCTTTCTTGTCTCCTTGTGCTGTCAATGACAGTCATTTAGGACTCACTTTTCAAAAGGCCGTACTTCAGAGAGCGGTGATGATGGGATTATGCAGTTAAAATATGATGCAATGTAGCCTGTCTGCGAGACAAACCAGAGTGGAGAGTTAATCATCATACCGCATCTCCCAAGAGAACAGAGATTTCATGTGCAGACCTTCCGTCCACACCCCCACGCTGTCAGTGAGAAGGTCAGAGTTCTTTGGCAGGGGTGAGCCGGAAAATACTGCATAAATGTGGGGTTGTATATTGTTATAATCAAGCAGACAGCTACTCACCAGCCTTGGTGGTCGGGCGTGCTGGTCGGCTGGCCTCCTGACCAGGGAGACATGGGCAGAGCCCATAACACTTGACTGAGAGCACCTTCCCAGACATACAGCCATGGAAGTCCAGCTTACACTGGAACAGTGGACACAGAGATAAACACATTATTTTTCCCATAAGAGATAGGGTCAAGCACTCATTTGGTCAATACATGCATTAGAAGGACCTTAGTGGGTCTCACATGGGATATATATTTATATTTTTAATTTTATTTTTTAATGTCCAGATTACTATACCAATGATGTAGTCCTTCAAGTTATGAATGGGGACATGTTTCCGACACTTTGTTACCAAACAATGGACCAAAAAGATGGAAACTGTGTTAAAGACAAGGCCCTGTTTAGATTTGAGTTACTTTATAAGATACAGGATTTTAATTTGACAAAGACACACCAATTAAAAGTTAAATAAATTAGAGTTAAATGCCGGTTTTTAGAGGGGATCATCTAAAATGATATTGCCGTTTATTTGAGATGAACAGATGTGTCTATAACGCCACTATAAAGACACACACACACACACACGCAAGCGCACGCAAACACACACAAACCCATGGCAATCTATTCTTCATAGCAGTGCAAACCCAGCAAAAAGCACTAAAAACCCAAACGGCTTCAGAATGTAATTTAATCGTATTGCTCTCTCCTCTAGTACACAAGGGGTACCAAATTGTTTGGCGTGGTTGAAAAAAAAAATCCAATCACAAAATCCATCGAAGAAAGTTATTAAAACCCAAATGAGTTATGTAAATTCACACTGAGAAGGACTGGGGGACCCCCACTTATTTGCGGACCCCCGCAAGTGAATGCAAGGGTGTCCGCACACATACACACAGCCATACCCAAATAACACACACAACGCAGACACACTCCTCGCTGCTCTCCACATCTCTCCTCTCTGCTGACACTTTCAATTTCCCGGACTCTAATTTAAATCCATCATTTTATTCTGCCGGTCGCCACATGGATAGTGTTGCTAATGTCTCTTAATGAAATCTGTTGACAAAGAGACACACACCGCGCCCTTCTTTCCACACATTGGATTAATCCCGGTAGGTAGAGATAACAGCGAAAGAGAGCGAGAGAGAGAGAGAGAAAGTGAAAGCAGCGGGAGATCGAAAAGTATAAATAAATCAACTGCAGATCACACCCTAAGATTAGAATTATTCCTCCAGCACGTAGTTGCCGTACATGTCAGAAGATGTGACTTAGACGATAACATCAGACGGTAACATTGGATAGTAACATCAAACAGTAAAATCGACCGTATCATTAGATGGTTACATTGCACAGTAACATCAGACTGTAACATTAGACGGTAACATCAGATGTCAACATCAGGCGGTATCATCCGATGGTAACATCAGACAGTAATATCGGACGGTAGCTTCAGACGGTAACATCAGACGGTAACATCGGACGGTAGCATCGGACGGTAGCATCGGACGGTAACATCGGACGGTAACATCGGACGGTAACATCGGACGGTAGCATCAGACAGTAACATCAGACGGTAACATCGGACGGTAGCATCAGACGCTAACATCAGACGGTAACATCGGATGCTAACATCGGACGGAAACATCACAAGGTAACATCACACGGTAACATCATTTGATAACAGGGCTCTTAAGGTATTGGTTACTCAGTGAGCAAATGAAAAGTAAGGAGGACTTTAGACTGATAGAGATGTGATATGTGACCTGTGAGGAGTAGATATGACCGTCAGACCCGCACACAGGGCCGTACGCGATGGCTGGGCAGGGCCTACATTTCCCATGAGCAGCGGCGACCTCCTTGTTGTGTTTGTGGCCTGGGGTTCCTTTCCTGGTCTTCGTGCTGTGAGCGAGAGGAGTGAGAAGGAAGGAAAAAGAGGAGGCGAGAGAGAGAGATTAATTTAGAATACAACAGACCAGTGAGAAGAGAGAGGGTGTAATGATGGTTCACCTCCACACACCCAGAGGCCGTGTATATGTGGGAGACATTGCCTTACTGGCTATCCTGTAAGAGAAGCAGTAATTTAATACTTTAAATGTGGAATAACAAAGGGCTGGATGTTGTTCTTGTCGAATTGAGGATTTTGCTCGTGCATAGAGCAGCCTTCCTCAATGAGGGACTATGGGTGGCGATGACGTAATGTCATTTGAACTGATGAGCCGTCACGTGTTATCCAGAGGCAGCAGAACTTTCTTTGTGCCCTGTTTGCAGCGCTCACACGTGCAGCGTTCCCATGACAACGGTGGGCGATCAATTGCTCCCTTGCCCCACGCTCCTGCCCTGCCAGAGAAACAGGCTGCTTAGAAGGCAGCGAGAACAGTGATTAACACACACACAAACACACACACACACACACACACATACACACATACACGTACAGTCAAACACAGGCATTAGCATAAGTGCTCCAAGCAGCAGTGTAACTATTATGACAATCACCTCAGCAAAGTTCCCGATGTTTAACACATTTCCACATAATCTACTTTAGATAGAATCCTGTGTGTATACAGGAGTATATAGGTATACGTGTCTCTGATGGTAACAATGATCAATCACGCCCTCTATTGTGGTAGAAAGCTGTGGGTGGAGACAGTGGCAGTAAAATAAGCCACTCATCCCACCTATAGTCTCTGAAATTCTCTCCCTCTCCCTCTCCCTCTCTCTCTCTCTCACTCTCTCTCTCTCTCTCTCTCTCTCGTTCCATTAGAAAAGTTTGAAACTGTGAAAGTGTTTGAGAAGGCCATGTTCAATGATCCACCACCTAAATGGAATCCTCTAAAAGGAAGCTCTAATAGAGGGACTGAATGCCTCATGGATTGTCGCCTGTCACTGTGATTTCTGGAATCAAATAGGCTGGCAATGATTAGAAGGATGATTTCAGATCTGTGTCAACAAACAACTGACCCTCATTTTCTCTGAGTGTCCTTTCACACATGCACCGAACGTCTGACATTCCCTGGATAATCCCCAGTTGGGATATACGTATAAACAAAAATGTCAGAATCGGCCCTTCTGGAGTTGAACCTACCTGGCCCCTAGGGTATAGTCTGGAGTATTGGACTGCCGGAGAAATTACACCGAGCGTGTGGGGCATGTTGCTGACGTGAAAAAAAGTACTCTCACAGACTCCAACTTTTTTCTGCTTTTATCTCTTCTGTTTATATTGCGGATATGTCTAGTTAAATGCTGGTGAACTTCTCTTCAACTAGGTGAAGAGCAGTACAGTGTAGTTGTACTGTTGTCAGGTGGAGAGCAGTACAGTGTAGCTTTACTGTCAGGTGAAGGGCAGCACAGTGTAGTCTGTGCTTGACAGCTCATTATTTATTGAGGCCCAGTTACAAACCTAATTGAAGCTGAAGAGGCTACGCCAAGCTGACACTTGGTATATTTATTTATAAATACATTTCAACAGTTTTTACTTGAAAAATTCTTCTGGCTTTGTCTTGGCTGCCTGTGATAAGCAGCCGGTCTTACAGCAGAAGAGTGAGTCCTGCATCCTGACTGGTCCTACTCACCTGTGTGTCGGTTGCGTAGGAGTGGCGCAGGTGGCTGTCATGTAGTCGTGGCTGACGCACACCTTGTGAGGCGGGCAGCGAACCAGCAGACAGGGGTCCTTAGTGGCGTCCAGTCCTACGAGGGAGAGACAAACAGGACAAAACGTCATCTGTGGACCATGAAATTGGGCTTTGGAGGACACATCAACACCCGGGAAGAAACACATCACTACACGCCGACTGCAGGGAGGACAGTGTAGAGGCAAGGGGGTTCCACTCGTTGACAGAAGCCACTGGTTCAAACCCAGCCCCTTCCTGTAGGGAAGTTACCCTTTCTGTAGAAATGTAACTTTTGCTTTATATATATATATTGGAATTGATAGATGCTATGATTATGTTCTGGGGTATTTGAGGAAATAAGTGTGAACATTTACCACCTTACTCCAAATGCAGGCATATTTTATGTTATATTTTATATATGTTATAATTATACCAGGTTACAGGTTTGGTATCATCGTTCCTGATCTCCAGACTGTGTGTCTGTGTATGCGCGACTAGTCCCAGTGTGCAGGTGGCCACGCCTTTAGGTCGCATTTTATTCAGTTGATGGTCAGGACTAGTACGCCTTGCCGGTGAGTGACTATAAACTAGCATTGCTAGTAATTCAAATCAAGAATTAATATCATCGGAATGTTTGTTTAATTTCATTGGTTAATTCTGGGTTTTGTGTTTGTGTTTTCGTTGCTGGTTTACAACCTATCTATCTATCTAACTAACCAACAACTAATTAGTTATTGTCAACTTGGGAGGCTCGCGTAGCTTGGTAGTCAGGCTACCTAGTGCGTGGATGCTTATGTTTATGTGAGCGCAATAAAAGTTCATAAAGTTACTCGAGTTGTATCAGCCGTACTGGTCCTGGAACCCTTCCAGTGGGGAGTTTATTGAGCTATAGCAGGTAGCTTAGTGTAAACTGGACGGGTAGACAAGAGATGGGCGGTGTTGTTCAGTGACAGAGCGAGGGGTGGGCTGGTTCGTTCTCTGAATGGGAGGCATCAACGAGAGAAGAAAGGAGACAAGGCAACGCAGCAGGAGAGGGAAATGGAGCCTGCAAGGAATAATAAAGGGAGGAGGAGAATTGAACAGCAGACGGCATTCAGGAGCCGTCCATCGCTGTCAAACAAACGGAATGTGACATTATAGCATAGGTTGACTTTAGGTCGAAGTCAAGGTAAAACCACGAGGAAACGCAAAACTAGCTCCCACCCCAGTTTGCAGAATTCTACCTATCGGTATAAACGTCAGGAAATTGTTATGAGAAGCATTATTATTTAACTATATAACGTATATAACTTATTTAATTGTTTCCCTGCTTGAACGTGACAGCCGAACGTGAAAGTTACGGATTAATACAAATTCATGGTTTCCATGTGTGCTCACGCATAGCAGCACAGTTAAACCCACGCACTCACGCTTGTGTGTGTGTGTGTGTGTGTGTGTGTGTGTGTGTGTGTGCATGTGTGTGCGTGCATGTGTGCTCATACTGGTATAAATTAACCGTGCAATTACCATGGTAATTGGGCCAAAAATGCATCCAGATTCTGAAGTAATGAGGACTTGTGTATGGATCAAAGCAACATGCAGGTCGTTAGCGTACGGCTGATAACTTTAGAAGAAAGCAGTGGCGCTGCCTCCATTAGGACCCTAATAGCTTGTGTTGGAGCCACAGCTGTGCGTCAGGCATGAACACGGCTGATCACAAGCCAGGCTGATGTTTACACGCCACTTTGTTAGCATCGACTCAGCAGCGCGGCGAATCAGACGCTTGTGTCTGCCGGCCACGGGGAACCGCCGCGTGACATCTGTTCCGACCGTTTCTCAAATCCACGAAGCTCGACGAAGGGCGTTCATTATTGAAAGCCTTCACAGATCCGCACGGTTCTCAAACTGCTTGGGATGCAGAGCAGACCAGTGCGAGCCTTCCTCAAATCCTTCAAACTCATTTAGTTAAAACCCTGATTCTGGTGCCAGGGTCTTTAGACAATGCACACAATATCCCCCCAGTGTCGATGCAGAACGCTGCTTTGGGTCAGTCTGTCTGTGTGTCTGTGTCCGTCTGCGGCACATTGGAATGCACAAGCAATCCAATGTGCACAAGCTCAATGAACAACTGGCAGGAACATTGTCAGTACGTCTCCAGGCTGACATGTGGATTGTCTTCTCTCACGTTTTTTTGGGATATCTCTCCCCTTCCCTCCAGCTTCACCCACATTAACACTCTGGGTCACAAGAAGAGCCCCTCTCTCTCATCGTCCTCCTAGAGAAAATTGCATCTCCATCCTAGAGGAAATGACATCGTTGTTGGTTGCCGGGCCAATAACGTGCACGGAACTCGAGAACTGAAAACCGTTTGCAAGATCGAGATCTGTTTTTTGTCATGGTCTCTTAAATAGAGAGAGAGAGAGACAGAGAGAGACAAAAAGACATAGAGAGAGGGGCAGAGAGAGAGAGAGAGAGAGAAAGAAAGGGAGGGGCAGAGAGAAAGAGAGATAGAAAAAGAGGGGCAGAGAGAGCAAGAGAGTGAGAGAGCGAGAGAGAGAGGAGGTTAAGGATGGCTGACCACGATACAGTGCTTCTGCATTACAATTGACTGGGTGCTCAAACAGACCGGTGCTCTTTACTTAAGACTCCTTGAGCTTTACAACCACCCGTAATGCCCTTTTCCAGGCTCTCTCACTCCCTCTTTCGCACTCTCTCTCTCCCTCTCTGCCTCGCTCTCTCCCCCTCTCTCTTTCCCTCATTCAGTCCTCCTCCCTTCTATCGCAGGCTATTGTATTCTACCCCGTCCTCATATTTATTTCATATTAGCTCTCTGCTGGCCTTTTATTGGTGGTCTGTCATTAACTTTGGCTATGAATCAACCGCCTCTTATTAAAGTTATCCCCTCCTCTCACGCCTCTCTCTTCTTTGTTACAGTTCTTATTGGGTCTCCACTTTCTTCTCCTTCATCTTTTTAATTAGTTTTACAAGAAGGAGCAGAGGAGCTCAGAAGTACTGCTTGTTCCTTTCTTTGAAGCACAATGGAATCATTTCACTATTTAAGACAGCGTTTCATATCCCCCCCGGTTTGAAAATGCACTTCTAGACGTGCAGAATTCTCAGTTGTAGGCTTGGCACTATAAGTAGCTGTCTGCGTGTGTGTGTGTGTGTGTGTGCATGCGTGTGTGTCATTGTGTGTGTAAGTGTGTGCGTGTGTGAGTGTGTGTGCATGTGTGTGTGGCTGTGTGTGCATGAGAATGTGAGTGTGTGCGGCTCGGGGCTGTGTTTTGCTGCATGAGTGAGTGAGTTTGTGCGTGCCTGTGTGTGTTTGGCTGTGTCTGTGTGGGGGGGTTGCTGCATGCGTGCATGCAAGTGTCTGAGAGACATTATTGTTCTTGCACTACTTTCACATGTGTTTTCAGAACATTCTAAACATTTTAAACATTGTAAAAACTGGACTTGGTGTACAATGGGACATGGTTCCCGTGGAAACAGTGCAACTCGTTTCTTTCCAGATGCACACTGAGAGCCGCATGGGGCCTCGTACCCATCTATACCGATCTCATTTGAAACTACAAATACATATATTGTCAAAACTGCCAAGTGGAAGGGACATGCTAGTCTTTCATTCAAATCTGATGAAGATTTCTCAAAGTGGATGTACGCCGTGAAATATGTATAATTAAAGCCTAAGACGCAAATGCTCTTTCAGAGAAGACACAAACAAGAGAAATAATGGATCCAAGAAGAGGAATGCTATAAAGAAGAATTGTCTATTTGATATTCTTCTGACGTCAGATGAGGGGCAAGACCCAGAGAGAAGGGACAGCAGAATCAAGACGGCCAGGGTCCTCTTGGAACACATGGCACTGCCTATCATTCATGTGTGTAACTTTCTGACGCATTCCCTCGGGTTATGAGGAGTTCAAATGGCCATTACTTCTCTCCCCCTGCCATTAAAATGAGTTAAAATTGCCATCGGTTCACCCATCCATCCATCCCTTTTTCAATCGCGGTTCACTTTAAGGCACGTCGTTTCGTTTCACCAGAGAGTGATTGACTGTCGACGAGAATTGTTTCTGTCCAAGCATTCCTGGTAGCAGGAGTTCCTTTCTCTCACCTACTCCCGCCTGCTGGGAGAGATTCACTGGAATTCACGTTGGGGGGGTAGTACAAATATTGTTTATATATTGTGGTTATAACATAAGCATATGGAGCACCAAAGAAAAACAGAGAAATTATATATATATATATTGAAGACAGTGAGATAGAGGTTAGAGAGAGAGATGCCTAGAGAAGTGGAGGGAGAGAAAAATAGAGAATGGTTAGAGAAAGAGAGAGGGTGAGCATAGAGGGAGAGAGAGAGGATGAGAGAGAAGGAAGGAGAGGGTGAGCGAGAAAGGCTGAAAGAGAGAAAGAGATATGGAGTGAGAGAGACGGAGATAGGGAGAGCAAGTGATGGTGAAAGTGCATAAGAGAGCGAGAAGGGGAGTGAGAGGGTGTGAAAGATATAGAGAGAAAAAGGCAATGCAAGGTAAAGCGAAATATACGGCAGATTAATTTTGAAAACCGTTATGATGCTGCTTCGAGGTCAAAAAATCTTTTGCCGCCCCTACTGTGTAGTGAATATAAATCAAGGTTGAAAGCATACAGGTGATTCTGTAAAAACGTGAGGATTTTAGAAACAGCCTCATCTTAAATGTATTGAATAAGAATGCCGTCTTTATTCCCTCTTAGCATCTCTCTCCCACTCCCAACAGTTTTGCATACCATAAAGATCTGTGTGAGGACCCAGCTCCAGCCTCAAACCCACAGCTGATCTGCAGGACCTCTCCCAGCCAGGCCTTGGATTTGTTCCATGATCAGAAGGCCTTTGTGGGAGTAGACCTTCTAGCCCGTCGTCAGAGCCAGAAGTCTTTTGTAAGTAGTTTTGTGTAGTTTTTGAATGCATCCCTTGACCTTTTCTGGGGTCCGTGGTTACTCAGCCCGAGTTACCTCTTTGGCTTTGTCCTGAGTCAGCGAACACTCCACCCTGCGCTCCATGCTCCAACAACACCTCCAAAGTTCACACTCTGCCCTGCACACTCCAGCCCCCGTGGAACAGCAAGACCGGTGAGGCCAGAGGTCAATGGAATCCATTAAAGTTTTGTCTCAGTGCCAGGACAAAACTATATCTGTATTAAAATGAATACATATATATATCTTTCTATCTATATATACACACATTCCCTTTGCATCCATAGGACTGAAAGGTCACCGGCAATGTGTGTGTGTGTGTGTGTGTGTGTGTGTGTGTGTGTGTGTGTGTGTGTGTGTGTGTGTGTGTGTGTGTGTGTGTGTGTGTGTGTGTGTGTGTGTGTGCGTGTTAGTGTTTGTTTGTGTGCAGTTTGAGTTTCTCTTTCTTATAGTACGACTGCAGGATTCTCATTAGTCTTCTCCCTGTCAGTGTATGCGTGTTTGCGTGCGTGCGCGCGCGCGTGCGTGCGTGCGTGCGTGTGCGTGTGTGTGTGCGTGTGTGTGTGTGTTTGTACAGTGTGAGTTTTCTCTCTCCCTTATAATACGACTCTGCAGGTATAAAATTCACCTTCTTCCTGTCATGTGCGTGTGTGCGACCATGCATGTGTGTCATCTTGTGCATGAAAACACGTGCAAGTGGGTCTGTATGCATATCTGTGTGTATGTCTACGTGTGTGTGTTGATGCATGTGTTTGACGGGTCATATCACCACTCTGACCTTGATTTGTATGTGCTGAAGCCTGTGTGACAAAAAACCAACACCAACCCTGTGTCACACCCCGGGCTAGCATCGTGCTAACGACCTAGCATACAGCAAGACTGCCAACGAGTGGCCGTAGATTCCCTGACAGGCTCCTTGGGGGAGGGAAGTCACAGCTAGCTGACGTGTCTCCAGCTGGCCGACCGTGTTAATTGAGAGCAAGCCAGTCCCCTGGGGACCAGCCGTGTTTGGCCCTGCCTGGCCCTGTTTGGCCATGCCTGGCCTTGGTTGGGTCTGGATGAGCCTAACTGGCCCTGTTTGGCCCTGCCTAGCCCTGGCTGAGCCTGGCTGGGCCTGGCTGGGACTGGCTGGGTCTGGCTGGGTCTGGCTGCCCTTGACTAGTTCTGGCTGGCTCAGACTCAGGCCGAGTTTTACAGGTCTGTCAGTTTGGCAAGTAGTGTCATAAATACGTCATAAATATTTGGCTTGTTAAGCCCTTTGAGATGCAAATACAATTTTATTGTATTAAATTGAGTCCAAACATTACTCCAGGAGACAGAGTTATGTGATAAATTAAAACACACACAAAGATAAAAAACGGAAAGAAAAGATCTATTTTAATTCTTTTTTTTTTTTCTTGGTTTGTGTTTTAATATATTCCATTTGGTATACTTTGTGTTTCTCATGCTGCTTTATCCCAATTTTATAAGCTAATTCCCATCTGCGTTGAGTCTCTCTAGTGGCTCCTCTCTCTCTTACTCTCTCTCTCTCTCTTACTTTCTCTCTCTCTCTCTCTCTCTCTCTCTCTCTCTCTCTCTCTCTCTCTCTCTCTCTCTCTCTCTCTCTCTCTCTCTCTCTCTCTCTCTCTCTCTCTCTCTATGTCTTCTCTACCTGCTCATAAAACATCTCTCAAAGACAAATATAGATGAACTACATTAATGTTCTTTGTGCACTAGTTTGAAACACTAAAGTTTGGGGGAATGGGGTTCAGCGTCTAGCGAGACGTTGAAATCCCCCAAAACACATCAAACTGTGTAATGAGACAATGGCTTAAATTAGCCCGAAGCGTTCCTAGGCCTCATTGGTAAGGCGCATCGCAGCCTGACTATTATCCATTCCACTTAAACCCCATAATACAGCAATTAGGTGTAAAGCTGCACATTACTCATGGAGGTGTTTAATCCTCCCGGTGTGTGTGAGCCAGGCTGTCGGCGGCTCGCATGTCAGGCGGCCGCGCGCCCCGGCTCTCCATCTCTCTAACAACCTGACAACCCCGCAGCGCCATGCCAAGACTTTGACGAACACGTTCACAGTCCGCCCTCGTGGCGCTGACGCCAGCCCCCCGATCCGGGATGAAATCTGCAAACGGAGACTCGGGAATCATGCCTTCGGGAACCCGACTCTCGCTGCACGTGTTTATAGGTGTTGGCGTTTATTTAGCTTATTTTTCTGGAGGAATTCTATCGCCTCGAGGCCTGAACCGGGAGTGGAGGTGAACGCCTCAGAGGGTGGAAAATGCCGGAAAAAAACCAAACTAATGCTAAAGATATCATGAGAACAGAGAAGTAGGATGGTGACTCTATGTAAGAAGGTTAGCATCTCAGTTAGCAGTGGCACCGTTGATTCAGTGTGGGTGTTATGTGAAGGTACATGGTCATCATCACAGTAAATGGTTTAGTGTGGTGATGTTATGGGAAGGTATATGGTCATTATCACAGTGGAGAGTCCGTGGGGATGTTATGTGAAGGTATACAGTCACAGCATCACAGTGGACGAGGTGTGAGTGTTCAATGATTACCGTCTTGCAGGGTTCTCCTGGCCGGCCCATGGTGAAGCTCTTTCCCCAGTTCCCCGTGTCTTGCGGGTCGTAGGTCGGCCTCTGGGGAACACAGGTGACAGAACCGTTAGCCTACAGCCGGAGCCCGTAGGAGTCGCCTCATCAAAACACAGGGCACCCCATTGATCTTTTGCTCAATGGGGAACTTGATTCAATCCCCCTCACTTTGCAGAAGAATTACAAACCGTTTGATCCCTTGAAGACACGTGGAAAACGTCTCCCGGCGATAACGGGCACAAATGCATGAACATTATCAAAGAAGCCAAGCTGCTGGGCCTTTGTGTGAATACGGAATGTGATTGTGTCTAATTCAACAGTATTTGTGAATCATAATGAACATGGCTGCGCTATAGAGGCCAGCGTGACGCTTTTGTCTTCTCTCGTGCATGGGGGAAATCATTACCTCACATTCTTTCAGTGCACTGCACATACACACATACACACTCCCACAAACACAGACGCACACACCCATGAGCCGCAATCTCAAGTGTGCTTTTGTGTTCACTAGCTTCCGATAGAACAGCGACTACGGCACAATTCGCCCGCCGCGGTGTTTGCTTATCTGCCCTAGCACAGCTTCATCTGGTGTTTGCTGGTGGCTTTGCCTCCACTCGTAATTTAGAAGTGCATTAAAAATGCATTGAGTCTTAAGAATCCCCACAAAGGCCGGGCTCCCCCCTGCGTACTGAGCAGAGTGCTCCGGGAGAGACGTTCTGCCCACATGTTGAGCAGCACCCCTCCGCCACCTCCTGTTGCTGTGGGACTCCGTGTGGCGGCTGAGCATCCTGTGTGTGGGTAACAGCCTATCAGGAGCGGGGCATCGTGCCCTGGTGTATCACAGCCGATTTAGATATTTGTGGCATTGTCTACACTGCTCACCTCATTTGGCTCGTTCGCCTCGTTCCTAACCGATCACCCGGTTCCCTCACATGACGTAGTGCAGTCATTAGACAGTTCAACTCTCTCTCTCTCTCTCTCTCTCTCTCTCTCTCTCTCTCTCTCTCTCTCTCTCTCTCTCTCTCTCTCTCTCTCTCTCTCTCTCTCTCTCTCTCTCCCTCTCTCCAACCTCTCTCTCTCCCTCTCTCCAACCTCTCTCTCTCTCTCTCTCTCTCTCTCTCTCTCTCTCTCTCTCTCTCTCTCTCTCTCTCTCTCTCTCTCTCTCTCTCTCTCTCCACCCCCCCCCCCCCCTCTCTCTCTCTCTCTCTCTCTCTCTCTCTCTCTCTCTCTCTCTCTCTCTCTCTCTCTCTCTCTCTCTCTCTCTCTCTCTCTCTCTCTCTCTCTCTCTCTCTCCACCCCCCTCTCTCTCTATCTCTCTGGTTCCCTCCATGTGGTGCTCCTGGCTAGGGGCCCATCCACAGGAACTCAGCCGGGGTTCAAGGTTGTTGAAGTTGCGTGACTGTGTGTTATGTAGCTGTGCTCTTAAAATGCCAGCAGTAACCTACTTGCGTAGAGTGGCTGGGAGATGCACAGCCCTGGTGTATTACAGCGGATTTAGATATTTGTGGTGTTGTCTACACTGCTCACCTCATTTGGCTCGTTTGCCTCGTTCCTAACTCCAATGGTCTTCTCATTGGAGACGTGCTTTGATTTTTGAGGCTGGAAAATTGGCTTTCTCTAAAAATAAACTCCAGTCTCTTCTTGACCAAGATTCCTAATTCGTTAACAACCCTTTTAAAAAATCTATTTCCTTAATCTATAATGTCCAGAAAGTTACCAATTCTTCTTTCTTATCTCGCCATTGTCTTACTTAGATTTCAAACAGTGTAGACATTCAGACTACAAACATGGCAGAGTTGGCAGGGAAAAGGAAGGTGTGAATAGAAGCATGCAACACGCAAACGGTAGAAGGAAGGTGTGGAGGAAAGCGCTCCACACTTTCCATCTATACCTGTATATATGTGTTTGATACCATACACACACACACACACGCTCCACACCTACGTTCCCAGCCTTCACACCTGACTATAAATAGCAGTAAGTATTAACATGAAAGGAATATGCATGTGTTTGATGGAGAGCTGCAGAACGAGGAGTAATCTAAAGACTAATCTAAAGAGAATCCAATCTAAAGGGAAGGTTGGTAGTTGTGGATTCAGCTCCAGAGTGTTGAGCAGCTGATAGAGTAGAGAGGATCGGGGAGACTCTATACCTGGCTCTTTACTTCTTTAGTATTCTTCAGACTTTATATTCTCCTGCTCCTCTGAGACGTTGACATACTTTGCTCATGGACAATCAAATAACAGCTTGCATTTTGGTAAGCTGCCCATTGCCTTCGTCAGAAGCCTCTTACAATCACATTCAGCCCTACATTGTCTGTGCTCTTTCAACACCGTGTTCTGATGCACGCAGCATGTTTAGAGCCATTGCGTTGCATAGAGATGTATATTGAATGCCTACCGGTATGTGTACACAAACCAAAGCACACATGCACCCACACACAGAAACGCACACACAAGCGCACACATGGGAACCCTGAGTCCCCGAACACTATGAATGCACCACAGCTGTCAGAAACCCATTTGCAGACACATGCATCAATGGGAGTGGGCCTGAGGAGACATAAGAGGGAGAAACCGCTTTGTCTCCCTTCAGTAAAGTGGAACCTGCACACCGGCAGGTTAGCCGTGTCACCCGGGACAGTTTGTGGGCTGAGAGGCCGGCTGAGGGAGAACCAAGCCGTCCTATACAAACTAGAGACAATATTTTCCCTTCTCTGTTGAGAGCGAAGGAGCTGGTGTGTTTGTGTTTGTGTGTCTGTGTGTGTGTGTGTGTGTGTGTGTGTGTGTGTGTGTGTGTGTGTGTGTGTGTGTGTGTGTGTGTGTGTGTGTGTGTGTGTGTGTGTGTGTCTGTGTGTGTGTGTGTGTGTGTGTGTGTGTGTGTGTGTGTGTGTGTGTGTGTGTGTGTGTGTTTGATTGTTGAAAAGAGTGTGTGCTTCGGGTTAGCATTTAGAAAGCGTATCTTAATACACATAGTAGTAGTTAAGATCAGAGTGAAAAACTTGTGCATGTAGGCCTTGTGGGTGTGTCAAAATTCTGACCAACAACGTTTAAAATCAATTTTCTTGTTGGGTAAAGAATATCAGTTCCATCAACTCACCAGCCTAAGGAAAAAGTCAACAGGACTTTTGACAATAATAGCCTAAATTTGCAGAGAAATCCCATGTGGATAAATTGTACATGTAAATATGAAACCAAAGGACAATAAATAAATAAATAAGAAACAAAAAAGAATCGTGACCAAACTAACTATTAACCACTTAACCTGTTCCACAACCGTTAAAGCAACTCTAATCTTGATTTATCACGAATCAAGCGTTGTGCTTTCCTCAGAGCTTAGTTTCCAGCATGACTCAATTTGGACAGATCTCAAATCTGTATTCAACAAGTGCGTCGATAAAGTCAGTTAATACAAACCAGGCTGTTTGCATGATAGGCATAGTTTTGCCTTGAAGTGTGTGTGTGTGTGTGTGTGTGTGTGTGTGTGTGTGTGTGTGTGTGTGTGTGTGTGTGTGTGTGTGTGTGTGTGTGTGTGTGTGTGTGTGTGTGTGTGTGTGTGTGTGTGAGTAGCCGTTGAACAGATGT
>NC_044057.1:15612685-15615185 GCF_902167405.1 Gadus morhua
TAGGCAGCTCTGAGTCAGCTGCAATTCTAGGCTACATGAATTAAAGATCATCGCAGACACGTCCATGCAAAAACATCCTGCCCCGAACCGTAGCACTAGTCTTCCCCTCTGACAACTATCAAACCAGAGCAACAGCATGGTAAAGACCCGTCTCTGACATGGCTGTTTACTCAAACACTTTACGTGTAGAGTCACATGCTTTTATCCAGTGTCTTCTACGGCCGAAGCCACGATTATCAGACGTGTTTCCTCAACACGACCTCCAGCCTGTGTCTGATTCTGCCACACTAACGAAAACATTTTAATCTTTTCCTCAACATGACCTCCAGCCTGTGTCTCATCCTGCCTCACTACCGAACACATCTAGTCCACATGGGGTTGGCCGTGTTCGGGTCGAGGTAAACAGACCTTCTAAGTGAGACGAGGACATTATCCGCCCTTTACAACCGCTGTCTCACATGCATGAGGAGGGGCGCTACCTGGTAAACAAATAACAGAATAAAGAAAGAGGGAATCTAGCCTCAGACCTGGCCTGAAATGAAAACCTCACAACATGGTAAATCTGACCATGTAACATGACTACATATTGTGCTTATAATGACATGGAAAGGGAATCAAACCCAACTGAGCGCTGATGCTACAGAAAATTCCCGGTCTGGCTAATAAAACGTTTAAAACCATCTCTCCCGACTCCTCACTAAACCCTCTGTTACCTCAAAGTTATTTTGCAGGCGAGCCAAAGACCATTTAGCAAGAGCGCACTCTCACACTTCCGAAAAATAAACAACAGCAATTGTAATTGTCATCTTTTGGAAACAATGCTGTCAATACGGAGGTTGTGGAACTAATGGGACAGAAAAAACGGTGAATCCCCATGAAGACCATATACTTACCACAAAGCAATTTGGCTAATTGAATTGGTAACGGATGTTAAGTGAAGCAAGGACAAATTGACACACAGGTTTGATCATTATGACTGGCAATACGAAAAGCTCCAGACCTGTGGCCATCACCGGGGTGGTGCCATGAGGTACAGCAGCAGCCTTTGATTTGTTTGGGTCACAACCATTCCTTCTGTTTTTCTTCACAACCAAGAGATGAAGAAAGACGGCGTCTATTGTCCTCCACCCTTCCCCTCTGCCCACGGATCACAGGGAACGCCTGAACACCACCATGTGTTCCAGGAGACACCACATGGGTACACTACCAGCCCCTGAAGCCCTGTGCAGACACCCGTCGCTCCAGACGCAATTGAACCCGGCGCGCTGCAGGGACCAGGCAGGAGCGACGTAAGCCCCTGTATGCAGAGTGGAGACGTCTGCATCGTCTGAGGCTGCAGATAGAAGGGGCTCTGTGCAACCTCAGAGGGGGAAGCGTGAGTGACAGCGTCTGAAGCACCCGCACTGAGATGTAAAGTAGTAAACAACACAGGAGAATCTGGAGAGAGCCAGAGACACAGGGTAGGAGAGAGACAGAGTGTTGGAGAGAGAGAGACAGAGAGAGAGAGAGAGAGAGACAGAGAGAGAGAGAGAGAGAGAGAGAGAGAGAGAGAGAGAGAGAGAGAGAGAGAGAGAGAGAGAGAGAGAGAGAGAGAGAGAGAGAGAGAGAGGGGCTCTTGTGCCAGGGGTTTGCCAGAAGTTTAGATAATTAGAAAGGGTTTAAAAGCAGTACCAGGAGAGAGAGAGAGATGAGATCATGATGGTGTATATTGTGGGGCATCTTTTCAAAACTCTAAATACTTATATTCATGAATCGATGGAGAAAATGGCCCTATTCAAACTCAACCCACACCCTACCAACGGGTGCTACCAAGGCTTCACTTAGCCTGACAGGTAGCTGTGTTAATGGTAGATGACACATAATCCTCTACAGCTTCTGCACAGAGCAGATGGCAGAGAAAAAAAAATGTTTGCTGCCTTTTTTTGTATTGTAAATATAAAGACAACAACAACTTAAAGAAGCCGCTATTGTTGTCTTATCTCAAGCACGGTGAACTTTAATCATTATACTATAATCACATAATTACCCATTCTCCAGCAGGTCAAGAGCAGGTTAAAAATACATCTTGTGTGCATGTTAAAAAAATGTACAGTTTGACTAAATGCCGTTTTGTAGTATTTTTAATAAGCTATTGCCTTCGGTGTCTTTAAAGCAACATGCTGATAGTAAGATATGTTGCACATAATGGTGTGACACTGCATACAATATCAACATGGTTGACGTTACAATGATAATATAGCAATGCATGAGTGACTTACCTCCACTTCCTGTGTCAGCAGAGGAGAAACAAGAGTGGGCAGGGAGGAGAGAGGGGGAGAGGGGGAGAGGGGGAGAGGGGGAGAGGGGGACAGATGTCATTTGTAATGGAAGATATGATCCATATGACCATCAGGTTTGATTAAACTCTAAAATCAGTTTCATTCTGAATGCAGAACAAATTATAGAGCTTCATTACAAGAACTGTTTTCACATGTGTGGGTGCATCTGTGCACGTGTGTGT
>NC_044057.1:15617685-15620185 GCF_902167405.1 Gadus morhua
CACAAGGGGAGGCCTAAAACATGGTTCTCTACTGTGCACTGCGACCCTAAATGTAAATGGACTGCATTTATATAGCGCTTTTTCTAGCCATTGGCCACCCAAAGCGCTTTACAATATTGCCTCACATTCACCATTCACGCACACATCGACGGCGGAGTCAATCATGCAAGGCGACAGCCAGATCGTCGGGAGCTAATAGTCAGGGTTAGGTGCCTTGCTCAAAGACACCTCGACACTCGAACGGGGATCGAACCAACAACCTTCAGGATACCAGCCATCCTGCTCTACCTCCTGAGCTACTGCTGCCCACTGAGCTACTGCCGCCCACCCTAAAGGTTGAACATCATGAGTAGCCATTGGTTCTCCATGGAATCTAAAAAGGAGGCTAATGTGGGTAAAACGTTCCCTATTATTACAGGTCAGTAAGTCAGACTCCTTGCGATCCAATTTCCGTAAACACATTTGATCATAACCTTTTGTTCCATCCTGGTGATAATGTGTGTGATTTGATTTGTGGTGTATCGATCTCAGCGGGTCCTAACGTGACAAAGAGCAGAAAACGTTCATGGAAGTCAAGTAGTATTGATAAAGTTTTATTTATAAAACACCTTTCACAGATATAAAGTCCCGGAATGCTTGATAGGATGACGATATAAACACAGAAACTTAAAAGATACAGGAATAAAAAACGGATAGTTTTGTATGCTGTCGGATTCAAAGCCAGGAAGTCTTTAAACGATTTTTTAAGTGAAAAATGCTTTGGCTGCAACCTTTGGCTTGATCCAAGATAAAAGAAACAGATTATCGCCTGACATTTTAAAAGGTAGCAGTTTAAAATGTTAGCCCGCTAGCTCATTTGCTGCCTTCACGACGCAATCGCGTTGCCAGGACGGGACATGTGACAGGAGGGACTGCGACAGTTATGTGATTGGATTTCAAGAGTGTTTCGTCCACACAGCAGAAACTGGGTTTGAACACGATGTCGGTTCACCACCGCCTTCATCTAGAATGCATTGTTCTCACTAAGTATCAACAGGATCCCGGTATACATCATCACTTTACATGCTGTAATAGTTAGCTGTTGAGGTTTTAATTATGATTACATTTACATTCTTCATGTAAATAATCTTTTGAGCATTATATAATAATGTAAATGCGGCGTGGTCTGGGTTGAATATGCCTTCTTAATAATGTGAGTGCATACATTTCTTAGCATTGGCGTGACAAACATTGATTATAATTTATCACAAAGCTATTAAGTGTTAGGAGTTCATTCTTCGGTGTGTGTGTGTGTGTGTGTGTGTGTGTCACTGTGGATATATTTAAGTGAGCTAGAGTGTTTGAAAGCCTTGCACTTGTGCTTCAGGGCCAGAGTGAGCCCCATGGTAATTGGACTCTTTACACGACGCGCAGGACGGCGGACTGCAGAGATATAAAACCCACCGTTCTGTGAGGTCATAATCATATAGCAGGCTGATAATAACCGAGAGGGTTCTGAGACGATTTAGCCCGGGGGGCGTTTTACTGTCATCTGTGGGATCTCTGTTGAAAAGGACAAAGTTCAAAGGACTAGAGAGGAGAGCGGGAGAGAGAAGAAGAGCCGGAGACTAGAGAGGAGGAGAGGAGGAGGGGGAGAGGAGGGGATGAGAGAGGATTGAGAGGGAAGGAGAAAAAGATGAGCAAAGAGGAAGCGCCGTGAGGGGGGAGGAGGAGAGGGAGGGGAGGGAGGGTATGGTAATGGAGGTGATGGAAGGAGAGGCAAGAGGGGACAGAGGAGAGGAGGAGAAGGGGTATGGCAAGACAAGGAGGCGAGGGGAGGGGGAGGCGGACGGTTTGGTGAGGGTAAAAGCACAGCGCTGAATATCGTTAGCCTGAGGCCAACTTATATTAACAGAATAACTTCCATATCGCTTGACATTTGAGTGTCGGTGGAGACAGGCTGTGCCATGCAATGTGATCTTGTAAGTTTGAGCCCAAATGTAAATGCATGTTAATAAATAAATTATTTGTTGACATGCACGCATACGAAACACAAACAGTTATCTCCACCCGGATGTGGAAGGGATGAAACACACTAGGGGAGGCTAGACCGAATTAGAAAGCTACAAGGTCAACTCTGATGCCCCCGGAGTGCCAGTTATGCAGACATGCTGACTGGGTCGATCAACCAGTCTGGGAGTGCCACGGGCCAGTGGGGGCACAGCACTATGACTAACAGATACAGTCTCATGGAGAAACACATAACAAGACGTTGTGTCTCCAAACCAGAACTGAGAAAGCACAGCTATGTGCACACATATTTCCGCTTTTTCCGTGTTATAATTATAGACAACAAATACCTCATAATATCGAATAATGTTGCGATACAACGAATGCAAAGGATGCTACTTCTGATCTGGCACTTAATTTCGAAGCTCTTTTTCACTCTCCACCCTCTCACTCTCTCTCTGGTGAACACATGACAGATAATAAACATGAGAGGTCCTAGTCAACTCATCAG
>NC_044057.1:15625185-15635185 GCF_902167405.1 Gadus morhua
TCTCTGCCAGAGGCACAGATAAGGCGTCTTCAGAGCCGCACTGCTTCCCGTGGAAGAGGGCCATGAGGCGCCGCGAAAGGATGAACCGCATTCGGTTTAGTTGTCTATTCCTGGGATACACAAAGTTACAGCTTTTCGAGTATACATTGATTCCAGGCGTAGAATAACAGTGCTGTTGAATTTGCATTTGACTTAAATTAATATATATATATATACGGGATCTGACATCTCGTCGCTGGTTGTGTTCCACTCTTGGCACACCAATGGCACACCAATGTCACACCGGTGAAGAAGCAGGACCACCGGTGGTTCATGGCTCTCCACCAGGCTGCCCTCTGTACCATTCTGCCCCAGCCCTGATAACAGGGAGGGGGCTCCGATACGGACTGCCTCTGCTTCCTGTGGGCACCTTATGCCCTGTTTACACCTACCCGATAGTGGGCCCCGATGGTGCCCGATGGCTAAATCAGCAGCTATCGTTACAACATCGGCAAATAGCGTGGTTGCATCGGGAAACACCGTTACTCTTCCCGGGAACATCGTTAGACAACGGGAAGAAATGCTCAATGATCGGGCAACATCGGGCAACATCGGCAAAGAACGAACATGTTTGTTAATTTTGGGTCTATCGGGGTAGAATCGGTTACCAGGGGTTGCTATGGGCTAATCGGCTATAATCGGGAATAGAACGGGAGTATAACGTAAGACATCGCAAATCGTTCGGGAATTTTCCTGGGCACATCGGCTATATTCGTTAATCTTCCGCGCTTTATCGTGTTTTATCGTCTTTATATCGGCAACCTCAACACACGAAAGACCCTCGAGAACCCTAGACAAATAACGATTGTGAGTGACCAGATTGTGTTAAGGAAGACCCTCAATCTGCCACTTGGGTATATTAGGGGGTGATGGACGAATGTCCTACTTTTATAATTACAGGGTACTTCGCCCATTTAGAACCGGCGTTCTATTATTATAAAATCGCTATTGTAATACAAATAAATATATAAATAAATATCAGTCTAAACCAGTCTCCCCTTTGCCTTCTCCCGAAATGACGCCAAATGACGCCAAACGCGTCATTTGACGTGTTTGGCGTCATTCGAAATGACGTCAAATGACGCCAAACGCACTTCGGGTGTCTTCCCTGGCATAAATCGTTATGTTATCGTTATAACATCGGGTATGTGTAAATGCTACCCCGATAAATTGACCCGATCATACATTTTTAGCCCGATGTCACCCGAATCACCCCGACTTCCACATCGGTGGTCCATCGGCCATTAGCGGCCATTAGCGGGATGGTGTAAACGGCCATTAAGGACCTGATCCATATTACACACAACAACATCCCCACCCTGGTTAGTACCTTACTATCCAGTACTACCGAGTACTACCGGATACTGTCAAGGGCTACCGAGTACTAAAGAGTAATAGAATCATACCAAGTAGTGCTCACTACTACCGAGTAAAAGTACCAGAGAGTACTATAGAATACTACAGAGTACTACCGAGTACTACAGAATACTACGGAGTACAACGAGTACTACATAGTACTACAGACTACTACCGACTTATACAGTCCTACAGAGTACGACAGAGTACGACAGAATACAACTGAGTACTACGGAGCACAATCTAATGCTAAAGAGTACTATTGAGTACTACCGAGTACTACAAAGTACCGAGTGCTTTTCTAGTACTACAGAGTGCTACTGAGTGCTAGCAGGCAGACTCTGATGCCGGACCTCCTCTGAGCTCGTCTCATCTGCCATTCCTCTCAGGCTGCCTGTTGACAACCTCCAGCAGCCAGCCATCCATCTTGCCAGGTCTGAAGCCTTCCCAAGCGTTTCCCGGCTACACCTCCTCCCTCCCAGACACCGCCACTTCATTTTACCGCCCTGACACTGATCACATCCCATACAACGGCCTCTCTGAGTCCTGGCACAGCAGACGGGGAGATAGAGGCATCTGGTGTGCAGCTGTCCACGACCGGTCCCATAGTCCCATGGTCCAGGGATGTTTTCCTCCCCACAAACCTGGAGCCCTTCCATCCTGCTAAACCTTCCTCCATCCATTAGAACCGCTGTGTCTGCCTTAAGGGGTGTCTGTTATTTGTGGGTGATTCCTGTAACAGCAAGTATAGACGTAGTCCTATATGTATCTTATTATCTACATCGTTAATTGCTTCCACATGGCACAATGCATCATTTTATTTCTCTACCTTGCACTTTCTCTACTGACAAGAGAAAATTTGCCTCTGCACAATATGCTAATGTATTCCTCTTTTAATTAATTCAGGGATTTTATCTTCCGTCTCTTCTGTTTAAGAGTGTTTCACAAGGGCGCATTTAACCACGCAAATACAAACAAGCACCAAGAACGTAGCTTTAGCTTTAGATTTTAGATTAGAAAGCAATCATCTTAAATACCCATTGAAGCATATATGATGCCCTGAAGAAAGACTCGAGACCATATAAAGACCAGCAAGGACTACAAATGATTAATTATATTAATCATCTCAAATATAATTGTTTTGACACAAACGTTTTTACATTTATTGAGAATAATGTGTGACATGAAGTAAGTCAACCTAAGGTTTAACGCTTATTCACCGTGCAAATGAATTCAAACATCATTTTCACAATCTCAATAAATGTTTTAATATTCAAAACATAGCTTATGCGTGCTAGCTATAAATAATTTGTTGGATTCAGGGGATTCAAAGGCAAATAGTTTTCTTTTTGGTTTATTTCTGTATTTGCTTTCAATTCAATACTTTAAAGAATGATTTTCTATTTGTTTCTTTGTGTGTCTGTAGCATGCAGTGGAGGGCCGCAGAGATCACAATGCCGTCTAACTGCTTTTTACTTCAGCATCAGTTGACAGTTTTAAATTCCTTTGCAATACCAACGCAACGACAAACACAGAATCGTCCAATTAATCGGTCATCTTTCCCTGTTCCCTCCACCACTCAGCCCCCTCCAGCCCCCCCAGCTTGCGACTAGGACGTCACGTTTAAGAACTGTTTTGCAAACAATTAATTCTCCCTTCTGCAGTCAAGAGAAAAAGCAACGAGAACCATGTTTTCTTGTCCCATATGCGTTCATATCTTTATGTTGATAGATCAGTGGCGAACTAAAATAATCGCACCAGTTGTACGGCTTTCATACCAAGGGAACCAAGGGCGTTTCATAATAGTCTATGAATGCCACTTGTTGGTTCTGCAAGCTCTGTAACACCGTTGACATCCTTCATTCAACACCTAGACAAACAGAGTAATCACTGGAGTAGCTTAAAGTCAGTTTTTTGTATTGTATGCAGTGACAAAGCCTGGTAGCTTTAAGTAAGTTGCCTAAACACTTCCCCGCTCTCCTCCCTACCAGAGAGGCCTCTGATTGCAGACGCAATTCTGGATCCATTAAAGCACTTAGGCGTGGTTCTGCCCCAGGCCATTGATGGATCACCACAATGCCTCTACTCTGTCTGGGCTCAGCCAACGGGCAGAGTAATCACAAACACCGTCCACATCTCTGTCTTCATCACACACAGTTATGATCAGTTTTATCAGTGTCATAACCATGAAGCTGACATGGGCGGATATAAAAATGGTAATGGAGCGAAGATATGATGCAGATTTTTATCTGCATCTCATTTGAAGACTGAGTGGTTTGACTTTTAAAACAGACAAATGGCACCATGGAGAATTGTCGTGAATTGTGTGTGTGTGTGTGTGTGTGTGTGTGTGTGTGTGTGTGTGTGTGTGTGTGTGTGTGTGTGTGTGTGTGTGTGTGTGTGTGTGTGTGTGTGTGTGTGTGTGTGTGTGTGTGTGTGTGTGTGTGTGCGCGTGTGTGTGTGTGTGTGTATGTGTGTTAGTGTATGTGTGTGTGTTTGTTTGTGTGTGTGTTAGTGTGTTTCAGCCTCCAGCATGTCATCTACAGAGATCCAGCGATGCTCTCTGATTTATCTCCCCTTTTAACTAGAGCCCTGCAGAGGAGTTCTAACGGGCCCTCTATCGCGAGGCGCTATCGGCCAGGAAACAAGCAGCCCAACAATAAAACCTGGAATTCAGAGGAAATAACAGAGGCTGACAAATAAAGGGGGAACAAAATTAATCAGAAGGGAGGAGGTGAAGTGAGGTAAGGGACAGACTAGGGTTCAGTTGAGGAAGGAGCTAGGGTGACCCACAGAGAGCAGAAAGGAGGAGACACACATTATGGACACACTTCCATAATGTAGCCTCTTCCAAAAAGAGGCCGTTCAAAAGGACAATGGACAAATAAGGCACACACACAGAAACAAAGACTTGGACGCATGCAGACCGACTTGGACACATGCAGACACACACACACTTATTCACACGCACCAACACAACCAATTTTAAACAGTCAATGAATGGCTGAGAGCTCTTTAGACTCCGAGCCAGATCTCACCTCAAAGACCGGCTAAGCATCGCCGACCCAGGACCAGAGAATACACGCACGCACGCACGCAAGAACGCAAGCACGCACGCACGCACGCACGCACGCACGCACGCACGCACGCACGCACACACTGACACACTGACACACACACACACCCACACACACACACACACACACACACACACACACACACACACACACACAAACACACACAGCGATCAGAGCCCCGGCGTGTCAACTCAAACCCAACACGAGGTTGCGTCTGGTCCGACGTGGAGGGTCTGCTGCTGGTGGGCCTAGCGCTGAGTGCTGCATCCCCCAGGACCGTCATGCTTCGACCGACTTGCCATTCAAGTCTTCCCACTGCCGAGCCCGCTAACGTGATCACACTACCTGCCTGTCAATCCCAGCCTTCCTCATGCAGATGTATTTGTTCCTCGGTGTGTGCGCGCGTGTGTGTGTGTGTGTGTGTGTGTGTGTGTGTGTGTGTGTGTGCGCGTGTGTATGTGTGTGTGTGTGTGTGTGTGTGTGTGTGTGTGTGTGTGTGTGTGTGTGTGTGTGTGTGTGTGTGTGTGTGTGTGTGTGTGTGTGTTGGTGAGAGAGTGAGTGAGTGAGTGTCTAATACTTCATATATTGTTGACAAAGTCAACAATATGAAAGCATTCGACACGTGATTGGTTAATTTGTGCTTTGTTGCTGTGTTTGTGTGTGTTTGATTGTGTGTGTGTGTGTGTGTTTGAGTGTGTGTGTGTGTGTGTGTGTGTGTGTGTGTGTGTGTGTGTGTGTGTGTGTGTGTGTGTGTGTGTGTGTGTGTCTGTCTGTCTGTCTGTCTGTCTGTCTGTCTGTCTGTCTGTCTGTCTGTCTGTCTGTCTGTCTGTCTGTCTGTCTGTCTGTCTGTCTGTCTGTCTGTCTGTCTGTCTGTCTGTCTGTCTGCGTGTGTCCAGGCATGCGTCCTATTACATTAGTGCTCACCTTTCTCTCCGATGGATAAATATAGAGCATTTCATATAAAAACATAAATGGCTACACAGGAAAATTATGACATATAACTGTAAATTACTCAGCAGACAAAAACAAGCAATCAAATAAAATGCCAAACATCAAATACAGCTTTGTCACCATAATACAATTCAGAGCATTATTGCACGTTGCGCTCCACCAAGTATATGCATTACTAGTGATCAAAGACGTTCCATTGAATACCTCTGGGGCCGAGTCAGATCCACTGCTCCAGCCCAGAGCCTGAGCTGCTGCCTCAAAACGTAATAGTGGAATCTGGCATTTGTTCTGCAACATTCAAGCTGCTGAATGCTAAAGACAGCCTGTTAGCAGCAACGTGTCGTGGTGCTGTCATTCTCTCCTCAGTTTCACTAACAACCCACTGTGAAGAAAGGACTGAGCATACGCTGGATCGACACTGCAAACACTGGTGGTTTGGGTGTGTTACAGTGTGTCTGGGTGTGTGTATCTATTATGTGTAACTCGTGTGTGGTTCTGTGTTGCTTTGGGGTTTGTATGCACACTTAAAAGGTGTAGAAATTCATCTTGTGGATTGGATGTTTGAATTAATATTTTATAACATGTTATAAAATATTCATGAGTATGTTTTAGGTGGAGAGAAAGTTGGTATCCAAAACAAAACCTATAAGCATGTACTGCCGGGCATGTAGCGCCACAATCGAGATGAATGATCAATACATAAAATAGATAGTGTTAATTAATCTCTGAATGTAGTTTTTCTACTATGGATGCAATAAGCGCACTGTGTGAGAAATATAAATGGTCTGTTACCTCCGCCATGACCTTTAACTTGGGTTGATTAAACTAATTATGCTTTTTCACAAAAAGCTAACTGCAGCGTTTATTAACAGTCCCGCTCAGCTCCATGATTTGCGATCATGTTATTGACACGGAAAAAAAATCTACAAACAATCCCATTCAATGTCAAATGAACTTTACTTGCAATAGCTATGACCTATCTGACATTTACAGACTAAATGACCGTAGACAATTAAAAAAATATATCAGGGAACCTCATCCCTTGTTACTTGGCTCCAGTAGGCTCATTTTTATAATATCGGATTGTGAACCCCGTATATTCCTGTGCACTGTTCTGCTTTTGCCGATCTTGCGAATATGCATAACTAATTCCCACTCGAGGCAAGTAAGAGTATGAAATGTTATACGCCTACACTAACAAAAAGGTCAAATAGTGGCACAGTGGGAATCACCCAATGATACGCACACAC
Source organism: Gadus morhua (assembly GCF_902167405.1). Classification (NCBI taxonomy): domain Eukaryota; kingdom Metazoa; phylum Chordata; class Actinopteri; order Gadiformes; family Gadidae; genus Gadus; species Gadus morhua. The sequence continues at coordinate 15,631,859 of NC_044057.1, forward strand.
ACAGTGTTACATGGGATCATACATCTTTATGGTACTCACAAACTGAAAGGCGAAACTGTATACTCAACTGGCAATTTAAACTCTGATGAAGTTATTTCATTAAAAGTAAGTGTTTTTCCGAAGGACGTGAATGAGGCGCTGAACTTTTACTCACTCGTAGCAGTTAACATGACAAGCTTATTATGAGATTCAGCCAGCCTTGACTTAATCTGGATTCAAACTAGTTATAAACAAAGTCAGTTCTGTGTGTTTTAATGTGTTGAACACGTTGTTATTTATACATTACCTGTAAGTGTAAATTCTGTTCAACTGCAACTATTACATAAACGGTCAAATAATTGGTTTTGTTGTACCCATTTGTTTGAGATGAACGAAGTATTCATCCTCAATCAATTAGCCTCCATTTTGTATTAAAATAGTTATTTTAAATAGAGCTGAAGTCAATGTATAATATTTATTATTTAGATGTGAATATACATAAATATTTCCATATATATGTAAGCTTGCAAGTGAGTGAATGTGTGTGTGTGTGTGTGTGTGTGTGTGTGTGTGTGTGTGTGTGTGTGTGTGTGTGTGTGTGTGTGTGTGTGTGTGTGTGTGTGTGCGTGCGTGCGTGCGTGCGTGCGTGCGTGTGTGTGTTGGTGTGTGTTTAAGAAATATTAAATATAGTAATGTTAACATAAACATAATCAAATGTTTGGGAGTCCAGTACTGTATATACGATTAATGATTGCAGCTGTGAATTATTCATCATCTACTTAATACGAATACTAATTACTAAAAACAACCAACATTTTTAGATTAATCATAATTAATTTACACAATTTAAATGTGTCAACCATTAAGTGAAGCACTTGAAATGATTAAGTAAATAAGGCAGAAAAATACTGGTAAAAGCATAGAAACAGCGCCTGTTTATCGCAAAGAAATCCATGCGACGAAGCGCCCTGTCACCTCGAGCTCCAGGCTAGCCCTCGATCGGCTTCCAATCACAGATCACCCCTGGCAGGGAGGAAGAGGAGGGCAGGGGTGTAATCAAGCATTCCCTCGGAGCTCCAGCAGCCTCATCGGCCTCCTGTATCGACCAGCGCCGAAGCCTCTCACCTCATTATCCAGCTCCCAGTGCTCAGGGAGACCAGAGCGGGGGGGCGCGGCACACCGACGGGCCAGACCGCAACACCAACCCGTGAATAAACACCCCGGATGGATAAACGTCTCGTCGGTGAGAACACAGATCAAATAAATACCCGATTTGTTTAGACGCGGCAGCACTGTGCCGTGAAAATCGCAGATGAGGAGTGTTGAAGTCGAGATTTGGTTGTTTATGCATGAGGAAACAGGACGACGACCTGTTGACGTGATGCCGATAGTAATCAGTGGATCAGTTCGCCTTACAAATGTCTCGTTATGCAGTTTAGAGGTCCAGAAATCTCATTTTGTTATCACCCTATTTCAGCACCAGGTGTGAGAGGGACTCGTCAACAATCCATATCAAAATCCCTCTGCTAGTGATATCACCAGTGGAAGGGTCCACTCAGATGTTTAACGGACGGATAAAGTCCATGCCTACCAGTCTCTACGTTCCACCAGGAGGGAGACTGAGCAGTTCCTCTGTTCATCATGCAAGTGCTCACTTGTGACAGCAGGTAGACTAGCCACACTCTGTGAATTATGTTTAGATTTTGCATTTAATTGCTTCCTCTTTTTCCAAACAAAACCACCACTGAAAGGGAACTGTCCCTTTTCTGTCCATTCTAGCAGACGTTTCATTTTCTGTTCCTTTTATCCATTTTTTTATTCACAGTAGATGTCCCTTCATGGCGACAAAGGGCAGTGTAAGTCTTCATGGTGTAACCTCGCCTAATGAGGGGAAGAGAGGAGGAATAGGGCTGGGTGGGGCTTGTTTGAATTACATTTAGATTTATGAGTCCAATTAAATGAGAGTAGGATCTGGGGCTTTTGTAACCATGGTGATAGCTTCTGTACTCCAATCAAGGTTTTTCATATCCGTCTTGGGAATTGAACCCGAGCTGGGGCTAATAACTTGTCACCAGACTTGCGTTAATCTGTCTGTGTGTGTGTGTGTGTGTGTGTGTGTGTGTGTGTGTGTGTGTGTGTGTGTGTGTGTGTGTGTGTGTGTGTGTGTGTGTGTGTGTGTGTGTGTGTGTGTGTGTGTGTGTGTGTGTGTGGTGTGTGGTGTTGTGTATTGGTTGGTGTGTGACTGCATTGCAGCTCTTATCAACAGGTTAATTTTCTCTCACACGCACGCACAAACACACAAAGGTTTGCACAAACACACACACACACACACACACACAGACACACACACACACACACACACACACACACACACACACACACACACACACACACACACACACACACACATAAGCACACAAAAACACTGCAGAACTACTGGGTCTTTAAATTCTGTATCTACTGTGAACTACTCTCATACACACCCAAACACAACAGATACTCTCAGCAGTGTCAATGCTACAGGGTGCAATTTATCGCCTCTTTGGGAAAGAGAGCGAGAGAGAGTTGCAGGGATGGAATGAGTCAAAGGACACAGTTGTAGATTGGAAAAAGTCTGAAAACTTTTGGGACAGAAAAGTCCCAATTAAACTTGAATTAAACGGCAGGCTTAAGAGCCATCATTTGGTCCTCCCTGCATTGACTTGGTTATTGGTTTGTTTTTGTCCCTGCTGTGTCTTCTCTGTTATCAGAGTTCATTATAATGTAGGCAGGACTTTAATTACAATGCATGACAGATGCAATCTGCCCCTAAAAACACGAAGGGTGCACAAACACTCACATATACACACACAGGCACTCTCAGTCGCTCACAAACAGGGAACCAATTAGCTGTCCAGATATCGACCCTTCCTCCATGTTGTCCAGTTCTCCACCAGCTCCCTCGCCTCCCTCCTGCTCTCTCTGTCTGTTTCACTTTCACTTGCTCTCTTTTTTGTCCTTCTATCGCTTTTCCTACAATATAACACTCTCACTCTGTCTCCCTCAATTTCCTATCTTTAACGTCTTCCCGCAATCTCTCTGTGACACTATTCTGCTCTCTCTCTCTGTCTCTCTCTCTCTCTCTTTATAACTTTTTCTCTCTGTCTCTCTCTGTATCTCTGCATCTCTCCCTCCCTCTCCCCCACCCTCTCTCTCTCTCTCTCTCTCTCTCTCTCTCTCTCTCTCTCTCTCTCTCTCTCTCTCTCTCTCTCTCTCTCTCTCTCTCTCTCTCTCTCTCTCTCTCTCTCTCTCTCTCTGCATCTCTCCCTCTCTCTCCCTCTCCTTGTCTGCTTCCCTGCAGAAAGCGAT
>NC_044057.1:15640185-15657685 GCF_902167405.1 Gadus morhua
TTTATGGCCAGCCAGAAGGTTCAGGGTTTGAACCCCCCTGTTCCCAGTCTACCTGTGTGTACCCTTGAGCAAGGGGCTTAACCTATGACAGCCCCTGAATGACTCCTCAATCACAAAGACAGAGAGAAGATACCTTGCCTTTTCAATACAATAACACTGTAATTGATATGGCCTAGAGCACTATAACGGAATGCAATATAGCATTTACACTATATTTCTTTCCTTCCTGTGTGAATAGTGGCAGGACAGTATCATTATTTCTCTTCTGTTCCTGGGTTTTCTTTGTATTACTGAACGATCTGCTGTCATTGTGGATGTCCTTTGAGACCGACGACTGAAATGCTCTTTATCTGTTAGTGGTGGATGAATGTGTGTACAATACAAAGGGCTTGCTGTGATTGACCCGTCTGCTAAAACACATTTAAAAACACATAACCGTAGATTATGTTACGGAGAGCACTGAAAGACAACTTGACCGAAAACTGAATTGGTGAAGTTTAATTCATCTCCATTATCATGAAATATAATTCAGCTATTCAAGAAAATAAACCAAAAGGAAACCTGTCAATTGATTATTTTAAATCCAAAACAAATAAAATATTCTGCGCTGAAAGGATGATGTATTATGTGTCTTATAGATCATGAAAATAATAGTAATACTTTTCCCCCTCATAAAAAGCCTGTGACACACAGGCTTTTGAGTAACTCTGAACATATATTGACATGATATTGTACCGCAGACAGACAGACAGATAGACAGACCGACCGAAAGACAGTACTGAAATCACAAAGAAAGACGTAGGGACATAGAGGACAGATATTTGCAAGATTGGAATATTGACGTAGGTGACCACAGGCTGAGTGGCACACACACACCAACACACACCTACACACACCAACATTCCAAAACACACACAAACACCCACAAAAACGCACACAAACACACACAAAAACACCCAAACACACATCCACACACCCACACACAAAAACACATCCACAGACGACCACACAAAAGCCCACATATCAAGACACCCACACACAAAAACACACAACCCCACACACAAACACCCACTCACACATCCACACACCCAAATCCAGAAACACACCCTTTGGAAAGTAAGTGGCAACCTCCTGAGTGATTGTCATTATGGAGCTGAAATTGCTTCACAGACAACCACTACAACCACTCAACAACAACCACTTATTACGCAGAATAGTAGGGGCTTATCTTTTGTGCAAAAACAAACACACACACACACAGACACACACAGAGTCCCTCCTGAGTTCCCAACCCGCTCCAACAGGTGAACAACTGCATAATAACATGTCATCAGGGGAAGATAAAGAGGAGCCTTCGCTCAACACGTCCTATAGAGGAGGAGCGGCAGGGTGGGTCGGAGGGAGCGTCGGGAGACCCAACCTACAGGAGGAATCAACAGCGGCTTAGAAGGGCCAAACCCATTCTCCACTTCTTGAGCACTGCGGCAGGCCGGCCTAATGTGCACCAACAGGCTTTCCCTCACCATTACTACTATGATGGGAGAGGAGAGGTGAGGAGAGGAGAGAGAGGAGACCAGAGGAGGGAGGAGACAAGAGGGGAGAGAGGAGACGAGAACGAGAGGAGACGAGACGAGAGGAGAGGAGAGGAGACGAGACGAGAGGAGGGAGGTGACAAGAGGGGAGAGGGGAGAGGAGAGGAAGCTGGGGAGAGAGAGGAGATTAGAGGAGAGGAGAGAGGAGACGGCAGGAGGAGGAGGAAGAGTGGAGAGAAGAAGAGAGGGAGAAGGAGAAGGGGGAGAGGAGGGGGAGGAGAGGAGGGGAAGGGGAGAGGAGTATATGGAGTTTATTATATATGAACCATGCATTAATCCTGAAGCCCTCTTGCAAACAACCACAGAGACACACACATATAAAGAGAGAAAGGGACACGCACGCACACATGCACAAGCAGCACACACCCACTCATCCCCATCATCAATACACTGTACACAGCCCTCTAACTCACAGAGGGACGTTTTCTAATTACCTCACTGGGATGACAGGCACAGCTGAGGGCAGAGGTGGTCGCTTTGTGTGTGTGTGCGCATGTGTGCGCATGTGTGTGTGTGTGTGTGTGTGTGTGTGTGTGTGTGTGTGTGTGTGTGTGTGTGTGTGTGTGTGTGTGTGTGTGTGTGTGTGTGTGTGCAATTGTGTGTGTCTGTGCCTGTGAGTGCCAGTGTGTGTGTGTCTATCTGTGCGTGCCAGAGATGCCGGTGTGTGTGCAAGGGCGTGTGTGTGTCTGTGTTTCTGTGCCTGTGTGTGTTTGTGTGTGTGTGCATGGGTTTGTGTGTGTGTGTGTGTGTGTATCTGTGCCTTTGTGTGTGCGTGTGTTTGTGTTTGTTTGTGTGTGTGTGTGTGTGTGTGTGTGTGTGTGTGTGTGTGTGTGTGTGTGTGTGTGTGTGTGTGTGTGTGTGTGTGTGTGTGTCTCTGCCTTTGTGTGTGTGCATGTGTGTTTGTGTGCAAGCCTGTTACCTATTTTTAGACAGTCATGCACGGGCTGTGACAGAGGGACCCGGCTTACTCAGCCAGCATCCCCTGCAGAGAGAGCCTCGCTCGAGTCCCTCTGAAGGTCAGAGGTCAACTCCCCTGACCTTGGCTCAGGCGGCCTCAGGATCTGGATAATGGCACATATGTGATGCCAATAAAGGACAAAATGTAGGACATCGGAATACCGCAGTGCTGCACACTGTTCCCCTCGGGCTCAGGAGACCCAGCGACACAAGCTATCAACCTTAGACACAGGGCGCTGTCTCCGGTCACCTGTTGAAATGACCTCTATCAGGATGTGTGTGGACTCCCGCACCCAATCAGACCACAGACCGCTCTAATCACTCCTCCAGACTCAGCACCCGCCATGATACTCCTCATCAAGACAGATGTTTCTCACAGCTGCATGTTCTATTGCTGTTTTGTTTTTTTTGCTTTCTTGTTGCCAAACCAGAACAACAGAAACAGAGAGGGGGAGAAGATCTTGCAAGACTTTTTATAGACCTAGAATCAAAGTCTTGTCATTTTATGATGACATTACAAGACAGGTACCTGTCAATTATGATGCTTGATTGACAGGACCTTATTCTCTAAGGAAAGGTTAAAGGGGACATATTATACCACCAGGTGGGAGTGTGATTAGCCTTACAAGCCGTTTCGAAAATCTGCCCCACATGACATCACTAGTGGGCGTGTCCACCTAGATCTGTGCTGGATGATTACTTCTTGCAGCTGGGTAGGCTGGTAGACTGATCTATCCAGCACAGATCTAGGTGGACACACCCACTAGTGATGTCATATGGGGCAGATTTTCAAAACGGCTTGTAAGGCCAATCACACTCACACCTGGTGGTATAATATGTCCCCTTTAACTTGAGTATCATCTGCTGATTCGGTGGCACGAACACACTCTGATCGCAGACAGGACAAATAAAGGTGGTTCTCACTGTACAGACCTCTCCTGTCTGTTTCAAAGGCAAGTAAGAAAGTTGGAGAGTAAAATGATCAAACAAATATTTCAAGTTCTCCCCTTGGTCCTTCCTTTGAATCAAGTCAACTGATGTATCAAACAACTCAAGCTTTAGTCATGAGAATAAAAACAACCAATTATGTTATAAAATCCAACAGAGACTGAAAGACACAGACAGAGTCAGAGAGAGGGTGAGAGAGAGTAAATAAAACTATATTTAGAGAATGGTCAAGGTGATGCCAAGAGAATGTAATAAATACATTGATATAAGGTGTCTTGTAAAACAAAAATATGATGAATTTAACTACAAAGAAAGTAGAAAATGGTCATGGATACTGTTATGTTGATGATGTTTGTGTCCATCAAGCAGCCACAGAGAAGTGAGAAACAGAAACTGTTACCAAACAAATTGAAAAGCAAGGATAAGTGAAGCCAGATGGTTGGTGTGACCAGGGAAATGATCACCTTCAAGTTCAAACACACACACACACACACACACACACACACACACACACACACACACACACACACACACACACACACACACACACACATACACACACACACACACACACAAACACACAAACACACAAGCTCACAAGTACTCACACACAAACAGACAAACAAACAAACTTAGACACAACCACGCACAAACACACACAAAGACACACACACACACAAACACATGCACAAACTCACATAGACAACATAGACAAACACACTCACAAACACACATAAAAACACTCACTCACACGCACGTGCACACAGACACAACCATAGACAGACACACAAATATAAACGTGCACACACACACTCACACAAGTTTGCACATCCTCACACACAGACACACACAAACACACACTAAAAAAATATTTAGAGGTGAAGCAATCCAAGCAGTACTACACTGTCAATCCCAATGACTACTAATCCCCTGAAGAACATGGGGGTTTACTTTGGAACTAAAGTCTCTACTCTACTGTGTGTGTGTGTGTGTGTGTGTGTGTGTGTGTGTGTGTGTGTGTGTGTGTGTGTGTGTGTGTGTGTGTGTGTGTGTGTGTGTGTGTGTGTGTGTGTGTGTGTGTGTGTGTGTGTGTGTGTGTGTGTTTGTGTGTCAGGTAAGGGGTAAATATTATTCTAGGTCAGCCTCATCACAGTGTGTGGCTGTTATGTCTCTCTGGTCCAGTGGAACTCTAAGTAACTCTTACTACCAGATAGAGCCGTCTATGCTCCATCTAAATACAGCATCTGCTCAGCTTGCATCTTGTCTCTGCGCTTCAGACAAACCACCATAAGGCAGAGGCTATGAATATTTAATTTGCATATTTGCATGATTATATTGAAAACGATTATCTTTACAACAATGGACTACAGGGTACTTGAGCTCACGTGGTTGTCACTTGCGGTGCAAAAAACTCAGCGTCGATTGAACGGTGCATAAATAAACGAGCCTGATGTCATGATGCCTAATAAACCCTGTGGTGACCATGTGGGTCGGTAGGCCTATCTGTGGTCGCTCCATGCTGCGTAAAACTAAAAACTAGATTAAAAACGCATCGGCATGGCAGGGGAGCTTGGGAAAGTGCGATGGCAGCTTACATTAATCCCCCGTGTGTTGTTCTGGCAGACTTAAATCAAACAGACCTAATAGGCCTATTAATAATTCCAACCTTATTCCCCCCCCCGCTGTAACGCACTCTCTGTGAAGGCTTTCCTAACCAGAAGAGAGAGAGAAAAAAAACAAGGAAAAAAAAAAAGAGAAACCTTTCTAAGAGAAACAACATCCTGACTTGGAGGTAAGACTCACATCTCGGAATTTGCCCCAGTAGCCGTCCGTCTCGGATAGGCTGCTGAGCCACCGGTCGCTGCCCGGGGGACCGCTGCTGACCGCGGACAGCACCGTCCCCCCGCCGAGCAGGAGGGTCGCGAGAGGCAGCAGCAGGAGCATCGTGTTCTGGAAGAGAAGAGTGAAGGATTCAGCGCTGGTCTTTTACATTGCACCCGAGGGATGATGATGATGATGATGATGATGATGATGATGATGATGATGATGATGATGATGATGATTATGAGGATGATGATGATGTAGAAGTCCAAGGAACATTTTGCCACATGTCATTTGACTGCTACAATTATAGGCGCTTAATTAGTTCCAGGCTCCCCAGCACGCAATACCATCACAGGGTGGTTCTACACACAGTGGGGGTTTTAAGGTGGACATCCTTCATCGGAACATAACTCCTTCCTTTAGTTATTTAAAAACAGGCTCAGACGCAGGCAGGACACCGGAGGGGAATAACAGCCTTCTGCGTGCCTCACACGCAGAACGGCGGAGCCGAAACTCTCCCTTAAATCCTCGGTGAACCCCAGCCAGGTTCTCCTCCACTTCGCTCTTGTTTGAGGGGAAACAGGCTTCTAAATGGGTCTGGAACGGGTTCCCTTTCTTCCGTTAAGAATAAACAAAACTGCAAATTATCTCCTACCTGTATTAGTTCGTGTCCTCTCCCGGTATAAGAGATTATCCAACTAGTGCCCAGCTCCGGGGAAAGCAAGTCCACCGTCCGCAACGTTCGAGACTGGAACGTTTGAACGAAGAAAAGCGTACGCAGCGCGTGGCGGACAGAACGACTACCAGCTCCTCCCCCTCTGTCACACTCCGTTTAAACCCCGCCCTCTCTCTCTGGCTCTCTGGCTCTCTGGCTCTCTCGCTGGCTCTCTCTCTCTGGCTCTCTGGCTCTCTCTCTCTGGCTCTCTGGCTCTCTGTCTCTGGCTCTCTTGCTCTATCTCCTGCTCTCTCTCTCTCTCTCTCTCTCTCTCTCTCTCTCTCTCTCTCTCTCTCTCTCTCTCTCTCTCTCTCTCTCTCTCTCTCTCTCTCTCTCTCTCTCTCTCTCTCTCTCCCATCACATTTTCCTTCGCCGATTTTCCAGTCATTCAGACGGAGGCTATCCAACAACGACATGATGTTGGATAACACTTGGTTTGAATGAATAAACAGCTAAAGGACGGTTGCTTGTTAGTCTTTCGGATCAGGCCAGTGACGCTAGACGGGCCGAGCAGGGCTCCCTGGTCGCTGTCCGTGGTGCTGAAACGAAACCTACTGGTTCGTTTCCACAGCAATATGCAACCAGTTTAACAAGCGACACTATCATACACGTACAGGGGCCCTCATTTAAGAGCCTTGCCAGGCATGGGGAGCCATGAATCTCTTTCCCAGGGTATATTTTCTGCTGGGTCACTGCTGTCCTTTTCCGGGGGCTATAGGTCACCCCCAACTTATCTCTGCCTCCTCGATGAAGAGCCTCTAAAAACATCCGTTATAGGCCCCTTTTTCGAAATGAGATACGTTCCGCAAAACACATTAAAAAAATGCCCAGCACGCACGCGGTGGCACGGGGCAGCGAGTCCCGAGGAGTCAGCAGATATCATCACTCCCCCGGCGTGACGAAGCCCACCTCTCTTTCACGGCCCACCGCACCACCACAGCGGCCGGGCTGCGGAGGCTCCCTCATGCGAGAGACAGCCAGACAGAGGAGGGCCAGCCGCTGCTGCCCCGGGTTTAAAGCTGCTTAGGTGAGATTCCAGAGGTGAGGGCGAGAGAGAGAGAGAGAGAGAGAGAGAGAGAGAGAGAGAGAGAGAGAGAGAGAGAGAGAGAGAGAGAGAGAGAGAGAGAGAGAGAGAGAGAGAGAGAGAGAGCAGGAACTAAAGAGGGCAGGATTTCGAAACTTAAAAACCAAAAAGAAAAATCTATTGTTTCCTCCTTCCTTCCCTGCGTACGTTTCTACCAATCAGGGACGAGATGCCGTAATTGGTCAGAAATGAGCAGGGAGCGGTCTGCGACATGAATAGGATCATAAAGAGGATGCAAATTGGCTGGATTGCTAGGGCATTCATGACAAAATACACCCACCTGCTCCATCATCTCTTTAATGCTTGGTTTAGAGGTTACTTTTTATTTTTATTTCAGACTATTTCAGTCTTTTTATTGTAGAACAAACCCAACTAAATTAAAATAGACACAAATACGCCTAAGGAGTCAGGCAAAAAATGAGGGAACTCAATAAAATAGAATTGCGCAGGCACTGTCACCAACATGCAAATTAATTAAAATGTCCAAATCGAGTGACTCTGTCAATGATGCTGTTCCTATTAACAGCTTGCAGGTAACAGCAGCCTAAGGCCTCCCTGTGAATACCCTTCGCTTAATCACCAATTGGCATCTATTATTTCATCCGACGAAGGCGACCGAGAGAAAGCACACATGCGGCTTTAACCGTTTGCCGTTAGGGACGTCTGATGAATTTAATTTGACTTTTAGATATGCATTCAGGTGAGACCCAACACAATTAGAATGAGTTTCACGTTGCTCCGACTGCCAGAAACCAATTTGTAACTGCGGTTCCTGGTCTGCCTTCCCTTGAGGACTCACTCTAGACCGTTCCGTTGCCCCAACCCTCAGGTCACCCTCTGAGGTGGCACATCATTTCTCTGTGACAGTGACAAACTGTTCCGGACGCAAGGGTCAAACAAAGAGTCGATGAGTGTGACTTCCATTTAATCAGTTAAACACTCTCAGGGAGCTAGCTAATAAGCTAGCTATTAGCGGGCTAATGGTGTAAAAATTAGTCACGCGCCAGCGTTAGCAGTGGCTCTTTAAACGTCTCGGATCAGGCCATTTTTTTTTCTTCTGAATGGATCATTTGAGTAGGTTCTAAATTTCTTGTCGCAACAAAGATGTTGCTGCAGCGAGTTAGCTGTATTAAACCCCTCTCCTTGCCATTGACTCTATTCTAAGTCCCAAGAGGTAAACAAAAATGTAATGGGTAGAATAACAATAATATGTGATAATGTTTTAGTGTTTGATTACTTCACTTGCGTGTTTACTTTGTGATTACTTCACATATAGGAAATTGAAACCCTCTGTGACTTAGCCTGCAGACTGTAGAAATTATAGTCTGGTGCAGACTGGACGTACGTCTGATGCAGACTCTAGAGATTAGACTCTGGTGCAGACTGGAGGCACGTCTGATGCAGACTGCAGAGATTACAGTCTGCTGCAGACAGCCACCATTTAGGTGTAATATCCCTCCTCAGTCTCTGCCTCTTTTCATGTCTCTGACTGTTCAAAGCGCAGAGATAAGTGCATCCTGCACACTGTCCCTCTCTGTCTTTTTCTAAAGCTAGTCGTGTTTCTTTTTTTTTCCATTTTAGTTTGAAAAAGGTCAAAATTGACTACTGGCGCTCTTTGTTCTCGTGAAAGACTTGCATTTATTGTCGAGCACACGCAGGAGGGATAAGAATTTGAAGAAATGTGTAAAAGAAGAATAGGAGGTCCTTGTGTGTGTGTTGTGTTTCTGTGTGTGTGTGTGTGATCAGATACTCACACACACATTGCGAGTGGGGGGGGGGGGGGGTGATTGAGTGAGTGAGTGAGTGAGTGAGTGAGTGAGTGAGTGAGTGAGTGAGTGAGTGAGTGAGTGAGTGAGTGAGTGAGTGAGTGAGTGTGTGAGTGAGTGTGTGTGTCTGATATTCGTGATGGGATAGTCACACACACACGCACACAGCGAGGAGGGTGAGTGTGTGTGTGTGTGTGTGTGCGTGTGTGTGTGTGTGTGTGTGTGTGTGTGTGTGTGTGTGTGTGTGTGTGTGTGTGTGTGTGTGTGTGTGTGTGTGTGTGTGTGTGTGTGTGTGTGTGTGTGTGTGTGTATGTGTGTCTGGAATGTGAGAACAGGACTGGTTCTGTGAGATTTGTTATATAGCTCCTGAGCTCAGAAGCTGACCCCCACTGGGTCAGCTAACACTTCAGCCTTATTTATTCTATCATCACTACCTAATTATTAAGAACCCCCCCAATCTAAAAATAAAATGTCTGGTCTCATTCCACAGAGAGAGACCCATGAGAGGAATTAACCAAGGAGTTAATTTGAGGACAGGAAGGAAAAAAGTATGTATCTCACTTAGCTGGATATTGGTTCTTCGGACTAAGGTAAAATGGTCTCTAAAAGATGACTATGGTAAAATGGTCTCTATTCCCATCATATTTATTTATTAATGTGGGCAAGGCCCAAACATGGATATACTCGGGTGCTCTTTGTCATTTCTGGAAAAGGGAGACTGCTTTGATTGGATAATTCGCTCAGGCTAGAGATTCAAGGGGGTGTGGGTGAAAAGTCACCTTCCCTAATGCACCTGCAGCATTCAGTGGGACAAAGACGGCTCAATAAAAGAGCAGAGAGAGGAGGACATTTTGGTGACTTCCAACAGGGAGTCCACTTCCTGAAGTGGCTTACTTCCTCAAGAGCCAAATGAATCACCATCACTAGTGTGATCTTTCTTTTTTCCATTCATACAACAGTTCTACAAGCGCCATTTATGAGTCGAAATTACTAAGAGATAACAGAATAACATTGATTTATTTATCTTAATCATCTATTTGGCTCCATACACAGAAATAGTTCTGGCTCTGGACTGGGACTGGACTGCAACAGAGTGCCAAGCAACACTAGCCTGTTTCTCTCTGGAGGTCTACCCGTTACCGCAGGGAAGCTGATTAGTATCATGTACATGTATCTGTATGTCTATGCATTGTGAAACCAGCAAAATAAGAATCTGTTGCCAGTCGCTTTGGTGGCACGTGTGAATCCGATTAGTGAACTGCTCATTATCGTTAACATATGCTCATTAGCGGTTATTAAAACCCCCTGTAACGCGGAGTGATGCATGGTTGTTAAAAGTCCCATCGCTGTCATACTCTATCCCAGCACTCATGGAATGCCTCTTTTCCAAACAAATGACTTGGTCGAGACGAACCAAGACAAAGCCGAAACAACAGAGGTAACGTCTGAATGAATTTACTTGATCTGAATGGGGCTCAAGTGTTGTTTTATGAAATGCGGTTTCCTGCAAAGGATGCAATGAAACGGGGGAGGGGGTCTCCCCCAGACTCCATCACTCTTTGTCTGTTGGGGTTCAGGTTCTATGTATTCACAACCTTCCTCGATCAATTGGCACAATGAGGACAATGACAAACTAAAATGGTTAAAATGGTCTCTTTCAATAACACACAGTCTCAAAGAGACATCACATACTCGGCAGAGATGCACGTGAGCATCCACAGCCACCAACACACACAATAATGTTGTGCAAACTGACAAGAGGAAATGTGTGTGCGTGTGCTTGTGCATGCGTGGGTGGGTGTATATCTATATAAATATTAGTTTATAATTTATAAAGTTTATAATATTAGTTAAACATCAATCGATGTTTCCATCCTTGAGCAACAACGATTTTCCCCTGTACAAAAAGATTGCGAATGAACAGAAAGAAGAAACTCACCTTGTATAGTAGACCATCCCGAACAGATTAGTTCCCCTCTCGACCACACGGTCAAGTGAAGAGGATTTGGTCGACCAACCCAAACGGAGCGGTGACTCATCCGTGACTCGTACTAATCAGATAATATTTGAACAAGAAGAAACATGGACAACGCTTCACTAACCATGAGCAGGAAAACATGGTTCCCCCCGGATGCCTTGTCCTTCACCTGCCACCCAACCGGGGGGCCTCATGAGGAGACCCCCTGGGGAGCCCTCTCTGCTGTTCAGTCAGTCCTCCTACATCGCCTTCCCTAACTTATTCACCGTCCCTTTTTCTGGGGAAGGTGAGCCCAGTGATTCTCTCCTGGGTCTCGTTTTCGCCGCCGACGTCCGGATCTGCATCTCCATCAGGGTGACGGATTTAACCGATGAGTATCCCGTTGCCGAGACAACGGCCCTCCCACTCAACCTTTTCCCCGCTTCACTCAATCTCTTTCAACTTTCAATTATCTACCCCCCCCCCTTTTCAGCCCCCCCCCCCCCCCCCCCCCCCCCCCCCCCATCACCGCCCCGCTGTCACGGCTTGCTCACACTCACACCATCAATCCTGTTCTCCTCTCCCTCCTTCCTTCTTTAACCTTTCTTTTATGAATCCTCCCCCTGCCCCCCCTCCCCCCCCTCCCCCACTCCCACCCCCTCCATCTCGCGTCCGTATTTTCCAGGTCCGGCTCCATTAGTCCAGCTGCTGTTATTCTTGGCAGCTTCAGCACCCCTCGTATCCCCATCGATCAGCCCTCTCCCCGGCCCCTGCCAGCTCTGCTCTTTGTTGGCCCTTCACTCAGGTCCACGTCCGGCGTGCTTAGAGCGGACCGGCCCTCCACGCGGAAGGACAGGCCGACAGGAAGGCCGGCGGGAGGTCTCTGGGTCTCGCTGAGGAGCGGTGGAGGAGGGGGTGCCTGAGACTGCCACTCTGCCTGTGAACGAGAGGGGCCTTGGTCTGCATGGCACCGCGGGAGCACCGGTGTTTCAGAACTGTACAGAGGGGAAATGTACTGGTGTTAAGATAGGATGGGGTTGGATGGGGTGGGGGGGTGGGTTGAGAATGATAACGCACCTTCAAGGAAACTGACCTTTGATCTAATCTCGTTCAAATAGACACACACACAGACACACACACATACACAAACAATTGCACAATGTAACACATTTAATAGGCTGTGCCTGTGTGTGTGTGTGTGCGTGTGTGTGTGTGCGTGTGTGTGTGTGTGTGTGTGTGTGTGTGTGTGTGTGTGTGTGTGTGTGTGTGTGTGTGTGTGTGTGTGTGTGTGTGTGTGTGTGAGTGTGTCTCTATGAACGAGATTGGATCAAATGTCAGTTTCCTTGAAGTTGCGTCATCATTTTCAACCCACCCCTCCACCCCAGAGTGAGTGAGTGAGTGAGTGAGTGAGTGAGTGAGCGAGCGAGTGAGCGAGTGAGCGAGCGAGTGAGCGAGCGAGTGAGCGAGTGAGCGAGTGAGTGAGCGAGTGAGTGAGTGAGTGAGTGTGTGTGTTTGGGTGTGTCTGTGGTGGCTTTCTATTGATCAGCATCACTGCTAGAGCACATGAGATGAGAACAGCGAGATTACACAGTGGTCACACTGAGGAGCATGGGAAAGGACGAGCATGAAAGAAAGGTTATGAAGAGAGAGGGAGAGACTGTGAGATTGAAAATGGGATGAAGATAGATGAACGGTCAGCAACATATGGATGAACGGCGAAGTGGCAACTTGCTCGCCAACATCCTGTATGTGGCTGGGGCGTCTCAGGTGAGAGAAACACCAAGCAAGCTCTCACTGTGTGTGTGTGTGTGTGTGTGTGTGTGTGTGTGTGTGTGTGTGTGTGTGTGTGTGTGTGTGTGTGTGTGTGTGTGTGTGTGTGTGTGTGTGTGTGTGTGTGTGTGTGTGTGTGTGTGTGTGTGTGTGTTTGTGTGTGTGCGAGCGTATGTGAAGAACAGCATGAGATATAAAGTGTGATACCAAAGTTTGCTCTCGCATTCTGTTGGAAGCATTCGAACGCTTCAAACGGGTATAAAAAAAAAACACAAAACACAATCACCACAATTTGGTTTTATTGGCATGAGGCTGTGCTGTGCTGAGAAAGAGGCCTCTTTCCATTGCACCACTGTCATTGTACTGTGCATGATAATAGTGGTAGTGGAATAAGAAACGGAAATTGTCACGATGCTGTCGGGGAATAGTGTCAATTTAGCCCACAGCGTGCAAGGTGATTTGGAGGGATTGCAGCTAAATTTATAAAATGGTATTTTAATAGCCATTTTGGTGAATTTGTGTGAGTCTCTGTGTGTGCTTGTGTGTGTGTTTGGTTGTTATTGGTTTTCACTTGCTAAACAGACTTTGCAAGTTTCCAAATCTTTCCACATTAGTGCAAATACATTCACAGCCGCCTTTTCCGTCTAACTGCATCTCTAATGGCGATGTAACCTCTTCTTAGGAGCCCAATCTAAACTGTGAGGACATTTTAAACGAACCATTGTCTCCTTGTAGATTATCAGGGCGTATGTGTGTGTGTGTGTGTGTGTGTGTGTGTGTGTGTGTGTGTGTGTGTGTGTGTGTGTGTGTGTGTGTGTGTGTGTGTGTGTGTGTGTGTGTGTGTCTGCCTGTGTGTGTGTGTGTATGTGTGTGTGTGTGTGTGTGTGTGTGTGTGTGTGCGTGTTTGTTTGTGTGTGTGTGTGTGTGTGTGTGTGTGTGTGTGTGTGTGTGTGTAAGCGTGTGTGTGCGCGCTTGTGTGTCTGTATATGAGGGGCCGCCTGGGACAGAATTCATACTTTGTCTTACACACACTATTATAATCTTGCATATACACCAGTATACTCATACACACACACTATTATACTTGTGTACTAGTGTATAGTTGTGTATGTGAGAGAGTATAGTAGTGTATGTCAGAGAGTATAGTAGTGTGTGTGAGAGAGAATAGTAGTGTGTGTGAGAGAGTATAGTAGTCTGTATGAGAGAGTTTGACTGAAACGGAAGTGAGTTTGATTCCTCAGTTCCTGATTTGCTGACAGAAGAGGCGGTAGCTTCTGGCGCTCAAAATACTGCGCTGGCATTTCCCTCTTGAATCTCCAGCGACCATCCATGGCTGGTCTCTACGTGTTGTGGAAGTACCAGAGACGTCAGGAAAAACAACACAGTCGTTTAGGATTCATAATATCACCCGTTCTATAAAATATTCTAATCTAGAAACCTCTGGGAGCTCCGGCGTGAGTCCAGGGGCTCTATATCCAAATAATATAAGATGATATAATATATAGATACCTTTATAATATACTATTGTAGTGTCACGGCGTTTGGGAGATGGGGGTGGCCTTAGTGGGGGAGCTCTCCTAGGGATTCGGCTTCGCAGGATTTGTTGTGCTTACCGGCGTAGTCGTGGTCACCGGTCTTGTGTGTGTTCCAACGGTTTATTATGAGGGGCCGCCTGGGACAGAATTCATACTTGGTCTTACACACACTATTATAATCTTGCATATACACCACTATACTCATACACACACACTATTAAACTCCTTTTACATGTAAGTATGAGAGTGTATAGTCGTGTATGTGAGAGAGTATAGTAGTGTATGTAAGAGGGTATAGTAGTATGTGTAAGAGAGTATAGTAGTGTATGTAAGAGAGTATAGTAGTGTATGTAAGAGAGTATAGTAGTGTATGTAAGAGAGTGTAGTAGTGTATGTAAGAGAGTATAGTAGTATGTGTAAGAGAGTATAGTAGTGTATGTAAGAGAGTATAGTAGTATGTGTAAGAGAGTATAGTAGTGTATGTAAGAGAGTATAGTAGCATGTGTAAGAGAGTTTGAATGAAACGGAAGTGAGTTTGAATGAAACGGAAGTGAGTTTGAATGAAACGGAAGGGTTTCCTCATTACCATTTACCTCCACAAACAAAAAGTGACCGTGGAAAATAAAGTAAATAAGAAGAAATACCACTGACATCTTTTTGCCACGGTTGTTTCTGCTGCTTGATTTAATTGTTCCTTTTAACCGTACGTCCACACCAGGAGCGACCAGACGCTTTGGTCGCTCACAAAGTTTCGCTGCGAATATTTCTGTTCTCTTTGGTCGCTCAAGTCGCTCATGACATACAATTCAATTATGCAGACGCATTTAAAGGAGCCGTATGCTTTTAGTACAGACAGCCATATCAAAGAGTGAACTCCCATACACTTTGGCCATATTGTCGAGACGGTTTAGCTTGTTGGATAAAGTGCTTCGACAACAAGTAGGACAGTGATTCCCCCCAATATAAAAACACTCCTAAAATGTAGGCTAATTACAACCGAGAACAAAAACCCCTGCGTGCTGTAGTAGGCTAGTTAAAATATGTTTCACTGATCTGCATCAGCAAATCATGATCTGCACTCATTCGTCGCACTCAAAACAAATAGACATTGGCGCACATGGCTAATTTGCATATGTGCACGGGACTGGTTGGCTCCGCAAGGCAAATAACGGAACATATCTATCTATCTAGGCCTATCTGTCTATCTATCTATCTATCAACGCGTGTCTAGTTTTAATTTGATGTATTGTGTGTGTGTCCAGTCAGACTTGTTCTGTGTGGTCTTGTAGGCTACTGTCCTGTGTGGGCCGAACCACCTAAATGGATTCCTGACGATTTGTGTAGTTTGGTATTAATAAAGACTTGACTAGGCTATCTATCTATCTATCTAGACTATTTAATTAACAATTATTCACCTCAGGCTCCGTGAATAGTGGGGAATAGAGGGATAAACGACAAGAGATATATCCCTTGTCATTTATCCCTCGTCTTGTCGATTAGTTTGTTTGTGTGACGATTTCAAAAACTTTTTGGGTTTTGTTTAAAGCATGCGCGATTAGTTGGTTAGATTGGTGGCATGTAGAGCAAATGAAAATGATTCCCGCTTAAATACGAACATTCTAGATGTATAAATACTCCCGCTTATCATCACTTGGTATCCAAACCACTATGGCGTTTCGATCTCTGAACTGAAAAAGGGTTGGGTCGTACAACAACTCGCTTCTGGTGTGGACGTACTGTACGCCTTGAGTTGGTGGTGCTAGCTTTACTTTCAAAGCAGCAAGCCCACTAGATAATATAGGCGGCGGGCGCAGAGCAACATAGGGACCAATGTGGGCCAGTGCCACTATGATTGACAGGCGGCCCACCCCATCAGGAACCGAGGAATGAAACTCACTTCCGTTTCATTCAAACTCACGTCCGTTTCATTCAAACTCACTTCCGTTTCATTCAAACTCACTTCCGTTTCATTCAAACTCACTTCCGTTTCATTCAAACTATTAAACTCCTTTTACATGTAAGTATGAGAGTGTATAGTCGTGTATGTGAGAGAGTATAGTAGTGTATGTGAGAGAGAATAGTAGTGTATGTGAGAGAGAATAGTAGTGTATGTGAGGGAGTATATAAGTGTATGTGAGAGAGTATAATAGTGTATGTGAGGGAGTATATAAGTGTATGTGAGAGAGTATAATAGTGTATGTGAGAGAGTATAATAGTGTATGTGAGAGAGTATAATAGTGTATGTGAGAGAGTATAATAGTGTATGTGAGAGAGTATAATAGTGTGTGCAAGACCAAGTATGAATTCTGTCCCAGGCGGCCCCTCATAGTTTATTAGTGGTGGTATCTAATAAATCGGTGTCTAAGCAATACTTCATTCACTGCCTCTTCCGGGGTCATTACTAATGAACCACGACATGGAGGAGAAAGGGCATTGTGGTCGTTTGCGGACTCCGGGAAATCATCCGGCAGGGGCCGGGAGCATAAACATATACTCTCTCACACACACTACTATATTTTCATGCATAAACAACTATACTCTCTCACATGCACACCTATACTCTCTCACATACACTACTATACCCTCTCCCATACGCTACTATACACTCTAATACATACATGTAAAAGGAGTATAATAGTGAAGTAGTATGGATTCTGTCCCAGGCGGCCCCTCATATCTGTAACGTCTTCTTCAGAGCCAAATCTGAACTGTAAGGACATTTTAAGATCACCATTGTTTCCTTGCTCTACTACTGGGGCATATGTGTGAGTGTGTGTGTGTAAGTGTGTATGTGCATTTGTGTATGTGTATGTGTGTGTGTGTGTGTGTGTATGTGTGTGTGTGTGTGTGTGCATGTATGCGTGTGTGTGTGTGTGTGTGTGTGTGTGTGTGTGTGTGTGTGTGTGTGCGTGTGTGTGTGTGTGTGTGTGTGTGTGTGTGTGTGTGTGTGTGTGTGTGTGTGTGTGTGTGTGTGTGTGTGTGTGCATGTATGCGTGTGTGTGTGCGTGTGTGTTTGTATGTGTGTGTATGCGTGTTGGTATGCGTTACCATTGCTTTCTCACTTGACTATCGGGGCTGCGAGTTCGTTTTTCAAACACAAAAGCCCCATGACGGCTCCCCGTTCAGAAGCTCAACCTGCACATTCCTGCAGCTCTATTTATTCAGCAGGAGCGGGTCCATTAATCCCGCGGTGTGGTTCCTGACAGCCCGTAGCGGCAGAGCACAAGCTGCCCCACCATGCGTCCAGGTTCCCATGCGCCGCTGACTGTGTGAAGATAGCTTCCAGCGCATCCCATAGGTCCAGGCAGGACCTCGGACCGCTGACCCCAGAGTGCTGAGCTAGAGGGGGGCC
>NC_044057.1:15662685-15700185 GCF_902167405.1 Gadus morhua
ATGTCATTACCAAGGAGCGGCAGGCGGAGGAGAGCGCTAGCAGGGGGCGCAAGAGCAGCTCAGCACGGGTTAAACAACACGGAGAAGGCTGTTAGTGTTGACGCGATGCAGGCTGTTACTGTATCGCCGCCTATGGCTGATTACCGTTTATTGTTCGGCTATTTATTGCATTGAGGTCGCTGCTCATGCCTGCAGGTTTGAGTGGCCTTTTGAGAGAGGGCTGTGGGTCTGTAAGTGCAGCAAAGTGATAGCGGCCCTGTAGGGAGCAGGGTAGAGCCTGCACAGCGTGGCGGGAACATTATCTATCAATGAAGATATGATACACCTACCAACAGCTCTGTTTCTCCAGGGGGTTTGTCTGGCCATGAGAGCATGGTGAACATCCGTTTCTCTCTGCAGATCAGCTTTGTCCCTAGGCGTTGAAAGCCTCTCTCAGAAATGACAAAATGATAGGACCAATGAGTGCGAAGGGGGGGGGGGGGGGGGGGGGGAGGCAGATTGAGGCCACGATGAAGCAAGGAGCACAATTCTAGAAAACAAAGGTGGCACCCGGGGAAAGTGCAGAACTCAATCAAGCAATCAAACGGTTTTGCCCGGTGTGGACCCAATAATGACAAAAAAAACGACATTTTCACAGGAGGCTTTTGTCAGAGATGTTGTTGCTTTGCTTCCAACCAGATTGGGCGAGAGTGAACAGAGCAACAGCGTCACTTAGTTATCTAACCAATTGTCTGGAGCTTTTTGAACAACATAAGGCTGCAACAATATGTGGAAATCAATTGCCAAGGCCAGCCTGATTCAGTATGAAATGCAGAGTGTAATATCTGGATGGTCTCGTGAGGCCACAGCACTACAAAGGCCCAAATAAACAATGCTATGTTTATTTATTTGTTGCTTATGTATATGTATGTTTCTTTGTGCGGTTTTGTGTTGGTGTTTGTGTGTGTGTAGTGAAGTGGGGAGAAGGTTAAAGTACAGGCAATCTTCTCTCAGACAAAAGTTCGGCAAAGCTGCCCTTGAGGAGAGGGCAGGATGGCTCCATGACTCAGCTGGTCAGACAAACTGGGATGCGGCCAGACCAGTAAAATCCACGCTTTCATGGCTTTTATTCCCTCACCCATAGAGGGCTTTGATGGCCCAGTGTGTCTGCTGAGCCACTGCAAGGTCAATGAGAGATAGAGGGTCCTAAAAGGTGGATATATGGGGTGGCATTAAACCAGTCAACAATGACACATAAAATAACAGCGTATGCGCACACATTGACACACAACACAGGTTGGTGCACGTCTGTGTTACCTTGGAAGGAAATAACAGCACAACTGAGGGTTGTAGAAAAAAACTTGTGTAATTGCGTTCGAATGGGTTTGGTGTATGTGTGTGTGTGTTCGTGTGGGGGGGGGGGGGGGGGTGGGGGGGGGGGTGTGTTTGATTGTGTAGGTGATGTTGTGTGTGTATAATAATTGAAAGAAGATACTGCTTACTGTTCTCCACCAAAGGCTCTTCGGCTGCTGAATAATGGCATTTTAATCATGCTGTTTCTCTTTAAAAAAAAGACTCAAAGAAACAAAGAAAGGTAGAGAGAGAGAGAGAGAGAGAGAGAGAGAGAGAGAGAGAGAGAGAGAGAGAGAGAGAGAGAGAGAGAGAGAGAGAGAGAGATAGATAGGAAATAAAGAGAGAAAGAGCAAAAACGAGAGAACCAAAGAGAGAGAGAAAGACGCAGGGAGAGGGAGAGAGAGAGAGAGAGAGAGAGAGAGAAAGAGAGATAGAGTGAAAATTAGAGACCGAAAGAGATAGAAAGAGGACGAGAGAGAGAGTGAAAAAAATGAGAGAACCAAAGAGAGAGAGAAAGACGCAGGGAGAGGGAGAGAGAGAGAGAGAGAGAGAGAGAGAGAGAAAGAGAGATAGAGTGAAAATTAGAGACCGAAAGAGATAGAAAGAGGACGAGAGAGAGTGAAAATGAGACTGAGACAGAGCGATATATACAGAGACTGAGAGAGATAATCAGAGACAGAGCTAGAGACATAGACAGAGAGACATAGACTGAGAGACAAAGGGCCCTATCTTGCATCCGGCGCAATTGACTTCATCACTGGCGCATATGTCGTTGCTACTTTGCAACTGGCGCAGAGCGTTCTTTTCCCTCCTGCGCCACGCGTCTGTAAATTAGGGAATGATCTTGAGCCCCAAGGGGCGGCTCGGCGAAAGGAGGAGGCGTGTTCTGGCGCAAACGTTCCCTGGTGCTATCTTGCAGTTTCAGAAACCACTTGCGCCACAAACCAGGAAATACCTGGTTTAAAGTAAGCGGTGCGTTGTTCAGATGCTATTTTAAGGGCGCATGCATAATGTTGCTTGTGCCCCTCACGCATACACTTTGCTCCTCTCATCTACCTAGCCACACATTTTTGGTAAATTATTTGGGAAAGAACAGCTGATACAGCGGTAATAAGTTGTACTTTTAAATCGTTGCATCTGCAAACACCGTGCAGCAAACACATATTTTCTTGACACAGACATCGTGTACATGCCCATAACTTTTAGGATTGATGAGTATTTGATCGTGAGAAAAAACATTGTTTTACTGCGAGTGAGTGTTAAAAAGAATGAATGAATGCGGGCGCGCGTGTGTGCGTCCACCTGTTTAAACACACGCAAACTAAACACGTAACGCATAATACAGTCCATGGCAATGTATATTAACGTGGGGACACATGCAGATTAGGAACACAAGTCGATAACGATAATGCATACAATATTGATAAGAAACGATGTTTATAATGTATTGCGTATATCATTAAATAGAACCACAGTTAGCGCATTTCATGTTATATCATATCCGTTTTCTTTGCCGAAATTTATTTTAGGACTCAGTATTTCTGAAGTTGTGGAGGAACACCTTATTCCATTTGTGAATTAGGCCATATTATTTGGCCATAAACTGAGCCATTTGAAGTTTGAAATTCATGTGCATCTATCTCATCGGAGACTGCAGACGCGCTGTCAAAATATCAACTCGTCAGATTCAAATGCGCTCATGGCTCTTAAAGGGGATGGGAGCTGGCAATCTCATTGGTTTATTGCACGTTGTGCCCAAACCACACCTACGGGTAATTAGGCTACTTCAGAACAACCCTTTTTAGATATGTGCCGGGCGCAAGAGTCATTTTTCACGCCGGTAAACTAGCGACATCGCCGTAGAACCGCCCACAAAGCTACTTGCGCTTGGCGCTTCTCACTTGCGTTTCAGACCGTTAAAATAAGGCCCATTGACAGAGAGACATAGGGCCCTATTTTAACGCAAGTGGTTTCTGAAACGGCAAAATAGCACCAGGGAACGTTTGCGCCAGAACACGCCTCCTCCTTTAGCCGCCCCTTGGGGCGCAAGATCATTCCCTAATTTACAGACGCGTGGCGCAGGAGGGAAAAGAACGCTCTGCGCCAGTTGCAAACTAGCAACGACACATGTGCCAGTGATTAAGTCAATTGCGCCGGATGCAAGATAGGGCCCATAGACAGAGTGACATAGTCAGTGAGACATAGGGCCCTATTTTAACGGTCTGAAACGCAAGTGAGAAGCACCAAGCGCAAGTAGCTTTGTGGGCGGTTCTACAGCGATGTCGCTAGTTTACCGGCGCGAAAAATTACTCTTGCGCCCAGCGAATGTCCAAAAAGGGTTGGTCCCAAGTAGCATGATTACCCGTAGGTGTGGTTTGGGCGTAACGTGCAATAAACCAATGAGAGTGCCAGCTCCCATCCCCTTTAAGAGCCATGAGCGCGTTTGAATCTGATGAGTTGATATTTTGACAGCGCGTCTGCAGTCTCCGATGAGATAGATGCACATGAATTTCAAACTTCAAATGGCTCAGTTTATGGCCAAATAATATGGCCTAATTCACACATGGAATAAGGTTTTCTTCCACAACTTCAGAAATACTGAGTCTTCAAATAAATTTCGGCAAGGAAAACGTATATGATATAACATATGATATGCGGTAACTGTGGTTCTATTTAACGATATACGCAATACATTATAAACATCGTTTCTTATCAGTATTGTATGCATTATCGTTATCGACTTGTGTTCCTAACATGCATATGTCCACCGTCCACCGTCATATACATTGCCATGGACTGTATTATGCGTTAGGCTACGTGTTTAGTTTGCGTGTGTTTAAACAGATGGACGTACACACGCGCCCCTGCGCCCGGGTGTGTGTTACACATACACACACGCGCGCCGGCATTCATTCATTCTTTTTAACACTCACTCGCGGTAAAACAATGTTTTCTCACGATCAAATACTCATCAATCCTAAAAGTTATGGGCATGTACACGATGTCTGTGTCAAGAAAATATGTGTTTGCTGCACGGTGTTTACAGATGCATTGATTTAAAAGTACAACTTATTACCGCTGTATCAGCTGTTCTTTCCCAAATAATTTACCAAGAATGTGTGGCTAGGTAGATGAGAGAAGCGTATATGCGCGAGATGCACAAGCAACATTATGCATGCACCCTTAAAATAACATCTGAACAACGCGCCGCTGACTTTAAACCAGGTATTTCCTGGTTTGTGGCGCAAGTGGTTTCTGAAACTGCAAGATAGCACCAGGGAACGTTTGCGCCAGAACACGCCTCCTCCATTCGCCGAGCCGCCCCTTGGGGCTCAAGATCATTCCCTAATTTACCGACGCGTGGCGCAGGAGGGAAAAGAACGCTCTGCGCCAGTTGCAAACTAGCAACGACACATGCGCCAGTGATTAAGTAAATTGCGCCGGATGTAAGATAGGACCCATAGACAGAGAGCCATAGACAGAGAGACATAAACAGAGAGAGAGAGAGAGGCAGAGAGTGAGATAGAGAGAGAGACAGAGAGCCCGGAGGAGGTGGTAGTGAGCAAGGAGACAAACACACAAACAAGCTGTGTGTTTCACACGAGGGCAGGAATCTATCGATCTGAGCCAGAGGCTAAATAAACACTGGGTCATAGAGGGGAATTAAACCGCCCTTTCATAAACCCATGGATCATTTCCTGTGTTGACTCAGATCGCACACACACACACATTCACACACACACACACACACACACGCACACGCATGCATGCCTGCACGCACACGCACGCACACACACACACAAACATGCACACATGCACTTCCACACACACACACACACACACACACACACTTTACTTCCCATTTACCTCCAAATCCCTCATGGCTGAAACTATTGAGTGATTAAATGCATCTTGCTGCAAATATTTATGTATCATTGATATATTCAGCATGCTGTTGGTCGTTTGGGAGGCGGTAAGGGTATACAGAACTGTGGCTTTGTGGTTTACATTCAAACAGACTGCAGACATACTGTGATTAATATGCGGATTCTTACATGGGACAGAATTAACTGGTTCCTGAACATTGATCGGCTGACTTCCAGTTGTCCTGACAGCTTGAGGCAATGACTGATTGAGTTTTACTGCATGACATCATCGAGTTCACATCATCCCTACTAGAGTCCAAATCATCCCAGAGCTTATAACATACTAGAGTCCACATCATTTCAGATCTTATAATATACTAGAGTCCACATCATTCCAGATCTAATAATATACAGAGTTCACAATCTCCCAGATCTTATAATATACTTGAGTCCACATCCTCCCAGAGCTTATAACACACTAGAGTTTACATCATCCCAGATCGTATATCATACTAAAGTTTACATCATGCCAGATCTTAAAGCCCACATAATCCCATAGTCGTCACATTTGGAGAATTGTATCTGTACTGAATGGCAATCGGGTGTAACGTGATAAGATTTCCTCAGTTTTTTTCTTCATATTCATAACAAAGCATGCAGAAAAAACTGACGCTTATTGAATAGAAAACATATTTGATTGCATTCAAAATGGTTTGTAAATTGCACAGATTGATCTAGGATAAACAAGGTTCATTCCTTAACTATACATATTATTCTTTCTAAAATTAGGTCCCTGAACTTAGAAAACGCCAGCTATGGGCTCCATCGAGTGACAGCGTAATAGACTGTCCAGTCCATTAAAACTAACAACACTTCTCTTTCCAGACACTGGCAGTTATCTTACACCAGGTAATGATCTCTAAGGCACAGGCTGGCTGGCCGCCATGTTGTCCAGTACTATAGTGGAGACCGGCCGGCAGAGAGAGAGAGGGAGAGGGAGAGAGAGGGAGAGAGAGGGAGAGAGAGGGAGAGAGAGAGAGCGGGAGAGAGAGAATTATCTTGAGTAATAGTGTTGCAGAGTCAGCGATTAAAGTCAAATCAGTATTATCTGCTATCTGACCCAAAGCCCTGTCTCTCCTTCTATCTATCCGTACCAAATTTACCCTCGCAATTTAATGTTCATTCAAGGGCAAAGCAAAATGTAATAGAGTTCATTCTTGACTTTACAGACTAGCAGTAAAGTTCCCTTTAAACATTAATCTATCAGAACCCATTTGGGAGCATGGGCTCAAACACCCCGACTGTTGCAAGTTACCAAAATAATGTTTTCCATCAAACAACGTCTTTGAATCCAAGAGCAGGACCTTCATATTGAAAGAACCACAAAGCGTTGGGGTGACATTATTAATTGGAAAGTTGAGGTGAAGATCCTAATAGATTCTTGGAACACTTGGAGTCACCTTAGTGCTTAGATCTCTTCCTCTCTAAAGGCAAATGGCAAAGAAAACCATAAATGACCACGTTTCAGCAGTTTTCTTTGAATGTAGGTGTACTTCAAGTCATCAAGCATAACTTGTGCTTGACATACCCCATCAGCTTTGAAGTTAACATAACTTCTCATCATTCATAATCAATTTGTGCTCGGTAGGTTACGTTTCCACAACCAGGCCGTCATTAAAGTGATCATTGAATGGAGACCGATGCACTCTGCAACAAAAGTATTAACTCACATAATGACACCTCACAAAAGATGGATGCATATAGGTTCACGTTTTATAACAAATTGGTTAACAGTTCCAGTCAGAATGCAGACCGTAAATACTGGTCAGGTATTGGCATTGCCTGGCGCAGTGTGGGAGCTTAGCAGACAGCTTAGTGATGCCATAATGATAAGATAAAGGGTCTTTAAATGGGTCTAGATGCTGAGATCATTAAAAACGATGGTGTGTTTTACATTGTTTCTTAAAGGCATATTATGACGAATACAATTATTTATATTTATCAGTTACAGATATAAACATTGTCTGTTAAAATCTTAATTTGTCTTCTCCCAACGGGGAAAACAAGATCTTCTTCTTCTCCCTATTTGATTGCAATAGCCTTAAACAAAATGCTTCGAGGACTAGACAGGCTTTTTCCAGTTTCCATAGTGAAAATGACAGACAGTATTATCAGTGTGAGGGGAGTCTGGAAGAGGAGGAGAGAAAGAGACTTTGGGGAATCGGACTGAATGACAGGTGAGATGGAAATAAAAAACAAACACACACACACAACCACACACACACACACACACACACACACACACACACACACACACACACACACCTACACACACACAACACACACACGCACACATGCACATACACATACGTAAACACACAAACTCACCCCTCTGCCTCCATACACGCACACACACACACACACACACACACACACACACACACACACACACACACACACACACATACACACACACACACACACACACACACATACACACACACACACACACAGGCACACAAAGACATTCACACAAACACCCCTTCTTCCCACACACACACACACACACACACACACACACACACGCACGCACGCACGCACACACACACACACACACACACACACACACACACACACACACATACATCCGATCGACAGCCCAGGCAGCAGTGGTGAGAGGTATAACTACTCCGTGGATGTTTCAGTCCACCTGTGATACACCGTTCATAGTGTTGACCAGCAGTCTTGGCGGGAGGTTGGACTTTCTCCAGTTCTATCCAAGACATTAATGAGCTCATATTGATGACAAGTTGCTAATGTGAGAACGTTTAATGTCAGGCAGAGATGCGAATATTGAATCATACCAACGAGTGACACACACCAATGATTTGGTTTAGGAATGAGCTCTAGCTTTGGTTCATACCCTATGCTAATAGGATATAAACATGGAAAAAGACATCAGTGGGTCTTTGCAGTGTTCCAGAAATAATTAGGGGCCGTGTAAACCTTTGAACTAGAGAGAGGATTTGGATCCTGGTGGGCCTGCCCACTCACATACCCCAAGGTTTCGTTGTGAACAGCCGTGGTGATTTCCCAGCATGCACCTCTTCCTCTCTCTTTCTATCTGTGGCAACCCGAAAGTTATCTGCAGGATGTCTTTAAGACACAAGGAATATGGAGGACACAGTTCGAGAGGCAGCTGCACAAAGTGAAGAGGCAGAGGAAGAGACAGTCGAGAGGTAGGCTCCACAGAAAGTAGGGAAGCGGAGGAAGAGATTGCAGTCAGGAATCCTATGAGGTAAGGCGCACATGGGCTGATCCCGGGCTCCGTGAAAAGGTTAGGGCGGCTGAGTGAGTGAACAAGGAGGGAGAAAGTCTTGATGATTTCATAATAGATAGCTGAATGAAGATGGCTGGGAGATGGAAATGGGAGGAGATGTGTTGGATTGATGTTGAAATAACAGGAGAGGATTTGTGATGTTGAATAAGGTCAGCCCTGCCGTTCAGAGAAGTCCATTATGTCAACGTCTCCAAGGGAAGCTACTACTGAGAACGCAAAAGGGAGAGAGAGAGACACACACTCACAAACACACAAAAACACACATGTTTGTCCCCCTAGGTACACACTATTTTAATATATATAATCATAGCTGAAGGGCAGGATTATTTTCAAATAAGGGAGGATATAAAAGATGAAAAAAAACGAGTGAGGAGGCAGCACACAGAATATATTTGCGAGCTATCAAAGTCATCAAAGGTAAATAGATAACCCCGCTCGGAGCAGACAAACAGAGAGAGAGGTGCATTGTGGGTCGTTGGAGAAAGACGGGAAACCCTAAGAAAGGGGAGCGTACCGCATTATACAACACACCCAGCGTTTACTCAAGATTTTCATCTGTTCGGTTGTTTATCTGCTTTCACAGATTGGACCGCACTCGGGCGGGTAAACAGCATTTCTCAGATGGTAGATATTTACTTACATTATTACACAGATTGTATTGGGCTATTGTAACATCTCATGTCTCCTCTGGCCGCTTATAATAGCAGGTTAGCTGAAAGATCCACAATAGGTAGGTAACACTTAATTGAGATCCCTTCGTAGGATGTTATCATGTGTGACTTTAGGTTCCGAGCAGTATTGAGCGCTATTGTTTCAATCCCAGATACTACTTAATTTTGTATCACTTAAACAATTGATAGGTAGAAAGTGCAACAGAACAGTGTTATTATAATATACCAGAAGAAGTATTGTGTTGCATATTTTTACTATTTTCTCACTTTCATTTTGCCATTTAAAAACATAACATGACAAAAAAATAAGATACTTGCGGCTACAACAAAATACCAAAGTAATTACAGTGACTGATGCATTTATGGACGTTTGGAAATCTCCCTGGAATCCTTCCTCTTTTAAGCCTTGTGGTAACTGCAGTCCAACATATGACTCCCCTTCCCTGCTCACCCTCAGATCGAGAGGAATCGAGCCATAGCGCCACCATCCCTCTTTCATGCTTTCTTCCATCAAGCAGCAGAAATCTTATTTTCATGACAAACGATAAGACACACAAGCACTCTCTATCATGTGGGCTGACGGGCCAGGGGGGAGGGAGGGAGGGAGGGAGGGAGGGGGTAAGGGAGGGAGGGAGGGAGCGAGGTAGGAAGGCAAAGAGAGAAAAAGGAGATGGGGGAATGTCAGAGAGGAGGAATTGGAAATACCTTGAATCATGGAATACTGTGAGGGAGCCTGTGTGTAAATTGAGTGTGTGTGTATGTGTCTCTGTGTGTCTCTGTGTGTGTGCGTCTGTGTGTGTGTGTGTGTGTGTGTGTGTGTGTGTGTGTGTGTGTGTGTGTGTGTGTGTGTGTGTGTGTGTGTGTGTGTGTGTGTGTGTGTGTGTGTGTGTGTGTGTGTGTGTCACACTGACACATGATTGATGACATGACATAATTTGGCAAATGCTTTTATGAAAATTGACTTTCGGTCATATGCACATTTGTCATGTGCAGCAAAACACGCTGTGCATGGCTTGCACAACAAAGACTCCAGTGGGAAGCAGAAGAGGACTTGCCCATTCAAGGGCGTGGAGGGAGTGGGAGCCTGGCTGGCAGGCAGAGCTGCAGCCAGGCGCTTCAGCTCTGCCTCTGGTTAGCGATAGTGAGTGGCAGGATGCTCATCACACCTGGCGGTGGTGCCAGGTTAGGAGAGGGTCGATGAGCTGATGTTTTCTACCTCAGTTTGACCCTGAGTACGCTTTAGAAGGTGTCAGGGAATGGACCCCAGGGCATTGGCCAGAGGAAGACTGGGCACGTAGAAAAAGATGAGGCCAAGCCATCAAAGAGGCACTACTCACGCGTCTGTCTTCCTGACGTATCCGGTTAGACATGGTAGAAGGTTGAAGCTCAAACAGAGATATACCATGTAATAGCAGCCACTTTGGGCCAAACATTTCTGCTTCTCTACTGTAGATGGATTCAGGGGCATCAGTCTATTTATGTAGATGTGGATTTTAAATATGTGCTGCCTACTAGTGGTGGGCACGTGATTTAGGAAGTGGCAGCAAACTTCCAATTTGTATGACGTGATGGAAAACGTCCACCTGGGGAAAGCAAAGCGGATTAAATCCAGGATGCTGAAACCCAAAGTATGAGAGGTAACTCATCACACACAAGCTCGGATTATTAATCACTAAAGCCCACAAGAAGACAGAATTGCATAAATGGGATTCGGTCATCGTTAAATGTGTGCGACACACGCACACATACGCTCATTTCTCGTCTTTCTGTTGCAGTCACTTCCAATTCGGTACCTCGTAATTGAAGTCCATCACCTCCTACCATGATTCCGTTAATCTTGCGTAATCACATTTATTTGAGACATCTGAGACAGATGCAGATGAATGAAAGCAGATAAGTTAGGATGTTATTAATCGAAACGCATGATTTGGAACACTGTCATTACCTTGAAAGCCTTTCTAGATTATTGCTCATCTCTCGCTCCAATCATCCCCCTCCCTCCCTTCTCTTTCCCTCCCCACCCCTTCTTCCTCCCTAGTGTGTCGACAGGGAGACTGTGAACGTGGAGCGCTAGTGAGACAGAGGGAAGAGATTTGAGTAGTGTTGTATGAGACAACCACCCTCTGGCTGTCGCATCACAAACAACAGAGAAAACAGTGGAGGCGCCGGATCACTTCAAACCCCTCAGACTCAACGTATAGACAAAAGCCTTAACTGTTTCAGCCATCACCGACATCCATCATGCGCATTCAACAGAGGCTCTTGGAGCACTATCATTTAGACCCCCGCTCCTCCTCATCCTTTTCCTCGTCCTCCCCCTTCTGCTGCTCCTCCTCCTCCCCCTGCTCCTCCTCCTCTCCTTCCTCCTTCTCCTCCTTCTCTCCCTCCTTCTTTCCCTCCGTCCCCTGCTCCTCCTCCTCTCCTCCCCCTGCTTCTCCTCCTCCTTCTGAACAAGAGCGTCATAGAATCAACCCTCTTTTAATTCTGCTCCTCCTTGTGCGTGAAGAGGTAGAAACAAACTCCTCAAAATGACAGCCTCGGCTTCCCAAAGCCATAGGTTTCCTCCTCGCCCCACCACCTGCACAGCACTCCCCGTAACCCCTGACAACGCCATCCCCCGCCCGCTCTACAAGCACTTCCCCCTTCTTCCATCCAGCTAGAATCTGATAATGAATCTGTCTGAAGTTTTCCCATCCCTCCCACTTACATATGGAGAGGAGAGAAGAGAAGAGAGAAGAGCGAAGAAGAGAGGAGGAGTGATGTGTGTGTGTGCATGTGTGCGAGTGTGTGTGAGTACAGTCCCGCACATACCAACAAGGTAATTTGACGTTAGTGATATGAAGTGTAAGGTATATAACAACAAACACATTAAAGTATTCATAGTATTACATTACAGAAACAGTGGTTGTCCCATCACCAGCGACGGGATACCAGTCCACACAGAAGGTCAGGACCAGAGCTGGACCACACCCTTGTCACAACAATAACTCATTGAAGACACAGGCTGATTCCAGAGGCTTGTACAATAATGGCTCCAACACAAACACACAGTTAACTCATTTGTGTACTTATACCGCTCTTAATCTCTGCGTTGACATGGAGTGGTTCGCTGGGAGTTTTATCTAGTATATTTTATCTTCAATCATTCCTTAGTTTGAGCCAATGGTGTTGTTTTTCATCCCGGATGTAAAACGGTGTCAGACTGGGCCTATGACGTGGCCCTGAGTGGCCTGCCCTTGGTGCCCCTCTCTCGAGCCGTGTCCAACTCGAAGTGTGTTCTATCATGAGTGGATGGGAGATATGTATTCCAGATGAGAATCCCCTGAGTCCACAGCTCACTTCTTATCAGTACCGTGATCACTCAGAGCGTGCTGCTGGTGATTATGATCTGCGATCCACAGCACTGGATAAAAGCACAGTGCAGACTTTAGCCACGAGCACCGCAGGACTACAATGTGATTAATAGGTATCAGAACAGAAACTTGCACAGCAGAACAAATAAAATCTGATTTCAAGTAACAGGGATATTTATTTATTTATTATTTAGAAATCCCTTGATCAGTTTCCTTCAGTCTCCAAGGGCTTCAAAAGCCCGCATTTCAAACAGGCAAACCGAAAAAGCAGCA
The DNA here is from genome assembly GCF_902167405.1 of Gadus morhua. Classification (NCBI taxonomy): domain Eukaryota; kingdom Metazoa; phylum Chordata; class Actinopteri; order Gadiformes; family Gadidae; genus Gadus; species Gadus morhua. The sequence goes on from NC_044057.1 coordinate 15,675,521, forward strand.
AACGAGTATCAACCCGCTGTCCTCGGACAGACTCCCAGCCTTCAGAGACACTCCCAGCTGGGTCAATAGAGGAACCACAAGGACTTCAGAGTGAATCCAAGCTGGGCCAGTGGTGGACTAACTCATTATACTCCAGAGAAAATGACACAACGGACTGAACAACAATCAATTGTGAAACACCCATCAATTGTGAAATAGGACATCGCAATTGGCATCACGCAACAGAAAAGACAATGGGCAATGCAATTAAAATATGATTGTACATCATGAATTACAAAACTGTAGTTGAACTGTAGAATACACTAGTGTTATAATCACAGGTTTCATAGTATAACTCAGTCTATAGTGGTGTGCGAGTGAGTGTCAGCGATGCCGATGTATTCCCAGTAGCTGAGCTTTGAAGACAATCTAGCGTGGGTGCTACCCTGACAGCTCGGGTCCTCCACTCTGACACTGGGGTCAAGTTCAAAACTACTTTACATTTCATCTTGTTGACACAGACTTCTGTAGAGCGTCCAAAAAGACATCAGCTTGGTTAGACGTTCTCAAACCAACAGAATCAAAACCGCAACGGTTTTTGTCTTGGTAAACCTTTACATTCATGTTTTATGAGTAAAGAAGTCGTCAACGCCTGTCTGTCAGCTGGCCAGATTCCTAAAACCAAACCTAGCATCAAACACTCTATTCAACGCTCTATTACCGCTTAAGGAGGGCAGCGTCCTTCAAAATAAGTTGATCAATGTTGTCTCATTATTTTGATGAAGTCAACTGGTTTATTACTCAATGCGGTTTGGTCAAGTGTGATGAGGTACTACTGCTTTCCACCATAAGCATTCTCTCCGCCTAATCATCCATCACAGAACGTGAACAACGAAAGATAACACAGATCGTTACAGATGACATGTTGAGGCGAGGAACGGCAGATTATAGTGGACCGCGCGAGGCCGACCCGAGGCTGCTCTGGCCTCTCTTCTATGTTTCAGGGTGAAACTGCAGCATCTCCACAATACACAGTGAGCCACCTCTTTGGTCTTTGTGATAATAAACTGGATGGTAGGCCCAGTTCACAGTGCGTGTGCTGCTCTGCGTGGTTCTGTTCTTTATTTGTAGGTGTAATTACTTTCTGTTATCTTTTTCGCACACTGCTAACATTAATGTTGTTCGAATGGTAATTCTACATAGGCAACATTATCAGCCAATGCCAGATTGTAGAAAATAATGTTGTCCAACATTCAAAATGCAGCATCAGTTAAATATATGATACAGTACACACACGCAAAAAACATGTAATTATTGTGTTGTTTTGAAGGCGGTGATTTATTGGGTTGGTAAACCCATGTTGTTTAACAGCAGCCTATGCTTTATATTATATGATGTTTCACATATTATGATATATTATAATCTCTACATAAAATATAAGTGTTACACATGTTATGGTACACTGTAATCTCTAGATTACACATTGGTTTTATACATGTTAAGGTACACTGCAATCGCTACATTTTCATGTGATATGGTGATACACATATTATGGTCCTATATAGCTAGGTAGTCCTGTGGTTTTGTTTCATTAATCAATAGCATATCAATATAATTGATTCTCAAAAAAGGGTCCCCAAGGCAGGATTTATAAAAAGAAGAGCCAATTAAAAAACTAGTCCCAAACACAAGATCAATGTAGAGTAAAATTGCAGTCATATATTTTAAAATGTGAAGATACAAAGTGCAGTAGGAATTTTAATGAACAAGAGGGTATTTTTGCCATTGCTTGTTGTTTATGCAAAAATTGTGAAGCACAATCTTTCAAGGTGATCAAAGGGTTAAGTTACTGAAGGGTAAATACAATCAACCAGCATTACCCTTAAAAGACCAAAAGCTAGGTTATAATACAAAAAACTGAATTTAAATATAATCACTTGAGTATAAGGACATTATAAACGACTAACGATGTGTATGTGTGAGACTTTGTTTGTTTGTGTGTGTGTGTTTCGAACGAGAGACAGTGAGAGAAATAGGGTGTGTTTGAGAGTCTGTGTGCGTGCGTGCGTGTCTTCATGGCAGAGTGTGTCTGGGCTCCAGAGGAGAGCCTAGAGGCGCCACAATGGTGAAGTTCTCTCTGGCTGAGACGATGTAATTCTAAAACTTTAAAACAGGAGGAAGACGATACCAAAGAAATAGAACAAGTGATCTTCTTTTGGTTTCTCTTTTTATTCAAAGTGATTGCATCTTGGATTTTTAAATGCAGTAATAATTTAAAATTGCCAATACAGGGAGGGGTTGGGATTTAACTTTAAAAATGAAACCTTCCTGACTCCGTGTGTTGCGTAGAACTGCCGATTTTACTATAATTTGAACCGTGCCTAAACTTGGGCTGTATGATGTGAAAAACAGTGCAAAATTTGTCTGTGTTATGATTTAAAGTCACAGTTAAAACAAATTTTAAGTTAAACTTTCATCGCTGACTGACCTCCTCTGGAGAGGAAGAGTTATTATCGCACTACTTTTAATTGTTGAGTTCAACAACAAGAATAAATTGGCATCAGATCTTTAGATTCATCGATTTCATCCCCCTCAGACACAAACACAAACACCGACACGTACACACAGACCCACAACCTGATCCACCCACCTGTTTGCTGAAGCAGTTTTGTTTGGCTGAAACTGAAGCAGACAGTGGATGGAGGAGCAGAATGTAAAAAGGCAGGAAGGGTCTTGTGTCTAAAGGCCTGAGTGGGTGGACTGCAGGCCAAGCGCTCCACCGTTTGACCAACAGGGCCATTCTAATGCAGGGTGACACTTCTTCTGCATCCACTATTCTCCTCACTCCTGTTTTGCCCTCTCCACTCGCATCGGATCTCACTTCATCGCCTCTCAGTCACACCTAGCCTCCCGTACTCTCTCTTCTTCAACTGCATTATATTAACTACTTTCTCTCTCTCCCTCTCTCTCATTTTCACTCTCTCTCTCTCGGCGTCTTTCTCTCTCTTTCGTTCTCTAGATTTTGCTCTCTCTCTCCCCCTCTCCCTCTCCCTCTCCCTCCCTCTCCCTCTCTCTCCCTCTCCCTCTCCCTCTCCCTCTCTCTCTCTCTCTCTCTCTCTCTCTCTCTCTCTCTCTCTCTCTCTCTCTCTGCCACCCACAAGTTCAATATTATATATTTTTGTTGCTATGGCAAGTCTTTTATCTTTGTTCAAACGTGTGGTACTGGCCTCTTTGTATTATGCAGTCCTGTGTATTTATTTTGTGCCGACCCTATTTATAATCTAGCTGGGTCTTGAGCTGCCCAGCAAGCGGTAGAACCAACCCCCTAACATTTCTGCCTTTTTCTCCACATGCAAATCACTTGTTAAATAATAGACTAGGCTAACAGCACTGTGACGCCCAACAGAGACAAGGCTGACAAAGATCAGATCATCTCATGAATGCATATGTGAAGTTTACGCCAAGAGGTCCAAGAATATAAAACCAGCATGAGGGATGGGCATGAGGTTGTTACATTTTATGGTCTTTGGGTTGAACCATTTTGAAAAAGACAGGGTTTGCCTACGTCATAGATGTTTGGAGAAACCAAAAACAAATCACAGAATGTATGAAAACATAAATTACTTGGTACTATTTTGCAAAATACCTCCCTCATATTCCAGTGTCGCACAGCTTTCTTTCTAAATATAAATTCTACTGCCAAGGAAATTGAACAATGCTTGTGAAATATCACTTGTTTAAGAATAAATAAGAACCTCGTCGATAAATCAAGGAAGAAAAGTAACACGTGACATCACTTGGGATGAGGTGTGTGTGAGGGGAAACCAAACGGGTACAAATATCTAAAAAATATATAAAAACTATTTTAAGGGTTATTCAGCGAATGGTTTCTGGGCATCTCTTTTCTTAGTGCCGTCCATATTCTGGTTCACAGGTTCTGGGACCTCTCACTCTCAACACTTCACCTTACTGTGTGTTGGAGGAGCTCCTCCACTAGGGTGACTTCTATTGAAGCCCTCCCGGCACAAACCCGCTTCGACATGGAGCCCAGAACACCTCCATGTTGACCTCCATACCCTGCACCTTATGAATATGAATGTTAAGGTCTTGGGGTTGGTGGTGTTGGTAATGTGCCAACATGAAGAGCCACCGAATGCAATACCATGCATTGTATTCAGGGAAGATTAAAGCATCCACGAATATTAGCTGCTGCATGCTTTGCCACTTGTCACTGAATTTTTTCCTTTTTCACATCTCATGTTTCACCTCATATATAAGGTATCCCTCTTTTTTTTTTTTTACAGACACAGGTGCATATTCTCATTTGAAATCCACCCTCATCAGCAAGTTCCATTCAATATAATTTGTTAATAAACTATTTGAATTGTAGGAAAGCACAGTTTAGTGTATGATGTGTCGTTTAGAAAGAAGGTAGAGGCAAAATCGTAAAACGTCCAGCTTATGAGATGTCAAAGAAAGGAAGGGTGAATTCAATCCATCACCAGCAATTGAAATCTTGAAAGGAATGGCTGCCGGCTACATTTAGCTTTCCTATTGAGTTTCCTATGGCTCCCCCCCGCTGGCCGTTTTCATGGTGACTCTGAATAAAGAAACTCTAACACAAACCATTTTCAGCTCTTTTTAATTCACTGCTATTTAATAGTGAACATAAGCTCACAGGCGTCATGCGATAATTAAAAAGGTGTTCTTCATCCGTCATTCAAAAGAAAAAAAAAACGAGAGAGAATAATGGACTCTCTCTTTGTCAGGCTTTCCTCCTGGGTTGACTCTGTTTGCTACCAGAGAATCAATGGAGAGAAAGAGATGAAGGGAGGGATGAGGAGAATGACCCCTTGGAGGACGGAGGATGGGAATAGATTGATTTAAAAACAAATAATGATCATCCAACTAATCACGTTAGAGTGGACATATTTGAACAACAGAGAAGACAAACAGAGGCCATCTCAGTTTAAATGGCCTCAAATAATGCCCACTGGCTCCTTAGAATGATCCAGCCTTGGCCTGTTGCCGACATCTGACGGTTGTCTGGTAACTGGCAACATGACTCCTACAAACGGTATGATAACAAACAGGATGTACAGAAGTCCACCAAGGAGCAGACCAGTCTTCGACAGTTGACATGATTTGGAGGGAAGACGGAGAAACAGTCTGACTAAACCAATTAGCCCAATTAGGTCTCTAGCTTTATAAGGTAGTCTCTGCTCTACGTAGCCAATAGGTGACGCAAGTCTGACAAAGTCTCAAACTGCTGTAATCATACTTTGGATGAGCATTGATTCATGTCTTAACCCAAAGACCCAAGCGCTATATTGCCATTGTTTACATTGGTGGCAGGCACGTTCAAGCGGAAAGCTTTTAGGCAGAACCGGCACAACAAGGGAATCCAGACAAATGAGGCCGGGATAGACAGACACGATGGTTTGATCAACCAGATCCCCATTGTCATTTCGGATGATGGACTGGTTTTGTCCCTTGAATGGAAGGCATAATGAGATGCACAGACAGGATGCTGGGAGAGTCGATTAGTCTGGAATACAAAGTTATTTTGGAAGGTTGTGAAAACCAGATTGCAAATTGGACTGTGTGCATGCGCTTGTGTGTGTGCTTGTGTGTGTACGTGTGTCTGCATGTATACATACGTGCGGTCATGTATGTGTGCATGTGTGTGTGTGTGTGTGTCTTTGTGCGTGTGGGTTTGCTGTTACAATACCATAGCAGAGATTAACAAAGTATGAACTCCTGCAAGGCAACTGAAAATAATATAATATATGCAATAAATGAGATAATTACAATTGGTTGATTAGCTACACTAATTGAATTACCCAGAAGTCATTGTACATTAAACTCTGTAATCCGGCGCAAACGGATTCGCCTCTTGGTTTAATCCCATCACTAATTACTGAGTTGTATGATAATACGCCCATTAGAACAGTTCAGGCTCCAAGGTCTGTTCACACTCCTGCTGGCAGCTTCATACGCCTGTGGAACGTTACCTATTCTCTGACGGCTCTCCTCAAGGTCTCCACTGAAGGCCGGACTGGCAGGGAAAGGAGAGGAACGAGAGGGTGTTTGGTGGGGAGCAAAACCCCAGATCTAGCTGACATAAACACATCTGTTTTCGACCGAAATTCAATGGCTCCACTGATACAGTTAAATAAATGAGAGAAACGTGTACATGTCTGGGGTTGTGTGTGCGTGTGTGCTTGTGTGTGTGTGTGCGTGCGTGTGTGTAAGAGAGAAAGAGAGATGTTGACACAACCTTTTTCCGGTAGATTAGCTGAGCAGTAAATCGTATCCACAATTCATTGTAATTGCACTTTCAAAATCTGCTGTTGCAGTCTAATCAAACAGGGAAACAATCATTGAAAACCCCTCCAGCCTAAGAATATAAACTCCTGTCGGATTATTATTTTTTGATTGTATGTTAAAGGTTTTTGCCAGAATGCAAAGCCGTATATATTATTGGATAGAATGCAAGCTGCTTTATAATGTCATCCATTCTTAAATCTCCCAAAATAGAAAGACGGTTCCTCCTGCAGTAGCTTGTGAGCTTCCACTTAGCCATTCAACACGAGGAACCACCTCAGCCCCTGTGATGATATGATGCCCATAAGATCGAGGTCGAACCTCTTCGGGCAATATTGCACACCGTTTCTGTATCCCTTCATGCGAGTCCCCGCTATGAGACCCTGCTGTAAGAGTTGAAGCTGTACATCACCAGGGAGGTCGAGCTTCCCCGCTGCTCGAATCAGTTATGCTTTGTTTGGCTCAGCCCCCTCCTTCCTATCATACCAGGTCCTTCTCCTGCGCTGCCTGACACGTAGAAATGCTTTCTGCTTCTGCATACGTTTGCGGGAGTGTCAGGCTGTTGTAAGCGATGCAGAGAGTGCACATTAATTCAAGTAACCTAGTCTATTTGGGGTAATTGTGGGGAAATAGAGGCTTTCAAAACCATCTATGGTTTTGAAAGGTGGTGTTTACATGACGCTTTTGTCCAAAGTGGCTTAAAACCGACTTGGCCTACCCCTGATGACAATGACAAAGGTTTAGGATTCTGTAAGGATGGCTATTGATGGGGAACAGTAACCAGAGCTATAAACTATGCAAGCCAATTGTACAAGGTAAAAGCTTTTACATTCACGAAACAAACGCACACAAATCAGTGTATAAGTGTGCATGGAAGTGTATGTATTTGTGTGTGTGTGTGTGTGTGTGTGTGTGTGTGTGTGTGTGTGTGTGTGTGTGTGTGTGTGTGTGTGTGTGTGTGTGTATGTGTGTGTGTGTGTGTGTGTGCGTGCTTGCGTGTGTGCATGCATGTGTCTGTGTCTGTGCATATGTGTGTGTGCAAGCATGTATGTCGGTGCGTGCGTGCGTGCGTGCTTGCGTGCGTACGTGCGTGCGTGCGTGCGTGCGTGCGTGCGTGCGTGCGTGCGTGCGTGCGTGCGTGGGTGTGCGCGCATGTCTATCCGTGTGTCTGTGTGCGTGTGCGTGCGTAGCTTACAGTGTGGTCATGTAAGCTGCTCAGATTCCCTGGTAATTGGTGGGAAGAAGAGAAACGATAAGAGGCAGCTCGCAGCTCTACCAGCGTTGCTGTAGGCTAGTAACTAGCTTTGCTGTGATCTTTCTGACTCTGCCAGAAGGGACCTTCCCTAGGACAGCATGTGTTACCCTGGCAATTAAAAAGAGGGATGGGACACATTAAACCAGCAACCTTTCCATTTTTCTGACATAAGTGGATTTATTAACACAAACCATCACTTTTATTGTTTATGATTTGGAGATTTAGGGGTGGGGTCATCAAAACCATCGCCATCATCAGTAAAGTTAAAGGTTAAGCATTTCGCTCAGCAAGCTTACAGTTAAGGATGGTGGAAATCAAACCCACACACACTACCTTTGGTCACCTGTAAGGTCAAATTAACGTAGTAGATCATGGCTCAGGGTACCTGCTGCTTGAGTGAGTGTATAATTATTATTTGTCTGTCTACATCCTTCAAGGCAAATAGAAATACCAACAATAATCACTGACAGAAGGTACCTGCTGCTTGAGTTTGTCTGTGATAATTGTTAGATTATATAGATATAGACCCCAGGATAATTGTCAACATTTTCTATGACAAGATGTTAATTAGCCTAAAACCCGCCCCTCTCTCGCGATGTACACACAATACAAAATAAGGACGTTTGTGGGCCAATGAAATCCATTGTATTCAAACAAGTGTTAAGCATCTCCCATAGCAGTATTTCTGTAACACAAGTAAGTGCATACATACTGCCCTGGCTAGGTCGTTTTCTCCATTCTTGCCTAAAAGCCACACCATCCGCCAGTCATGATTCTGTTCAAACATGCCACTCTGCACGCTCGCGGACTTAGAGACAAGAGAGAGCCTTGCAGTTGGAATCCTGAGTGAGGATTGTGGTTGTGGTTTAGGCAGTGTGATAATTCTGAATTCTGAATGCAGAGCAACATTTCAGTGAGTCGAAAGGGTAAGTGGAAGAGGGGGGGGGGTTAACTGATTGAAATTACTTCTGTTGCGTCCGCCTGCCTCCTCAATCCATCCCTCCTTGCCCTTATGATTTTCATTTCGTAATAGTAACGTGAAACGGGTATGCCAAATTCTCCCCTTTCATAAAGCAGTTTCTGAGACATTTGGAATTAAGGGAATTGTTGAATTGTTAATACAGCATTCAGTTGTTAGCTAAACAATATAGCCACTTGCTTCTCTCAGAATTCTAAACACACCTCCTTCAGTCTCTTTACATGTGAGGATATGCAGTGGTGTGTGAATACAGAATAACACATTTGGATTTGTTCCATTGTGGGCACTACCGGAAAACCACATATTTTATGTGTGCTTACCTGTGTTGGACTAAAATAAAAAAAATAAACGTACCACAACGTACTCCATCTCACGTCTAGACTATGTCTACAATTAACCTGGGGTGTCTTAACAAGCCGGCCCAATCCTTTAACCTCCCAGCAACTAATAAATCCTCATAGTCGGATGTAATGGGAATTCAATGGTGTAATGGTCCTCAAAGGAAATGTGTCTACCCTTACGGAAAATAACAATTTATTTCCAAGCATTTGTTTATCTTGACAGAACTGCACTCACCCACCCCTGCTGCACCTCATGTCACATTGAAGTATTTCCCTGCTCTGTACTGCCTCCATCTTTTTCCATCAGATCCATCCAAGGTCGCTGGTGCATGCTGGTAGAAAACAGATTAGAGAGACACAATCTCAGCATCTCAGTGAAACATGTCGCTACGGTATCTTTCAACCCAGAGCGGTACGTGGAGAAAACAATACTTTAGTTCTGCAGGCTGCCTATTGAAAAGTTTGAGCGCTTTCCCCACAGTGAAATATACTGTAATGCGCGGGATTTTGTCACTGCATTTTCATGTGCAGTGTTTCATTGTTCTTAAGCGAAAATACCTACATTCACGCACACGTACACACATAGACACAGAAACGCATACACCCACACACACACAGGTTCACACACAAACACATAAACACAAACACACCATTGGTGAAAAACAGACTTTCTCCGGCTGAGTGTGTGTTTTCTGACGCGGAGAGCTTTAAATCCAGAGCATTGGCTTTGTCTTAACTTGGATCATTGCTTGCTGAACTGCATTTCCAGCTCGCAAATGGGCATCGCAGAGCAATACAAACCCTGCTGTCAGGGCGTCCATCTGCACTTTTACTGCTCATCCAATCACAGGCAGAAAGTGCATTATCGCCAACGCTGGCTTTAAGATGCGTTCACATAAGGGTGTGTGTGTGTTTGTGTGTGTGTGGTTTGTTTTTTCTTTGTGTCGTGACTCAACGGCAGAGTGGAAATCCTTCACTCTTCCTTGTGTGTGTGTGTGTGTGTGTGTGTGTGTGTGTGTGTGTGTGTGTGTGTGTGTGTGTGTGTGTGTGTGTGTGTGTGTGTGTGTGTGTGTGTGTGTGTGTGCGTGCGTGCGTGCGTGCGTGTGTGTGTGTTTGTGTGTGTGTGTGTTTGTGTATGTATATGTGTATGTGTGTGTGTGAGAGAGAGAGAGAGAGAGAGAGAGAGAGAGAGAGTGTGTTTGTGTGTGACATAAGGATAAGCATAACGCATGCCACGGTTTGTTGGTGTGCGTCTGTGTGTGTGTGTGTGTGGGCTGCTGGTAATACATCAACAGTAAGCGTTGGTGTGTTTGAAGTGTGTGAGTTAAGAGCTGAGCCCTGGGTCAGGCCACGATGTGTCCGACCATCCATCACAGCCCCGGCCGTCCAGCCCCTCAGACGCAGAGAACAACAAACATGTAATACCATTTCTCATATTGGTTTCATTTATGGGTTTTCAACGGCTGCATCATTAAGACTTTAAGCGTATGATCCTGAGCTGCTGCCTCGTCTCTCATCTGCTTCTTCTTTGCTCCACAATCTCCTCTGTAATTGCCCGTCTCCGTGATCACATCTTAATGTTGCATTCTGAACTCCCATAGGCGTTTGTGTGGAAGAACAGTAGCCATGCTTGTTTTTTTTATGGCTCTGTGACCTTAGAACGACGCAGGTCAACTTCTTACGCTGGTTAATATAGATTCATCCAAAATTCGACAGTTTCGAACACTCTGCCGAATGCATTGCATTAACAACAAATGCATATTTCTCAGATTTTGCGTGAGAATGTCAGACATGGATTGGCTCATAAAACTCTCATCAGTGACACATACTCCAGGCAGTGTCATCCAGCCAGCCCGGAGGTCGCGGTTGCCGCCATAAAGAGACCGAGCTGAGAGGACACGTCAACGCTTACGCGGCTCCAAGATAATAAAAGCGGTCGTGTACTCGGTGTATTGACTCAGGATGCAAGCAAAATATTTGAAAGAAGGGCCACAAACAACAAGTCCAATGTAATCAGGGTGATTGACTGTGGTTGAACAGCCCAGCCCGCTCCGCTGCGTGGGGCGCGACCGGCACTATCTGGTCAAAGTGTGATGGATGGGGGAGGGTACGAGGCCTGAAAAAGCGCGCCTCCTTTCAGGTGACACCCCCTTACCTCCACCCCCCCCCCCCCCAAACCAAGGACGAAATGAACATGCAGTGGAGCCCAAATCAATACCTCACCATCATCTTGCAGCCCCAACGCTGGGAATCCTTTAACAAGTTACCTTGATTCAATCTTCAAAATCACACCGCCCACAGCGCTGGAATCACATCGCGGTGGTGCCGGAGTTCAAAAGATTACAAGAAAGGCGAAAAACGCTAGGCGCAAGAAAAATAACAGGTTCTGGTGTTTCCACGGCTCCTGCGGAGCTGGGATTACCGGGTAAAGCAGACGGTACCGGAGCCTCGGCTGCCCAATCCCCTCAGATCTGACCAGGAGGCCGGCCCTCGCCCCTCTGAGCTATGACTCAACCTCCCAGCCCACGTGGAATAAACTAGGGGCGCGCTTTATCACGCAGTCGGGGGGATGGTTGGAAATCTGTGTTGAGGGTGCGGGCCGGTGCGGATCTGATATGAGCTCTGCGGATGTGACTCCGGGACTCGCTGAGCCCCCCTCGGGGATGGGGAGCTGGGGCAGGGACATGTGAGGAGTCCTACTCTGCAGTTCTGCGGGACGTCGGCTCACCTGAACAGTGGACACAGGCTCAGGGAATGAGGGGCACGCAAAGTTCAAGACACAGAAAGATGAGAATGATGAAGACGGGGATGATGATGATGAGGACGGTGATGAAGATGATGATAAAGAGGTATATGGTGATCATGATGGTGATGATGAAGAGGAATATAGTTATGATGATGATGAGGAACATGGTGATGATGATAGTGATGATGAGGATGATTATGATTATGATGATGGGGTAGAAGATGATAATGAAGATGATGATGAAGAGGAATATGGTTTTGATGATGTTATGATGATAATGACGATGTCGATGGAGCTGACAATGATGCACACAAATAGAATTCGCAGAAGGCTGGGGTATTGAAACACAATAGTTTGCTTGTTTGTCTGACTATTGACTTTGGCTTAGCATTGAGTAGATGAATCATATTTCCCATCGCAAACAGTTGAGACTGAGAAGCTTTACCAAGTCTAGACCAAATAATGCGGGAATGTAGACAGACAGAAACACACCCATACACACTCAAACGCACACACACAGGTTGCCATGGCAATTTAACATGGAGGAAAATTGTGATTATAATTACGATATGAAAGTTTTATTTTCATCATTAACATCATCATTAAACCAAGGACTTTATTTATGTAAATCACAGCAGGCTGCTTGCTCCTTATGTAATTATGATTACTCAGCGTTTTATAAAAGCAACAGGGAGCAGAGCAGAGTCGGCCCCCCAGGACAGAAACGCCATCCTCAGGATCTGGAGAGATAGCATGGACCCCAGGAGATTGCGGCAGAGGAGGGCAGGAGGTCAGACAGAAGGCTGCCGGGTCTCTGGGGGTGAAGTGGGCCTACAAGGGGGTTAGTTGGGACTGGAGCCCGGGGCCATGGAGAGACGAGATGGAAGATGGGGTTCACAAGGCATACGAGTGGAGCTCACACCAGACGGCCCGACACAACTCCCTTGGGATGAAGATAATAATTTCCTCCTTTTTAGTCCAGCTTGTCAAATCTCTCTCTCTTCTCTCTCCCCCTCCCCCTCCCTCTCTCTCTCTCTCTCTCTCTCTCTCTCTCTCTCTCTCTCTCTCTCTCTCTCTCTCTCTCTCTCTCTCTCTCTCTCTCTCTCTCTCTCTCTCTCTCTCTCTCTCTCTCTCTCTCTCTCTCTCTCTCTCTCTCCACAGTAGATGTATCCATAGACTCAATCCCATATGTGAGACCACCACAGTGCAGTGCAGTCTGTGCCTATTTTATATAAAAATGCATAGAGGCACGTGCACGTGTGCATATACAGCCACACGTGCACGCCTTGGGTCAGAGGGCAACGAGCGGGTGGGAGTGCGACGAGATTGGTACCATGAAAAGTCGGGGACTAAATCAGTGACAGCAACTAGCCGAGTTCAACACAGCCGGGGCGGTACCACGGCGAGACCGGGAGGGAAACGGACCGTCGCTATGGTAACGACAACCTCGGAGACGACGGTCGCGTAACCGGGGACTCTCTCAGAGACACAAAGCGTGTGTTCATTATTTTAGTTTTTCTCCATTAAAAAAAGGAAGGAAGCTTCTGAGTCTTCCCCGTCACATCGAACCGCCACGCCCTAACAACCTGCAGCCCGGCAGAGAGCCGAGAGCGGGACTCGTGACCACGTTCCTCCGCTGCGCGGCTCCACCTAACGCTGTGAACACTACGGGGCCACACTAACGATGCACGGAGGGGGATGCTCCGGATAGTTCGTCATCAGCCGAACTCAAGCAGGCCGGTGTTGTGCTGCCATGGATGCATGGATGCTCCAGCAGCATGGAATCAAGGGGGGGGGGAATGTTGGTAGGAAAGCGTCTTCATCTAAAAGAGCTCCATCCTCCTCTTTCCTGCTGCCTGTGTTATGCTGAGAGAGAGAGAGAGAGAGAGAGAGAGAGAGAGAGAGAGAGAGAGAGAGAGAGAGAGAGAGAGAGAGAGAGAGAGAGAGAGAGAGAGAGAGAGAGAGAGAGGATGGTTCTCACTGCGTGGCACAATGAGATGAGGGTGGAAGAATACAAAATAGCAGAAACAATTAAGAAAAGAGAGAATGAAATAATGATAACTGAAGCACTTTGATCAAATAGAAATGGAATATGTATGACGCTCCCACAGGCTGGGCTTGCTAATTGTGTGTTGTGTTTTTGTGTGCGTGTGTGCGTGTGTGCGTGTGTGTGTGTGTGTGTGTGTGTGTGTGTGTGTGTGTGTGTGTGTGTGTGTGTGTGTGTGTGTGTGTGTGTGTGTGTGTGTGTGTGTGTGTGTGCGTCTGTGTGTGTGTGTGTGTGCACGGGGGGGCCTGTGTTTAAGAGTTGAGGGTGTGTCATTATGCCACAGTGTGTGTGCATCTCAAACGCACACATACCCATTAATAAGTCTCGCTAACACACACACACACACACACACACACACACACACACACACACCACACACAGCTTCAGTGCGCAGATTGCACCCCACCGATTGTTTCCTCTGGAAGATAATAATGTAGCTTTCATCTGATGAACTCAATGTGTCAAACATCACACAATGCTCTCAAAGAATACATCTGGGTTGAGAGAGAGAGAGAGAGCGAGAGCGAGAGCGAGAGCAAGAGCAAGAGCGAGAGAGAGAGAGAGAGAGAGAGAGAGTAAAATAGAGAATATTATAATTTGAGTTCTGTCATACAAAAGTAAATACTTGATACCAAGAAACTATATCTGATCACTGTCAAGACTCTGCCTTCAGTGAAGGACAGCAGGTAAGGCCCGGAGTATGATGTGGGGGACAGCAGGACTGTACTGTAGGCCAGTGTTCTGCCTGGCACATCTCCAGATCTCCAGTGGCATAGCTGCAATTAAACTAGACACTTAGCGAATGGACCACGCAGCATATGACGCACTGGTAGTGTACGTGACAACCACTCATTCAGCCCGATGGCTGCGGCTCAGCTGGGCTAAAAGGATAGCATTACCTTACAGAGGGAGTTTCGTATCAAGGAGCTTCACGCTGTGCCGTCACAGCAGGGGGGAACACTTCGTCTGTTGAACACTGGATCGCTCAACACAGCTGAAGGCTCCTCCTTTTGATCTGTTCATTAATAACGGCATGCAACATGTAACATCTTAAAGAGTTAGTCCTTCAAACGGGCAGACCGTAATTGAATGAAAAGCCGACCACTGAGCCTGTTACATTCGTTCATCACGAGACTCTTAAGAGCAGACGCGGCCCGGAGTACGTTCACGTTCGTCTGGCTCTGCTCAAACACTTGCAGAAGGAGTCCTCATAATGTTGCTGACCCGTTGTGTCTTTTTCTGATCCACACATGCTAACACAAAGCCGGTTCGTTAGTGGGTTATCTGCTGAGCTGCTTCCACCGTGGAAGGCTGGGCTGCATCTCATATAATTTTAAAGTTTTAGAAAAATATGTAGAATTATACTGATTCTCGGGAGCTCAGGCCTAGCACTAGAATAGCTACTGAACACACTGAAGGTAGGGAGTGAGGACATAGTAACAGAGTTTTGGGTCTTCAATTAGGAGCTTAGCTCTTCAAAGAGGAAGGAAACATTATTCAAGATTGTGATGGAGTGTGTGCGTGTGTGCGCGTGCTTGCGTGTGCTAGTCTAGTCTCTGCAAAATGCATCCAAAAATCACCCTGTAAATGGTTTGCTATGGCAACAGGAAAGCTCACTCATTATTATTTAGTAAAAGGGCTCAACTAGGTTTTAATGTCTTTGTCAACACACACACACACACACACACACACACACACACACACACACACACACACACACACACACACACACACACACACACACACACACACACACACACACACAGTACAAAGGCGCCACGGAAAGCCATCCAGGTTCTTTGAATGCAGGGCGCGTTGTGTGTGGGGGATCAAAGTCCTTCTCACTCTGAAACAAATGCAAATCAACCAGGGCCGCTGGCTACCCAGTAAGGATTTTGTGTTTTAGCTGACTTCTTCTCTTTTTCAGGAATAATACACCGGGAAATTAAACACCTGATCAAATCATTTACGAAAGCAAACACATACTCCAGGTTGCGTTTACCCACCGTTTTTAAATCCACCCCCTGAGCATTTGCAGTGCTGTGGGCTGCCCGTTTGTTATGCATACAGAGAGTTCAAAAACAAATGAGCCAAAGTCTTTGCCTCGGCCTAAACTCCATCTGCATGGCTTAACCATTCTGTATTCAGCGCTACATTCCCTCCTTGCCCTGTGAGCTAACAGCAGTATGCAATGCCTCTTCTGTATGGATCCGGACATTTAAAGAAGGCTTGAGTTCAAACGCTGCACATTCTCATCTTCCGACAAGTGATTTCCCTTAATCCCCTTTGCCGTCTTTTCGGCTCGGCGTCGCCCCGTCATCTGTTAGCTCCCTGTAACGTCCCATCTCATCTGCTCTGAGAGGCCTCTCTCGGTCGACCAATCAGACCAATCAGATTCCTGATCCCCTGAATCGCAGACACCACTCAGGAGGAGCTGTGTTGATTTGGAAAAAGTCTGCATGGAGGTTCAGGGGAAACGTCATTGCTTGAGCAATGTTGCCTTCCATTCTTTTATCTTTTATGTTTGCTTTTGCCAATGAAGGCAGTGAAAGGGTGAGGGAGAAAAATGAATGATAAATGAATTAGACTGAGAGGAGAAGTAAAGGGAAGCAGGAGGATAAGTCAACAATGACCAATGCATCCACTGCATAACCGAGTGACTGATTTGGAGGGGATGAAAAACAGAGACGCAGGGGAATAAATATTGTATCTTATGGATGGTATTATAGGGCACTCACTCTTTCCTTTCCTCCTCATTTTTAACTTTCCTCCTCTCTCTATTTTTTATCATCTTTTCCATTTTCAATCTCTATGGATCTACCATTCTTTGAATATATCTAATTATATCTCCATAAAGGACTAACCTAATTTAAAAATAATCCTTTCTGAATCTGACACCATTACAGCGAGTGTTGGTTCATAACCATATAGACTTGTCGAGCTCCATTTATATACCGTTGGGTCATTAGTTTGGCAAATAGTTGAATTATTAACTAAATGTCCTTTTTCGGATCTACCATTTATTTATTTCATTAATTTCTTAATAAATATTTATATATATAAACGTATTTATAATATACATACATATACATGTACACATATATATGCATAATCGTAACCTGTTCACACAGGCAAGCAGGCACACACACACACACACACACACACACACACACACACACACACACACACACACACACACACACACACACACACACACACACACACACACACACACACACACACACACACACACACACACAGACACATACACAGACACACACACAGACAGTCACAAGTTTCTCATCTTGCCAACGTGTTCTATTTGTTTCAATATCTTTCTATCTTCAGCCTATATTTGTTAACTTCTGTAGCGGCAAGAGCCACATTAAGCCTCGCCTCATGTCACACCTTGACCGAAATCCAATTAAGAGTGCGACTTCCGATGAGAAACACTTTGGTAGACAGACAGGAAGAAGGCACGGAGGTGATGAGAGCAAGATAGGTCATCTGCATTGTGACATCTGTGTGCGGGCGAGTGGGAGACGAGAAGAAATAGGAGTAATGTAAAAGGACGGAAATGTTGAGAGGAGTCAAATGAAGGAGCCAACAAGCCATGAGGGAAAGGAACATTAACCCCTACTACTCATCCCTGTCTCATTACTCTCCACACCGATGGGAGGCCAGCACGTGCTAGCTATGCACTAGGGGAGAGTGTCACGTTTTAAAAATGTTGGAAGGTTAAAGGAACAAAACAATAAACAGATTTTAATCATTGTATTTTATTTTAAGATTGTGCGCTTGTTTTATTTCCCAGATTCACTGTGTCTGTTTTTTACAGAAAGCCTTGATTTTTATTGCCCTTTGTATCTAGTTTTCCGTGGACAACATTTAAAAACCGAAGGGGAGAAATCCTTCAATTGGGATTCAGGTCCTCCGAGAGGTCCCCTGAATTAATATACCGTTTATCTTTGTCTTCCGTCGGTCATTCAATCTCTTTCAATGTCATCGCGAAACATGTGTAATATGAAGCCCCCTTTGGGTTAAGGTCAGTTTTTTTTGAGGTCTCACAAATCAGACTAACAGTGAAAACAGACACGGCAAGCCTTAGCAAGAAGTGACAATGTGTTCCAAATGTAGACCATGTAGACCTCTGTCCATCCCCTCCCAGAAATTAGTATCACCTGTGTAAAATATCGCTATAACGAAACAGGAAACAAGGTTTGAACAGGAACCACACTGAAGATTAACAACCTGCATGTGGATTTCTTCAGCGCCACCACACTCCTCCTTATGAAATATATCTAGAGAATATGAAGGAAAAACGCCAGCCCTAAGTTAGGTTACAAAGTAGGTGTCTCATGTTCTCTACAGGTACTGCTCCAGTCATACCTGCCCCGTTTAATTGATGGATTCCCTGCTGAATCGGCCTAGTGGGAACAGCCTTAAAGATGAAGAGGGACCTATTTATTTCACAGAACTTGTCAGTAAAACTTCAAGGGCTATTCCTAACTCACCTGAATCCCTGAGGCCCTTTAAAGGGGGACAGTAGAAGCAGTTTATTCACGAGTCGCTGTTACAGGAGTTGAAATATGAGACCGCCTTTTTTTCACAGTAATGGACCAAAAAATGAAAGGTTAGATGGAAAATAAACTACACAGAGTGTAGTGAACAGCATGTGTGATTAGAGTGGATTTCATGATGGGAAACAGAATATCCATCACTGGAGAAGATCATTATAGCCATAATTGCTTTTAATTTAAGTTCAATAAAAGCGTTATTTTTAAATCCTTAAAGCCTTAAATCCAGATTCCTCTGCAAAAGGGTTAGTGCAAGGCAGTGGGCCGCAGATGTAGCTACTCACAGTGTGTGTACATACAACACGCTTTACTAGTTCTCTGTGGCCTAAACTTGTTTCCCCATCCTTTTCCATCATTCACTGTCAACGGAACATGGCAAGAACTCCCGTAATGACGCTAACTTCTCAGCGGCGTTGACAAACGTCAGGACTTTGATTGACCATCCCATGTGTGCGTTTGTGCTTGTGTGCGTGCGTGCGGTTGGATGACGTTTGCTAAATGCTGCAATTGTACAAGAATTGCATTGCAGCGCATTGCAGCATTGGCATAAAACCGCCATCCATCATCACACCTCTACCAAGGTGTGTCACCTCGACCAAGGAGTGACACCTCTACCAAGGTGTGACACCTGTAGGGACCAATCAGCAAGGTCAAGCAAGTTGAGGAGTTATTCCTGTGCTCTGGAAGCGTGTCAAACTCACCCTGCTCAGCTGGTTGGGTAGACAGACAGCTCTCTAACGACAGGCGATTTATTCCGTCATTTTGTCAGGAGGTCAGCGAAACCCCTCGGTTTCCCAAGCAGCCTTCGTCCTCCTCGTTGGATTTTTTTTACAATAATAACCTGTACGAAAAATATTAATATAAAGTATAAATATAATATAAAAAAATATCTCAAACAAT
Source organism: Gadus morhua (assembly GCF_902167405.1). Classification (NCBI taxonomy): domain Eukaryota; kingdom Metazoa; phylum Chordata; class Actinopteri; order Gadiformes; family Gadidae; genus Gadus; species Gadus morhua. The sequence continues at coordinate 15,694,672 of NC_044057.1, forward strand.
CAACATAATGTAAAGATAAAAATATAACATTTGTCAAAAAGTAACTTCACTAATACAAAATAAATCAACAGACTATTACAATATTCTAAACTCAAATTGCGCTTGTCCGTGTCTTTCTCTGTGTCTGGAACTCTTCATAACCCAAATTCCTCCTTGGAGATTGTATCCAGAGTTATATAAACACACATAATTACATTGCATTAAGCAAAGCAGTACATATATTAAATAAGACACAAACATTAACTTTTGCCTCAACACAGACTTTGTCACAAACTATTAGTAGTATTTGAAGTTCTTTGGCAAACAAAAGACTTTGTTCTCAGACAGACTACAGGCGCTGTCTCTCATGGGCCCTCGCCTGGTCCATCATTCAATCCTCACTCAGACTGTTGACAACAACTGTCAGGCTCCATTAGTACGGTATGTCGGGAAACTAGACAACAAAACAACAGAAAACAGAGGAGAACGAACCACGCTCAGAGATCAACCGTCCCACCGTCTGCTCCTGTACATACACTGTGCCACTGTTTAATATATATTATATGATATGATATTTTGCTGAATATTCTGACGAGGACTCAGTGTAAAGATGTTACGCTACACACAGTTATGGTTTGGGGCCTCGGCCAAGCTCGCCTGCTTCTTCGACCTTACCAGGGGCCAGTATGTTTTTACATTTTCTGTCCATCGTCTTGTACATTCGTTGGACATCCTACTGCTGCTTGCAAAACATCATAGATGTTTTAATGGCCCCCGGGCCCATCGATGTGGCAGCGACTTTAGAAAAATGGTGAAGACGGCCGGTTTTTTTATGTATACCGACCGATTTATTCAGTAAATAAATAATGTTTTGATCAAGTATTCAATGTCCTGTAGGATCCAACGATGTATTCTGTAAAAAAGACGAAGAACACGCAGACACACACACACACACACACACACACACACACACACACACACACACACACACACACACACACAAAACACACTCTGTACCAGTCATACTCTGCGTAGTGTTGGTAAACCTGCTTTTACAAAATAAGCATTGACATATCTATCTAGTAATGATGCCATCTAGCATTCAAACAAAACGTATGGAACAACACACGCCCCTCTGCAGGCTGGGCTGAGCAGGCTACCTGAATGAACCAGCCTCCTCTGAGACACGTGCCCACCAGGGAGCCGTCCTCACTGTGGTTCTCCCCATGAAGACAACACGGCCAGGCAGTACTTTGGATCCTCTCCCTGGTGCTCAGAGAAAATACAGAATAGAACCGGTGAGCAAAGACGACGTAAGCCGATGAGCGTGAAGCGTGGCCGATAAATAAAGATCAAGTGTGAGTTTAGGAGTGCAGATTGAATGATTTAAAGGATTGGAGATTTGGATGAGCCACAGAGGGAAGAAAGGAGAGGGGGTTTAGAATCCAGCTGAGGTAAACCAGGTTACTTCCTGTGCGTCTGTGCGTGTCTGTGAGTGTGCATGCATGTGTGTGTCTGTGTGTGTGTGTGTGTGTGTGTGTGTGTGTGTGTGTGTGTGTGTGTGTGTGTGTGTGTGTGTGTGTGTGTGTGTGTGTGTGTGTGTGTGTGTGTGTGTGTGGGTGGTGCATCTAATATCCAATGTACTCCTGATGCGATGAAACTGCATACATGCTCACAGAACTTTTCCACCTTTCGGAGACACCCGCTCTCTCTGTCTGATGAATTCATCATGAGCCGGTTCTCCTGTCAAACCACATCCATACGTGCAGACCTTCGGTTTATGCACCTCGTTTTCGGAGGCAGAGACTCAAATGTGCAGCACTGCAGCACACAAACGCGTGCCGGGAGCGGGGACGCAAAGACATAATGGCGTAGCGCGCTGCGATATTGTAAGAAGCCTTACCACACTACTTAGAGCCGGAGAGCCCTCAGGAGAGCGGAAGGCAGCCAACGGGAACAAAGAGGAAACAGAACGGAACGGATCCCCATGCCTGTTCTCTCCGTCAAAGACTCACCGGAGGAAGTGCCCGGAACTATGGCTGAGCGCGACCGCTCAAAGGCGGCGAGAGGAAATGGGTTTGTGCATGTTAATTGAGAACGTTTGGCTGGAACTACCTCAGCGGGGAAGGCTTTCCTGGGAACATTGGGTGCAGAAGGTAAACACCCTCTGAACAATCCTTTCCCAGCGCCCGGCGCCAAGTATCAGAACGGGCCGCTCTTGCAGACCCACTGCAGGGTAAACCGCGGTCTGTGGAGGCAGGAAGCGCTCTCGTCTGGGGGTGTCGTTTGACACTTCACAAGAGGGACCTGGGGTGCTCAACTTCCACTCCGGTGCGAAATGCAAGGAGCAGTGAATGGATCTCCCATGGTGTTAAAGTAGAGTCAAGGTTCTAACAGTAATTCCCCGTACCATCCGTTTTATATTTAAACCAATACCAGCTAGCTCATAGAACGAGAAGGCAGAAATAAGAAAAAGCCTTGATCATTATTTTAAGCATCAGGACACAATGAGGTGTGTCTGATCTGTGGAGTAGCATAGCATGGTTAAGCTGAGGCATTGTGATGGTTAGGGTTCTGGCTTCATAGCAATCCTGCTGACAGTGTGAGTGTGTGTGTGTGTGTGTGTGTGTGTGTGTGTGTGTGTGTGTGTGTGTGTGTGTGTGTGTGTGTGTGTGTGTGTGTGTGTGTGTGTGTGTGCTTGTGTGTGTGTGTGTGTGTGTGTGTGTGTGTGTGGATGGGGACTGGCTGTCGTTGGCTGTGTATTTCATGGAGCCCTGTGTCTTTAGGGAGGAACAGGCTTAACTGCATTAGTGTGTAATTGCATTATGGATTACAGGCGCTAATACAATTCATGTACCTGGGAACACATGACAGGTACAAAAACGCAACCTGTCAACTGGGTGGTGTTAGATTATAATTCAATGTACTTTCAATCCTCCTCCACCTCTCTCTCTTTCCCTCCCTGCTCTCTTCCTCTCTCCCTAGCTCGAACACACAAACACACATACATACACACACACTCATCTCATGGCTTATCTGAATGGGATTTGAAATAGGAGGAGCAGAACAGTGCAGCCTAGCATCAACATTAACACATGACCAATTAAGTAAATTAACAATCAACGTACGACATCATGAAACTACATAAGACATCATGAATTAGGAGACGACATCATTAATAAACGTATAACATCATGAATTAACGTATTACATCATGAATTAACGTGTAACATCATGAATCAACTTACGACATCATGAATCAACCTGTGATATCATGAATCCACGTACGACATCATCAATCAACGTATGACATCATGAGACAACGTACAACATCATGAATCAACGCACAACAATATGAAAACGTACAACATCATGAGAGAACATACGACATCCTGAGTCAATGTATGACATCATGAATGAACATACCACATCATCAGACAACGTACGACAACGTGATTAAATGGACGAGATCATAAGTTAACATACAACGTTGTGAATAAAACAGACGACCATTGATTGATTGATTGAACCCATTGATTCACAATCATGAATCAATGGATTCATGATTTCCCATCGCTTATCGCCAACATCAAGATACAACGTAAGAACATCATGACTCTATGTACAACAACAGCGAAAGCAACACTTGGATCGAAGCAGGGAGAGTGAAACCAACAATAAAAGAGAAAGCAGAAGATCAATAGATGCAGGGTTAATGTGCAAGTATAATTCTTAAGGATGGAGGAACATGGCGGTGGACAGCTACTTACGCCGAACTACGGGAAGGCAAAGGTTTTTATCTCCATAAGCACACAGCGGCATCTCAAAAGCTTTTTTTTGCCGCTGTGATTCGGACAGAACGGGCACAGATAATGCTTCTACATTTCCACTCTTTTGCCGTCGCAGTCGGGGCTAAAGGGCCCGCGTGGAGACAGTGTGTTTGATGTGTCCAACAAGCCGTTAAATGTAAACCAGTAAACACTGTGGTCATGGACAGCTTGCAGAGGAAGATACCACAGTGAAGGAAAAAACTATCCTTTTTTGTTTGTGTGCTTTTCTTTGCTCTGTTTGAAAGCACTGGAACTGATTTTAATGGTGTCTGAATGATCCCAGGCTGCCAATTATTATGCATTGGAATCTTGTACACAAGTCAATCTGTACAGATGCTGCTCCTAATGATTTCTCACACACATTAAACTGTTTTTGTTGTCGATAAACAATTTCCATGGTGATCAACAGTGATGGAGGTAATCCCAACATTCGAATCATTATTATTTTATTGTGTTAGCGCTGTGAATACTGTGTTTATGCACACACTCAAACACCATGCACACACACAATAATTACAAACACACATTTCACCCTTTTTAATCATAAATTTGTTCCTCAATCCGTCCCTTTCTTACACTGTGTGTATAAGTGTGTGTGTGTGTGTGTGTGTGTGTGTGTGTGTGTGTGTGTGTGTGTGTGTGTGTGTGTGTGTGTGTGTGGTTGTGTGTGTGTGTGTGTGTGTGTGTGTGTGTGTGTGTGTGTGTGTGTGTGTGTGTGTGTGTGTGTGTGTGTGTGTGCGTGTGTGTGTGTGTGTGTGTGTGTGTGGCACACTCTTTCCAATATGAAATCCATTCCCTCATCCCGCTCCCAATCTGAATCCGAACATCCCATCATTCAGGCGGCGGTGTGCTTTGTGCACATGCACGTGCGGTACTGTGTGTGAGAGCGTCTACGACACGTGATCCCACGTGCCCCTCTCCCCCTCCTGTCTAGTCTCTCCGCGGTGCCACTGCGGGGAGCTGAATACAGGAACGCGTCAGGGATGGGCTTTCCGGTAATTGAGCAGGAGAGAAGAGGAACAGCAGACGCGTGGAGGTCTGGAGGAGGCCTGGAGGAGGCTCCAGACCTTGGTGTCCGCCTCCAGCAGCTCTTCAGCGCGGCTCCTGCTCATTCCTCTCGGATCATCCACATGTGGAGGACGTACTGGAGCAGAACTCTCCCAAAAGCCTCCAGCTAGTTGGCCCCGCTTTCATCCCCGGACGTGCTGCGTTCCCGGATTTTTGTTTATATTATTTAAAATTAAATGTACAGTGTATTTGTCTTCCACCAAACCAGCCTCCACTCAGGCAGGGAGAAGGATACATTAATCACACACTGGCACCTCCGGAAGAGATGAAATATGTGGCAATATTGCATAAGGTCTCATGAGTTTTAGAGGGAGGGAGAGAGAGAGAGTACTGGGATCTTGTTACTTCTCTCATGAAAACCTGTATCCTTGAAACAAGTCATTGATCGTGCTGGAAAATGTGTGTAATTGTATTTATTTATTTTGTGTGTGTGTCTGTTGAGTGTGTTTGTGTGTGCGTGCGTTTGTGTGTATGTGTGTGTTCCTTATTTATTTAAAAGTTATTGATTCAGCAGTTTTATTTTCTCCTCCATTTTGAGGACATAAGACAAATGGTTTATGAAGTGTCTGAGCAAAAAACGTGGACCAGTATTACCACAGAAAGACAGAATGCTTTAAGAGCAAAGGACCATAGATTA